>NW_016804690.1:9018651-9075677 GCF_001698545.2 Rhinopithecus bieti
ATAGTTTTCCTTCTAACAGTCAGGACCCTCAGCTGTAGGTCTGTTGGAGATTGCTTGAGGTCCACTCCAGACCCTGTTTGCCTGGGTATCAGCAGCAGAGTTTGCAGAAGATAGAATATTGCTGAACAGCGAGTGTACCTGTCTGATTCTTACTTTGGAAGCTTCCTTTCAGGGGTGTACTCCACCCTGTGAGGTGTGGGGTGTCATACTGCCCCTAGTGGGGGATGTCTCCCAGATAGGCTACTCAGGGGTCAGGGACCCACTTGAGCAGGCCGTCTGTCCCTTCTCAGATATCAACCTCCGTGTTGGGAGATCCACAGCTCTCTTCAAAGCTGTCAGACAGAGTCGTTTGCATCTGTATAGGTTTCTGCTGCTTTTTTGTTGTTGTTGTTATGTAGCTGTGCCCTGTCCCCAGAGGTCTGTTTCCTGACTTTCTAATGAATGCCATTCTAACTGGTGTGAGATGGTATCTCATTGTGATTTTGATTTGCATTTCTCTGATGGCCAGTGATGATGAGCATTTTTTTCATGTGTCTGTTGGCTGTATGAATGTCTTCTTTGAGAAATGTCTGTTCATATCCTTTGCCCACTTTTTGATGGCATTGTTTGTTTTTTGTTGAAAATTTGTTTAAGTTCTGTGTAGGTTCTGGATATTAGCCCTTTGTCAGATGGGTAGATTGTTAAAATTTTCTCCCATTCTGTAGGTTGCCTATTCACTGTGACGGTAGTTTATTTTGTTATGCAGGAGCTCTTTAGTTTAATTAGATCCCAAAACAGAGATATAGACCAATGGAACAGAACAGAGCCCTCAGAAATAATATCACACATCTACAACCATCTGATCTTTGACAAACCTGACAAAACAAGAAATGGGGAAAGGATTCCCTATTTAATAAATGGTGATGGGAAAACTGGCTAGCCACAATAGAAAGCTGAAACTGGATCCTTTCTTACACCTTTAGCAAAAATTAATTCAAGATGGATTAAAGACTTAAATGTTAGACCTAAAACCATAAAAACCCTAGAAGAAAACCTAGGCAATACCATTCAGGACATAGGCAATGGCAGAGACTAAGTATTAATTCTTTAAAGTGTTGTCAAGCTCTGACCTGAACTCTGAAAGTATTCTGGTCTAAGAGGCAAGAAAAGCCGTATTTTTCAGATTAGTCAGGTTGAATTTAGCTCTGATAGCTCTTATATTTTCATTTATGTTACAAATACCAGGAAGCCCTCTGAGTTGGAGTTTGACCTTGACTCATTTTTCAGGTCCACAGACAGCATTGCACCTCCAAAACAACTAGAGTCCTATGTCTCTTCTACAACCTTTGCTTGTTTTAGGGTGTTTTTAAAAATACTCTCCACATCCAGGCAAATCCTCTATGTTTACAAGGACCACATCTGAAACTTCTCTTCATCCCAGCCTCTCTTCTTAGAACTCTCCAAAAAGTTTTTTTAAGATTAACAATGATTTCATGCCCTGCAGTATAATTTGGTAGATATTGGCCTGTTGTTAATTATAAATTACCAAATTAATCATCAAGCAATTGCCCAGCTAACATGCGATGAGAGCCCTTTTTGTCACCAATTATTAGTAAGACCACTCTTTAAAAAACCTCAGGTCATAGTCCTCCTGGATGAAACCTTTTCCCCTTGATTTAAGATAGAAAATTATGGTCAGTCCTTCTCCATTTTAATTTCTATATTGCTCCTCTTTGATTTGCATAGAGTTACGAATGTACATATAAATATGTCACCTTGCAGAAATCTGTCTCTTAAGGTTTCAAAATAACTGTATTTAGGGAAAAAATATAATCTAACAAACTATGACTACAATTACTAACTGAACTCCACCTCTGTGCACATGGTACTAAGTGGATGTACAATTTATCCCTGCTATGAAGAAGCTTACGGACTGGGACATGAGATATACATCCTGGCATTTATATAAGGTGCACTAGAAGGTACCAATAAAAGAGATGAAACAGGATACATTGTAAATAAATGATTTTTGTCATGGCCTGTGCACATTTTTTTAGGATCTCTTTCCCCATAAGAACATGAGTGTGTTACCACTATGCTCCTATATAGTTTAGCAAGAAAAGAAAATAAACTTCAGACATTCTAGAATTCTATTACAAAATGTTGTTTTTTCTTCTGTTGCTCAAGTCCACGTTTTATCTAAGCACAAACATCTTTGGCTTCCCCCTCTTAAAAGCTTTCTATACATTTTCTTATCCCAGAGAAGAGGATGTGCTGTTAATGCCTTAATTGCTAAGTTATATATAAGTAAGATTCAGGAACTCAATTTCCCATCTTTAGAAAATACGAATAATGTTTTCTCTTTCCCTTCCTCCAAGAAAAAGTGACTTATTTAGCAGGCACACTAACAGTGCAAAGAAATGAGTTCCGATGTTTCATTTAATTGAGTTATAAACATGAAAACTATCAAATCCTATGCAACGCTATTGAAACATGTGGATGTGTGAATTTTCTCCATGTGTTTGCTCTGTGTCCTTCAGAACACCCATGGTGGTGATGAATCACTGAGGTGTGTATCAGTCTGACAGTCATAGAAAGTGGCAAGACTGAAAGCCAAACCCAGGAAACAGCATTTCATTTAGCTCCTGGAGTACTGCTAATTGATCTCAAACCCTTCATTACTGTCTAGTCCTAAGGACTCAGGAGAATACAGGTGTTTAGAAAATGACTTAACTGAAAACAAAATTCTAGGCCTTGTGAACTTCAATTGCTCTATTCCTGTATTATCACACTGATTCTAAGTTTATCTTTCATTTCAGGTCACTTGGAAACCCCCACTCATCCAGAACGGAGACCTACTTAGCTATGAGATTCGCATGCCTGACCCTCACATCACTATAACCAATGTGACTTCCGCAGTGTTAAGTCAGAAAGTTACTCATCTGATTCCTTTCACTAATTATTCTGTCACCATTGTTGCTTGCTCAGGGGGTAATGGGTACCTTGGAGGGTGCACAGAGAGTTTACCTACCTATATTACCACTCACCCCACCGTACCTCAGAATGTTGGCCCATTGTCTGTGATTCCACTAAGTGAATCATATGTTGTGATTTCTTGGCAACCACCATCCAAGCCAAATGGACCTAATTTGAGGTAAGAGAAGGTGACTATGATTTTCATTTTGCTATGGTCCTTATCTCTCCGAGAAGTGGGGAAGTGAAGGATTCACATACAGTGCATTTCTGTATGAACATAGAACTAACTTGGCATTGAATATCCACTGACTCATAACTTTCACACACTACCATTACTGTACACTTCAACTTATTATGGAAACATCAAAGTTTATCAAAGTAGAAATATAATCATCATATATGAAGAACTAAAGACCCTTGAAACCACAATCACCATTCTATAAGGATTTGCTACATAATCTGTCACTTCATTTTCAACATATACTTTTATTATATGTTAAGCAAACCTGATGTATGTTCTATATGATACATTTGCACAAATGTACCTCAAAATTCTAAGGCTAACACGTAATTCTTTGGCACATTATTAGCATATGGAAACTTGTGAGGAGTGTGGTCAGTGATCCAGATAAGATAAAAGAAAAGAGCTGTGAGTCAGAAATTGTTTCGCAACAACCCAAACTTCATACTTGGCTGAGAATACAAAGTTGATAATATTATCATTGTTTATAAAGTATTGATAGTCGTAGGAAACCATTAACTTGATAAGCTTTGTGTATTTCTACTTTGTGTAAAACTGGCAATAAAGATTTGGCAAATCTAACATAGAAGAAATCTAAAATGCTATCATTCTGGCAGATAATAGTAAAATGTGAATGCAACTGATTGTTCAAACTATTAAATATATGGAACTTTTTCCAGAAAAAAAAATTATCTGAAACAAAACCACATAACTGTAAACTTAAAATGTTGTTCTTTATGCTTGCACACATATATCACAAGCACATGCCACAAAACAGCCTGAGTTTTGGTAATCTCAATACTAGTTGAGCTAATCCTGATGTTCCTGCTTGTCTTTTGCTTTAGATATGAGCTTCTGAGACGTAAAATCCAGCAACCACTTGCATCAAATCCCCCAGAAGATTTAAATCGGTGGCACAATATTTATTCAGGAACTCAGTGGTTTTATGAAGATAAGGGTCTTAGCAGGTGAGATTACAAAACTATAAAACAAATGCTGGCATTTAGTTCTGGGCATGTTGAATAGTTCAAAGTATCTTAGTGTCTTCATTGTGTGAGCGTGTTATCAGTTATGCAATAAAACATGTTTGGTTATTATCTGTGGCATTGATCATCCAACTGTAACAGTCAGCATGTTTAATGTTTTCCATCTTAACTGCATGCTTAAAATAAGCCTTTTGAAGTTGAACTTGTAGATGTTCAAGCCTTAACCTATTGCCTTTGTCACAGCTCTATCTAAACATAAAATGTAATGGAAGAATTTGGAAATATTGAACACATACAAAATGGGGAAAATTCCTGGCCATTTGTAGAATGCTTGCTATTTCTAGAAATGACTTATAAATGAATTATAATGACTTATGATTGATTGTAAGTTATTGATTCAGTCTACAAAAAAATTTAGTGAGCAGGATTGGGACTTGAAAGAATTCAATCTAGAGTTTAAAGACATTAAGTTAGGACTAATAGGTGATGTTAGAATAGGGTGCTACATGTGAGGGTTAGGAGATCTGGGCTCTGCTTTATCCCATGCTAGAGAACTAGCTTTGTGATGTTAAGCTACAAAGCTTCACTTCTTAAAAATCACTTAACTTCTCTGGGCTTCATTTTTGTTGTCCATCAAATGAGGTGATTTTATAGAATTAAATGACTTCTAAATCTTCATGAGTTCAAGCAATGTGATTAAATTTCCAAAAACATGAATGTTATTTTATGAAAACGCCTCGATCATATGTTTCAGTAACTTTTCTATCTGGGTCATTATTTTTCTAGACCCACCACTGGGTAGCTGTAGTCTGAACCCTGTTTACCACTCTAGCCTTGTCTCCCATCCCTTCCTTACCAAGGCCTCTACATTCCAGCCACATTTGCATTGCATTCAGTACCTCCAACATACAACACTTGCTCCTTCAGCTTTTCCCCATAGTTGGCTTTTCCTGTTGCCTGACTAGATCATCTGCCATGTCTTAGCCTAGAGGTTTCTTCCTCTAGGAGGCCTTTCCTGCCAACCCTCTTGCTGGTCTGATTCAGCTCCTCTGTAATATTTCCACAGGACATCCCCTAACATATCACTATTGCCATTGTAGTGTACTGGCCTGACTGTTTGTCTGAACACCACGTTATATTATCAGATCTACCATAAGGCAGGGGTGCAGTCCTCATGACTCTTTCTTCAGTTCCTAGCATGGTGTCTGGCACATAGCAGCACATAGTGCCCTGCACCTGAATGCTTCAAGGAAAAACATTTTAGCTCAATCAAGAATTACTTGACTTCTCTGCACCTTAGGAATGTTATAGCTGTAGTGTTGTGTCTCTGGGGAATGGCAAAACTAAGGAAAAGTCTCCTGTCCTCTTAAAAAGTTGTCATGGGAAAACATCCTAGTTCTTGTAAGATTCTCAGAGAGAGGCATAGCATAAATCTGATCAAGCCACAGAATGAACTATATGAAACTGCCACTTTTATAGGTGAAGATTGGTCAATTACTAGCAGATCCATGTTGCTCATCCTAAATTACCATGGTCATTATACTATTCTCAACTACTTTTGATTCATTATTTACTTGATTTGACATCCCTATATGATTTTCACTTCAGTAGAAGAAATTCATTTATTTTGCTTATTTTTGCTTACTATGTGCTGAGGCACTGTGATAAGGAACGAAAGATAAATACATTTTAGCCCTTGCCCTCAAACAACTGACAATCTAGTGGAGATACCCTTTCCGCCGCCCTCTCCGTAGAGAGTGTGATGTATATTAATTGCTGTCAGAGTTATCTACAGAGTCACCAATTCTGCCTAAAGAAGTCATTTCAAATAGTAGCTTCCTGTGGTCTGTGAACTCTAAGTGCTTAAATATAACTATTTCCAAAAATAAATAGAACCTGACTATTTAACATTACTGAATCTGAGTTTTAGCAATGAGATACTCAGTAAAAATGAAGAGAAAGTCTCCAAAAGTTAATTTTGTTTCTTTACTCAAGAAATGAAAACTTATTAAATAATTAGGACCAAGGCCATGAAGTGAGTTATGAATTTTTAGTGATTCCTCTAAGGATTCTTAATGAGAGGTTAAAATCTAAGATTTCAGGAAAAAATAAAATGAATTTCCACAACTTAAATTGAAATATAAATGACATAAACACACCCATGACAGCTGCTTCTGGAAGGGAAGTGTGCTGATAACAAAACTGTGTTGAAGAGATATTTTGACTAGATTCATAATGCCAAATGTCATTTTTTTTCTGGTAGTACTTGCAAAGATTGTTTTTATTTATTCGAATAACAGCTACAACTTACATACAGCTTGTAGAAAAAAGAAAAGCATTTCTTCTTAACATTCAGAGTAAGTAGCGTGAGTCTTTATGAGAATCTCTTTTTCTAGCCCTCTACCCTTTGTAAGTCCATAAAAAGTTAGACGTGCCTTTAGCCCAAGGGGGAGTGTCTTACAAATAAGAGAGAAAACCAAAACTTGGTCACCTGGTGGGGGGATATTTTTCTGTTTAAAGGAAGTGATCTTGTTTGACTAGATGGTGCCTCTGGCCACCTTGGCAACATCTGGGGCTCCTTGTTCCTGCTGGTCTGCTAGTGGTCTCTCAAATTGCAGACGGGGATGAAGCTGAGTATTCGTCACGTGTTGGTTCACATCTGTGTTACAGTTTCTTCATGGCCCTTCCTTTGCCTACATTTGTTTTGCTGATTTATTTGTTTGGGCAGGTATGTTTTCTTGAGTTTTTAATTGAATTCTAATGTCTTTGGGAGGAATATGTAATTTCCTGTTCTCCCCAGATTCTACCATCCCGATTTCCTTCTTAACATCTGCATAAATAAAAGGAGCACTGAAGTGTTTCTTACCATCTTGACTTGACTATCACCATAGTTACATTTAGAATTAGCTTTTAAATGGCACTTCTCCTGATATAAAAAGTAAAATTAAGATTCACTAGACATCTTTTTATGAATATATTTGTGACAGTAAATATAAGTTGAAGCCAATTTCCTAGTTCAAGTGGTCTATTTTGGCGAAGTATGTGTTTATAATGTATAGAAAAGCACCAATTTAATTTAAAGCATCATATTTGGAAATTCAGATCATTCTAATAGCTATTTTTTCTTTTATATCTACATGTACAAAACAGTCTCAAGCCAATTATCCAGATAATTTAATTCTAACAAAAATACTTTTTGCTCTTATGGTTATCTTACATAAGGAGTAAATTTGTCTAAATTGCACAGCTAGTTGCCTCATTATTGAATTTTGCTCTGCCTGTGTAGACACGAACTCCGTATAACTACAGGTTTATACTGCTTGTCAGTTTTTAACTTTTCTTCCTTAATAATTCCTTGCAAAGTGACCAAGTTATGGTTGTTGGGGGAACTATAATTTTGGGTTTCCTGACATTTTCATCACTTGGAAAATCTGGTGAACGTGCTGTTATCACCTGGAGCTGCCGATGTGAGTCAGGCAGAGTTTAACAAGAGGGCGACGACCTCCTTCATTTTAAGCGTCAATCTACCCTTACAATTTTCAGCACCTAACAACACTGCCTTCGCTCCTGAGTGATCAGATAAAGCTGCTAAGAATACAATGAGCATGTTCTCCTTTTCGTTGTGGATTTAAAAAAGAACAAGTTATAAGAAAGAATAGGGTTATTTCACTATTATAGAGAAAATATTGACTTGCAGGTTGTAATTTAGATTTATAAATTAGCTTTCATTAAGTTTATGAAGGAAGGCATGTTCTAATTGCTATTCCTTTCAATTATTTATAAATTTCTCAGAGTATTTTTTTTTTTTTACAATGACTATTTGGATGGAGACCTCTATGTGATTCCTCGAGAATCCACTAATTGTATTGCATTTAAATTAAAACATTCAAAATTAACACATTTTCATTTTATTTTTCAAAGAAGGGTAAGACTTGTTTAAGATGTAAATGCTTAAGTTAAACATATCATAAATTCTAAGTTTAAATCTTATCGACATATATTTTCATGTATATTTTTAAACCTACTAAAATAAAGATATTTCGAGTCCTAAAAGAGATGCCATTTCTGTGGGGATAATTTTCAAAAGAATATAACTTTTGTTTCTCTCCTTTGTAATAAGATTAAATGTGTATAGATGGCATCTTTATCTTTGCTAGTATGAAAGACTGGATCAGTTCCATGACACGTGTTTCTATAATATAAATAATTTCGGGTTGTAGCTATTAAGTAAAGAAGTTAACTTTGAACATAGAAAGGGCAAGTGAAAGGAAGGCTTCTCCCATGACTACCAAGATGAGGTAGATGCTATTAGTTTCTTCCTTAATAGGTGAATGTGAATAGAAATTGGGTCTAGGAATGAAAGCCAACTTCTGTCAATGCTGGTATGCCATCTCATAGCCATGTACTCAATTCAAAATGAGTAAACATGTATTTCACATTCAAATTAAATTGGTCACAGTGTTTTTTCCCATTGGATTTTTTTTCAATGCTTTACATTGCCCTCACAATGTCCTTTTCTGTGTTATCACATTAAGTGTTACCTCATTGTATTAGCCCATTTTGCATTGCTGTAAAAGAATACCTGAGGCTGGATAATTTATAAAGAAAAATTTACTTGGCTCACGGTTCTGCAGGCTGTACGAGAAGCCTGGTTCCAATGTCTTCCTCCAGTGAAGGCTTCAGGGAGCTTTTACCCATGGTGGAAGGTGAAGAGGGAGCAGGTATGTCACATGGCAGGAGAGGGAGCAAGAGGGCGATGAGAGGAGTGCCATGCTCTTAAACAACCAGCTCTCCCCTGAGTTAATAGTGTGAGCGCTCACTCATTACCGCAGCGATGACAGCAAGCCATTCATAAGTGATTCACCCCATGACCCAAACACGTCTCACTAGGGCCCACATCCAACATTGGTGATCACATTTCAACATAAGATTTGGAGGGGACAAATATCCAAACTATATCACTCATGAAAACTGAGCTGCTAAATCCAGAAGGATGTGTTTTGTCATAGGAGGTTTTTTCCCCTAGTGTTTTCTTAGAATTAAAAAGAAAAACTACTTTCATTGTCTGTGTTTCTTTCTCATGTTGATGACAAAGTAGAACAAAGATGGAAATTATTGCAAAATTGTCTGAGGTCTGATAATTCTGGTAGTGTAGGTATAGATAGCTACAGAAACATAACAGCTTCAACTTTCACTCATAATCTAAAATGTCTCACATTATAGTAATATTCAAGCATGATAAACATTACTCTTCAATTTTGAAGCAAAGATCTTCAATACTATTTTAGAATCAACAAAAAGATGTTTTAAAGTGCCTACCATCAACTGAAAATTTTAATAGCTATAGACTTAAGCAATGGAAACAGTATTGCGTTTTTCTTTGTTTGCTATTCCCACAAAAGATTTGAAGATGCAAGGAACAGTATGCTTTATGAGGTTTCTCAAATCCACACTTGTGTGATGGTGTACTCAAGCATACTTTGGGTTGTGGCAGAGATGAGGAAGAGTTAGTGGAAGAAGTAACTAAATAGCCTGCATTTTCAGAAGCATGATTTATATTGGTGACCATATTGACATATGAATTCTGTTAGGACATCAATAAAGTTGACACATTTTTAATTCTGATGAAAATAACCCCAGGCATTCTGCAGCTGCCCTGAATAATTTTATTGGTTTCCCCAAACATATCAGACCCTTCCAAGGTACAAGTCTTCACGTATTTTGCCCTGGACAAATGTCTTCAGTGGACAAAATACCACTTCTTATCAAAACCTGCCCCAAATGTTACCTCCTCCATGAAGACTTCCCAGATGGATATGGTTAAATTAGATGCTTCATCTGATGTGTGTTCAAAGAAAAAGGAAGAAGTGAATAAATATTTTAGATGCTCTCATTTAAAAACATATTTCTGTAAAATTTTATATATACTATGGCTCCAGGTGGACAGATAACAATTTTATTATTTTTAACATCTGGCATATTGGTAATATCCAATAAATATTAAATGAATGAGCAAAAGAATGAATGAAGTGATGTATTAAATATGAAAAAACAATATAATTTGTTTTCAAAATATTTTAAAAGGAGCACTTTGCTAAGTTTCAGCAGAGATATTTTCTATTGGATAGGTAGATTTTATCTCACTAACCTAACAAATTACATAAGTGACCTGAAATTTTGAGACTGAGTGCTTAAATAACTATGAAACATCTATTCATTCATTTATAATATTATCTATTCAGTAAATAAACAAATTAAAACTGCATCATTTAAACATAATCTGGTTTTTTAATTCATTGGAGTAATGACACCCGAACCTTAAAATGAATATTGTTCCACAAGTAAGATTTTAACACATATTGCTTTTATGAGGAAAATACGATAGTCATGTCTGTACCATAATAAAGTTTATAATTTGCTGTTTGGGGAGTGGCGGAGGGAGAAGCCGAAGCATGGTCTCAAGCAAATGAGGGAAAACCTATTGTAATAGTCCAAGTATTCCTAAATGGACCCACAAACAATTGATTTTACTAGCTACATCGTACTGAGCTTAGACTCAGTATAAGTATTCACTTACTTTGAATACTTACATTGCAAAAACTTTTTCCTACAGAGTTTGAAATAGACGTTTTTCAAGACACGCCTAGAGAACACAGTTTGTGTTTAGAGAAGAAATCGGTTGGTACACATAGGTTTTGTCATGAGTATATGATGTTAACTGATCTAGCATTTTTGTTTTAAAATGTATTATTTTATCATTTGTTAAATGGAATGTCTCATTTAATGTCAACAATCAACACATAAGTCCATTTGAAAAATGATATACATAGAGTGAATGGAAAACCACTTCAAGCTAACTAATACATTCTTTTTTGATATGAAGTGGTGAAATGTGAATCAATATATATACGTAGACAAGTCATAGGTATATATTCTTACTAAATACAGACTGGAATTCAGACGAAATGAAAACAGTATATTTCAGCGTTTAAGAGAATTCAAGATCTTGTTTCCTCGGCCGGGCGCGGTGCTCACGCCTGTAATCCCAGCAGTTTGGGAGGCCAAGGCGGGCAGATCACAAGGTCAGGAGATGGAGACCAACCTGGCTAACACGACGAAACCCCATCTCTACCAAAATAAAACAAAACAAAAAAATAGCTGGGCAAGGTGGCGGGCGCCTGTAGTCCCAGCTACTCGGGAGGCTGAGGCAGGAGAATGGCGTGAACCCGGGAGGCGGAGCTTGCAGTGAGCTGAGATCCGGCCACTGCACTCCAGCCTGGGGACAGAGCAAGACTCTGTCTCAAAAAAAAAAAAAGAAAAGAAAAGAAAAAAAAAATCTTGTTTCCTTAAAAATTTAACTTAACAATGGAAGTTAAAGAAAGTACAAAAGACCAATGTACGGCATCAAGTGAAATATCTACTCATTTCCCAATTACATTTTTTTAAAAAGTGGAAATAGTGGAATATTGGAAATGAAGAAACCCTATGTCCAGCTAACCCTATTAACTAGTTGTGAAAAAGTAGCAGACACTTTGTTATTTGAAGCAGATAAACTCTAAAGCCATCTCTTACTGTAAAATTTTAGAACCTCTTTGAAAACAGACATGTGACCTGAGTTTTGTAGATGTAAATTGTATATTTTGCCGTACCTAAATTACGGTGAAATCTCTTAAAGTATTGTAAGAACTAAAACCCTATAGAATTTATTTACAATCAACCCTTTTAGTGCCACTTGATATTGTTAATTCCACATGTAGAAAAGAGCCAGAAACATGGTATCACTTTAAATCCATAAAGATTATTAATTGTATAATAACATAGACATGTGGAAGAAAAATTTACATATTATAGGAGAGGAGACTAGGTATCCAGACTCTAGCTACGTTTCTTTTAAGTCATTTTATGAAGTAAAATATAATTATAAGTATTTTACCCAGGGAGAGAGCTAATGAAGCCAAGGTCACTGGTTCAATTCCCTTGTGAGCCATTAGCTTCATTTCATTCCATTGTCATAGGCTTGCTACCCTCTTAACCCCGGCTCACCATCCTTCATATTCATTCTATTGGTTGCAAAGGAAATTTGGCCAGACTGTTTGAATGTGCAAGAAAAAATCTATTCCCTCTGCTAGAAAAATAATACAAAGGTCAAGCCCTAGTGATATGACATCATCCAAGTATGGACAGAACAGATTATCATTCTAATTGTTATTATTACTATTATTATTATCATCACTATTATGTTGGCAGTTTAGCATCATGGTTAAAAGAGCAAGCTCTGAAATCAGACTGCCTATATTTGAATCTTAGTCCTCCTACTTATTATCTCAATGACTTGGATGAGTTATTTATCTCTTTGAGCCTTGTTTATTTTATTTTCAAAATAGGTATTATAATGGCACCTTATAGAGTTTTGTGAGGAATGAATGGGTTAATATCTATAGAAAATGCCTGACAGCTATTAAGTAACTATTATTATTTTTTAGTTGTCTGGATCATTTGGACTATTTAGCACTTGCTAAAAAGCATATGTATTCATTTTCCAGGGCTGCAGTAACAAAATACCACATCCTGGGTGACTTTAAACAACAGAAATTTATTCTCTCACAGGTCTGGATATAAGAAGTTGCAAACCAATTTGTCCTCTGGGCCAGACTCCCTTCCAAAACTCTATAGAAGAACCCTTTCTTGCCTCTTCTAACTTCTGGTAGCCCTAGGAAATCCTTGGCTTGTGACAGCATAACTCCAATTTCTGTTTCTGTTTTTACATGGCCATCACCTCCCTGTGTGTATCCATGTGTCTATAAAATGTCCCTCTCTTTTTTCTTCCAAAGACATCATCTTTGAATTTATGGTCCTCCCTAATCCAATGTGACCTCATCTTAACTTGATTACATCTGCAAAAACCCTAGCTCCCAATAAGGTCACGTTCACAGGGACCAGGGGTTTGGACTTGAAAATATCTTTTTGTAATATACAATTCAACCCACTGCAGCAGACAAAGCAGAAATAAAAGAGGTAATAAACAACTGAGAAGAGATGGTAAAGCAGGGAAGTGTAGAAAATCTGATGCAAGCACTTACTTAGGAGAAATAGATAATAGCCTCAAAAAGTCACTAAGTTTTACCTGTAATTACAATAGAGCAACATCCTTCAGTGTGGCTCAGGCAGAAACCTACAAACATATCTTTGGGCTATGAGTAAGAAACAGGATGAGTCAAGCAGATTTCTTGTACCTAGGTGGGAGCGAAGTGCTCTGAGGATCCTGATATAATTTTGGTCAAACTATTTAGCACAATCCTGCAAATGGCACCTACCCACCCACACCCCACCACCTTTGCATCGTCACAGCAAAGATTGGGACATACTGAGACAAATACTATGGGCCTTGCATTAGAGATGAGGTATCCTTGATCATCTAATAAACCCAAATTAGGTAATGATCTGAGGCGAGTGTTTGCTCATCCAGGACACGATGCCTCTGGGATGGTCGTGTGTTGCACTACATATTTAAGCAAGTATCTCAATCTAAGCTATTGTCCACTCATAGCCCAACTGTGTCTGTTTATAGCATTTTCTTAAACAGGCATTTCTGCAGCAAACAAAGGAAGCCTGATGGTCTTCTGCCCAAAATTGGTTTAAAAAAATGGTGGCTTTATCGTCAATTTAATAAATTACTTGGAAAGTCCTCCTCATATCACATCATCATGTCAGTTTTTGCCTTCTGCAAAGTAAGATTCAGTTTCCACTGTATTGACTCAAGTAAATATGTTCACACTGTGGCAAAATACAGCTCACTGTAGCAGAACTCTCAGCGGGAGAATGTTGTACACTTTGGTCACAGTTACAATTTAATTTAGGGGTTTATCTGTCTGCAATGAGATTATGGGAAGGAAGCATAGGTATAGGAAGAAAATGGTGATGAGGGATTCTGATATTTGAAAATGGATGAGTTTCCAAAAAGAAGAGCATAAAACTCTCTGGATCAAATTCAGATAGAAAGCTGGCAGGTTGCCTGATTTGTAATTGCATCTTGAATTGAGCTGTAATCCTCACCACTTCTGAAAACAATAAGAAAAAGAAAATGATAAACCACATTTGTTTTCAATACCAATATTTATTCAGCATTCCTAATAAACTATTTCCCTGATGCTTTGGTTAAGACTGGCAAGTCAAGAAGTTAACGATATGTGTTGTGTAAGAAGGGAAAATAAAATAATGTATTTTCTAGGAAGGAAAAGAAAACAGTATTTTTTGGAGGGATGGAAGGAAATCCTGTATTTTGTGAAGAGAAAGGAAATTATTTGTTTGAATTTTTGTTAAGTAGAAATTCATATACTTTTTTTTTTTAACAAAACAACATTTTAGGTTTACAACCTATGAATATATGCTCTTCGTACACAACAGTGTGGGTTTTACACCGAGCCAAGAAGTGACTGTGACGACGTTAGCTGGTCTTCCAGAGAGAGGAGCCAATCTCACTGCAAGTGTCCTTAACCACACAGCCATCGACGTGAGGTGGGCTAAACCAAGTACGTAAGCTTCTCATACCCATGTTAACACTTTGTGGATTTTTAAAAGCATATTCTTTCTTTACTATGACCCTCCCCCATGTACACATCATTTTGATAGTGAAGTGTTACTGGTAAATTTTACCAATCACAGATTGACAGGGCTAAGTCATTGAAAACTTTAGAAGGGCCATTTTTATTAGTACCCAAATAAATTAAAAATGGACACATTAAAACTAAAACCCTGAAGCCCCTGTGCCATTCTTGAGAGGCAAACTCTCTCCTACTTTAACATTCTTTTTGGACCCCCTGCTCTCCCTCTGTCATTTCCTTTGCATGAACAATGTAATTTCTATCATACCAGTCAGCTGTAATAGACATGTCCATGTATTAATTGGATACAGTGTGCTATTGTTCACCTTCCTTCAGAGAGCTCTGCCCTAATATCTTGTAACTCACCGCTCATTAGCAAGAACCATTTAATTGGATTGCAATAATGGAACAGATTCTTCCCAGTGGATCATCTTCAGACTGGCTATGGACAGAATTCCAGCTTGATCCAGTAAAAGAAAGCCTAGACATCACCACTGGATCCAGTTAAATAATGCAGAGTCGACCCTGGACCTGCTGGGAACACTTTTTTAACAGACATTTGGAGGAGTTCACAGAGTGATCTAATCTGTTCCTGCAACTTTAGAAACCACAGTAACTGAAATTTTACAGTTACTTGGTCAGTAGGGTCATATTAACATGTTAATTTGTTGTGATCTGTTAATTTGTGATGATCCCTTATGGCAATCAAGAAAAAAAAAAAAAAAAAACTCTGAATCTACCATGAGAATATGTATTAAATCATTCTTATAGGTATAACTTGAGATCTGGCAAGCAGTTTAATCAAAACTTGTTAGAATAATATCAAATATTGAGAAATATATGATCAGGAAAGACCCAGTTAACACATTGTATTTATGAAAGAACACTCTGCTCACTGGGGCAATCATCTATTGGTGATATAAAAAGACAAAAATCACTACTGTTTGGCTAATATAACCAAATGATTTTGATCCAGCCTTGAGTTTGGTTACAGCTTAAGAAGAGAGATGCTCCATTTAGGATACCTGAGTGATATCAATTGTGAGATAAAGCCAGAATGGAAGATATCAATTGTAGATTAAATTAGTAGGTTACATTTATCTGTGTTTCCACAAAATAATCCATTTTCACATACACAAAAAAACTATCATTCTTGGGTTTTTATAAGGCTGCAGATTTCTAATGATCTGTGACACTTGCATTGGGATCTCTTAAACCATTTTTAATGGAATAATATAAGTTAATTGATGCTTATGGTTACCCTCTGAAACACCTCTGGGAAAAATACAAAATTTTTTATCTGGGGATGTGTTTTAAGGTATAGTTCCATTCATCTCCCTCTTCTCTCTACTCCACCTCACTAACTGATTCATCTTAAAAGCCTGCTCATAAAGGTAGGCTCTCCCCCATCATCTGACATTTGAATACTTCTGTTAAGATCCGGCTGGTGAATTTCCACCAATATAGGTCTTTATGTTATAATTGCATTCCTGAAGTAAGCGTGCTTATAAAAACTGACAAACCTAATAGATCTGAAGCAGCTCACTGAAGTTTCATTACCTTGGTAATCTGAACCTCTGACCTTCGGGATGTAGGTAATGCAATCTGCTGTTATTTCCATTCATACCTTGGAAATTTTTCAGATAACTATTTGTGAGCACAAAGGTTAACTCTCAGAAGAGGGTCAGTCTTGCGAAAGCTTGTTGCGTTATCATTTTCTTCTTTTGTGCAACTTGCTATCTTAAGTAAATTAACTAGTCAATCCTCTGTGAAAGGTCGCCTATTTTTTGCAATCTTAATTTTAAATTGTTGTCTTGATTGGATAGGAAAAACATGGCATACAGTCTAATACACTCAAAGGCAACAAACTATAGATTGAAAATATTTTGCAGTGGAAAATCATGTTTTAAATTTACAAATATTTGCTTATTAAAAATTACCTTCCAAAAAATACATATATATTTTTAAAAGCATGATCTTTCTCTATTATGACCCTCCCCATGTACACATTATTTTGGTAACAAAATGTTTCCGGTAAATTTTTATCAATCATAGATTGACATGCATAAGTTATTAAAAACTTTTGAAGGGCCAGTTTTAAACATTAGTATCACATACATGATATGTGAGATAAAAGCATCCTTGTGTTACTTCAGTTCATTTTTGGAAGGCAGATGTCACAAACTGGCAACACGGAGGCCATATTTCCTTCCTCCTCCAGCTTCCAGATACTGTTTTGCCTACAATATTTGAAAAAATAATATTTGCAAATATTTAAGAATTATACATAAAGATGATTTGGGAATTCACTTGACAAGTCAAATGATGGGGTGAAACAATACCCACATTTCTGGAAGGAAATTATCAGCTGGAACTGACTGCCCTTTTAGACAGATCATGCCCTAAAAATCTGACCCAGTCCCCATTTTCCTGGTCCCAATAGACAGGAGGTATTTATCCCTGCTTTATATGATAATACAAAATATTTTGCCCTAAATAAAATACGCCAAAGATAAATTATATTGTAATTTTGAAAAATCACAGGTTTTGTAGGAAGAAAAATACCTTACTTAAATTATTTATACAATCCTCAGAGAAGCACAATGAGATAGAAACTGGCCCTTAGTAACTTACCAAAAATTATAGATAGAAAGTACCAGTTCCCAAATTCAAATTTAGGACTCAGGTATCAAATTTTCTGTTTCTTATGCATTTAGGCTTAACAATCACTAGCACTTTAACAAGAAGGATTTAATAGGATCTTTTTCGTTTTGACTGCTCAGTCTAAAATAGAAGGTAAAATAAGAAAATGCCCACCAAAGGGAGTACAGTGGAGAGATAGTGCCTCCTCTGAAGCTGATTCACTAAGGAAGTCAGTGGTGGCCAGAAAAAAGCAGTAAAACACTGTAGGGAGTGAGAGGGCAATGCTTTGTAAAAGAGGAAATGAAAAATCATCCAAATATTGTACACTTTACTGTCTGTCAAGAGCTCACAGCAACCTTCAGATATTCATATCTTGTACCATATAATCCTCCTGGTCTTGCTCTCTCCCTCCTCTTTTTTCCATCTTCTCTCTTTCTCTATTTCCTTTTAAAATGTTTTGTAGAGACGGGTTCTCCCCTATGTTGCTTAGGCTAGTCTGGAACTAATGGGCTCAAGTGATCCTCCCTCCTCAGCCTCCCAAAGTGCTCGAATTACAGCCATAAGTGACCATGCCCAGCCATTTGTCTTATTTCTTTTCTTCTACCTTCTCTCTCTCTCTTTCTTCCTATTTTCCTTCCTTCCTTACAGATACATTTATCACTTCCTCTGTCCTGAGCACTCAGTGAACTCTCTGGAAAATTCATAAAGCATGAGGACATCATCATTAAGAGAGCAAGTTTAAAACCACAGAAAAAGCATTTGTCTCATCCTAATCTCTTAATCAGAAACTACCAGGTTTGATAGCTAGAAGAATATCTGACTTTGCCTGAAGTTATCTGATTAAGGTGGCAATATCTGCAACTAATTCCGAATCTCATCTCTTCTAAAAAGCACCTACCATTGTTGCCTCATCTTGTTCCTCTGTTCTCTTTTCCATCACTTTATTATTATCAAATAGAAGAGACCACATCTGACTTTTCCATTGTCTTCTTTCTCAGTCACTTGTGCACCTGTTGTAATCTGTCTCTCTTCTCTTGTACTCTACATGGTTTTCTTAAAGTCATTAGTTATCACCTAATGACCCGTTTCAAAACTCTCTTCTCAGTGCCATCCTACTGTCTTCCTCTTGTATCCAGTACTGTGAATGATCCCTTACTGACTATAATTCTTCCCCAATAATCATTACTCCCCTCTTCTCACCAACTACTTCTTCTCATCCCTAAATAAAGATGTTTCTCAAAGTTCTTTCCTGAGTCTTCCTGTCATACTCCTATTCTCCTGTTGGTGATTCCATCTATACTCAGTGTTCAAATTCTTATAATTATAAAAATGACAACAGCCAACACTGTATGCAGTCATATGAATAAATAATTTTAAAATAGGCTTTGGGATCAGGGATACTTAAATTTGAATCCCAGTTCCAATATGTTTTGGCGCTATGACCTAGAACTTAACCTGAGTTCCAGTTTTCTAATCTGAAATATGAGGATAATAAGAATAACTGCCCTAAAATATATTAATGGCTAAATGAAATAATATATGTTTAACAATTTGTAATCACCTAATATTTGTATAAAGCATTATTCTATTTCTAAAATGTGCATGGTCCTTTTAATAACATTTTATAAAATGTATAAAAGGGGAAGTCATGTCTAGTAAAAGCTTGGAAGTTGATTTTGCAAGGCTATTCAGATAAAAGCATTTCTACAGTGAGTTGAAGATGTATAAAGAATATATATTATTTTATAATTACTTGACTTGGCTAAAAGATAGAAATTTAAAAATCTAGTTAAAATGTTGAAAACTTAGGCTGGGCACCGTGGCTCATGCCTGTAATCCCAGCACTTTGGGAGGCCGAGGGGTGCAGATCATGAGGTCAGGAGATTGAGACCATCCTGGCCAACATGGTGAAACCCCGTCTCTACCAAAAATACAAAAAGTAGCTGGGAGTGGTGGTGTGTGCCTGTAATCCCAGCTACTTGGGAGGCTGAGGCAGGAGAATCGCTTGTACCCAGGAGGCAGAGGTTGCAGTGAGCTGAGATTGTGCCACTGCACTCCAGCCTGGCGATAGAGTGAGACTCTGTCTCAAAAAAAAAAAAAAGTGAAAGCTACTAACTATTGCATGGCATCCATTCTCCCCTTTTTCTTTTAGTGGTAGCCTTGTCCCTTATCTAGAAACTGCATTTACTAACCTCCCTTGCAATTAGTCATGGCCAGGTGAAATACCAGTAGAATGTGTTTGTGTCGATAGAAAGTGAAAGACAATGTGCGTCTTTCTGGGTGTTTTATTAGCCAGGAAACATTGAGTGTGTGCCTACTTGTTCTCTTTTAGCCCTTCCCCTGGACTGGAATTTGGACATGATCATGGTCTCAGTTTCAGCTATGTAGTCTTGTACAACACCCAAAGAGATCCAAAATCCACATAAGAGAAAAAGAACCTGGGTTGTTAAGTGACCACATGGAGCACAGTCTGTTTCAATCACTTTGAAGCTATTACATGAGATACAAATTAACATGGATTTTATTTAAGCTATTGTATTTTGGAGATTTTAGGTTTCACCAGTTTCACTAACTAACTCATTCCCTGTTTGCCCATATCAATTTACTTTAAAAGTAGAAATTAGCTATCCTGTTTTTGTAACTAAATATAAAATGATGAATAATTAATACATCTATTATACCATCTCCTTTAAATACAGTTTTCTCTGGCAGGCCCCTGATAGAAGCTGGAACACCATGAGAGACTAAAGGAGCGCTGGAGTTTCTAAAGTGCAGGTGTTTTGTTTTGACAGATGCGTAAACTAGAGAGAAGACAAGAGATATGTTGCTCAGAAAACTAAAGAGGCTGACTCAAAGGATTATTACCCAAGAAGATAATCTTTCCACTTCATGTCAGCAGTGGTACCCTCAGGCAGAGTAAAGAATTTTCTCAAGAAGCAGTTTTGATAAGCTCAAATTTTCTAAGAACTATTTAGTTGGTGACACAGAGCCCTGCACCATAGAACTTGGAAAATTGAACTCTAATTTGGATAATCTGTGAGCAAGATCAAGCCTTCCATCATAAAATCAGCTTAACAAGGTCCCTCCAGGTTTTTACATTTGAGCAAAATTACCTTCCAAAATGAGCCTGCTAATGTGAGATGTCTGAAGAATTTAGTCCTAGACAAATTAAGAGATCTAATAAATGACATGATTTACTATAATTGATCTGAATCAGTACCACAAACTTTTTTGTAAAGTGTCATATATAATGTTAGACTTTGAAGCCCACAGTATCTCTGTCTTAACTCAAATTTGCCACTGGAGCACATAAACAGCAATAAGATGATTCTGATTTTTAAATAAGCATGGCCATGTTCCAATAAAACTTTATTTTGGACATTGAGATTTGATTTTCATATATTAGGTTGGCACAAAAGTAATTGTGGTTTTTGCCATTGAAGTAATGACGAAAACCACAACTACTTTGCACCAACCTAATAAATTTCACATGTCATGAAATACTTTTTTTCTTTTGATTTTTCCCCCAACCACATAAATGTAGAAACCATTCTTACCTTTCACGGGGTGGGTCATACTAAGCCAAAGGCCAGAGTTAGTTCATGTACCATAGTTTGCTGAAAAAAATATCTAGCAGACATGAGTGACATTGATAATTGTCTTAGTCTGTGTTGCTGTAACAGAATACCTGAGGCTGCAAAGTTAATGAGGAAAAGAGTTTTGCTTAGCTCATGATTCTGCAGACTGCACAAGAAGCATGACTGTACTATTTACTTGGTTTCTGGTGAGGGCTTTTGTGATGCATCAAAACATAACAGAGAAGGTCAAAAGGTGAGTGACCATGTGCAAAGATGCAAAATCCAAGGGATGCCCTGGCTTTCTAAAAACCCACTCTTAAGGGAACTAATTCATTTCCTCAAAAACTAACCCAGCCTTTCCAGAGCAAGACACCAAGCGATTCATGAGAATCTGGCCCCATGAACCAAACACCTCCAACTGGGCCTCATCATCCAAAACTAGTACATTGGGGTTCACATGAGGTTTGGTAGTGTATAAACCCTGAGCCCCCTTTGCTGGGAACCATGGCAATAATTTAAGGCCATGTAAGAAGCATAATCTAATTGCTGTTGCAGGATAACTTTCAACTAGTCCCTCTGTTATGGACTAAAGCCCTAATTCTCAGTGTAGCTGTGTTTGGAGATGGGGCCTCTAAAGAAATACAGTCATCCCTTAGTATATGCAGGGGATTGGTTCCAGGACTGCCTGCGGAGTATACCAAAGCTGTGCATACTCAAGTCCAGCAATCAGCTGTGCAGAATCCATGTATGTGAAAAGTCGGCCCTCTACACAGGTTTTGCATGGGAGAATACTATTTATTTATTTATTTATTTATTTTGAAGATCGAGTCTCACTCTGTCACCCAGGCTGGAGTGCAGTGGTCTGATCTCGGCTCACTGCAACCTCTGCCTCCTGGGTTCAAGCAATTCTCCTGCCTCAGCCTCCCAAGTAGCTGGGACTACAGGCACGTGCCACCACGCCCCGCTACTTTTTTGTATTTTTAGTAGTGACTGGGTTTCACCATGTTAGCCAGGATGGTTTCAATCTCCTGACTATGTGATCCGCCTGCCTCAGCCTCCCAAAGTGCTGGAATTACAGGTGAGAGCCACTGTGCCGGCCGAGAATACTGTATTTTCAATTCTCGTTTGGTTGAAAAAAGTCCCCTTATAAATGGACCCAAGCAGTTCACACCTGTGTTGTTGTGTTGTTCAAAGGTCAACTGTAATTAAAGTTAAATGAGATTATAAGAATGGGACCTTGATTTCAGAAGTTAACACACAGGCTCGCTTGCTCTTTCTCTCTGTCTCTCCCCCAACCTCTTCTCTCCCTTTCTCTGATCACAGAGGAAAGGCCATGAGAAAACTCAGCAGCTAGAAAGTAGCTCTCCAGAAGCCAGGGAAAGAGCCCTCAGTGGAAACCAAATTTGCTGGCACCTTGATCACGAACCTCTAGCCTCCAAATTGTGAGAAGTAAGTTTCTGTTGTTCAAGCCACCAGCCTATAGTATTTTCTTAAGGCAACCTGAGCAGACTACTACATATCTAACTACTCTTAAAATTGTTTGGGAATTCATTATAAAGGAGAGGAGCCTGTTCTACATTTGAGAATTTGCTCCATCTAAGATCAAATTTCTGACCAAGCATTGGAGACTGCAACTAAAAATAACATCTAATAGCTTTCAGCTCAGTGAGATTGTAATAGTTTGTTCTCACATTGCTATATGGAAATACATGACACTGAATAATTTATAAAGGAAAAAAATTTAATTACAGTTCTGCATGGCTGGGAAGTCCTCAGGAAACTTACAATCAGGGCAGAAGGGGAAGAAGAGACAGGCGAGATAGGTGAGAGAGAGAAGGCACCCATAGGAGGAACTGTCAAACACTTACAAAACCATCAGATCTTGCAAGAACTCATTCACTATCATGAGAACAGTGTTGCGGAAACCACCCCTATGATCCAGTCACCTCCCACCAGTTTGACTTCCTCTTTACTGATTTGGATGCCCTTTATTTCTTTCTCTTGTCTGATTGCTTTGGTTAGGACTTACAGTACTATTGATATAGGAGTTAAATAGAAATTATTTAGGCACATAGTGAGGGTAAGAGAGTCCTCAGTAAGGTTTTCCTTTTAATGAAAAGCAGCCCCTAAATTATTTCTTTTTTAACAAAGAGCAACCTGATAAGTTGAGCTGCAGACATAGATAAGCAAGCTAGAAGTTTGCATGGGTGAATGCCAGCAGCTGCGCCAATAGAAAAAGGCTACCTGGGGCTAGGCATGTTGAATATAGTGGCTCCATTTGCCCTTTTCTTTGTCAAGCACATGTGCAATAAGGAACAGACAACATGGCACTGGCCAGGTAGGGAACACAACTGCATAATAAAAGATTAGGATGGGGTGGCCAGGTTATTTGCGCACCGTATAAATGGCACACCTGGTCCAACCAATCTTTAGACCCTATGTAAATCAGGCACTGCCTCCTCAAGCAAGCCTATAAAACTCCATGCACTTTGTTGCGGACTGGAAGACCCACTTGGGAGCCCTTCTCTCTCTGCAGGAGAGACAGCTATTCTCTTTTTCTCTTTCTTTTGTCTATTGAACCTCCACTCTTAAACTCACTATGTGTCTGCATCTGATTTCCATCGCACAAGACGATGAATGTTGGATGTTTACCCCAATGATTCTGCTTCACTGTGTTGAATAGAAGTGGTGAAAGTAGGCATCTTTGTCCTGTTCCAGTTCTCAGGGGAAATGCTTTTGATATGGTTTGGCTGTATCCCTACCCAACTCTCATCCTGAATTGTAGTTCCCATAATGCCCACATGTGGGAGGGACCTGGTGGGAGCTAAGTGAATCATGGGGTGGGTCTTTCCTATGCTATTCTCATGATAGTGAATAAGTCTAACAAGATCTGATGGTTTTATAAAAGGGAGTTTCCCTGTATGAGCTCTCTTTTCTTGTCCACTGCCATATGAGATGTGTCTTTCACCTTCCACCACGAGTGTGAGTCCTCTCCAGCCATGTGGAACTATGAGTCCATTAAACCTTTCTTTTGTAAATTGCTCAATCTCCAGTATGTCTTTATCAGCAGCAGGAGAACAGACTAATACAGTAAGTTGGTACCAGTAGAATGCGGCACTGTTGAAAAGATACCCAAAAATGTGAAAGCAACTTTGGAATTGGATAACAGGCAGAGGTTGGAACAGTTTGGAGGACTGAGAAGAAGACAGGGAAATGTGGGAAAGTTTGGAACTCCCTAAAGACTTGTTGAATGGCTTTGACCAAAATGCTAATAATGATATGGACAATGAAATTCAATCTGAGGTGGTCTCAGATGGAGATGAGGAATTTGTTGGGAACTAAACAAAGGTGACTCGTTATGTTTTAGCAAAGAGACTGGCAGCATTTTGACCCTGCACTAGAGATTTGTGGAACTTTGAACTTGAGAGAGATGATTTAGGATATCTGGCAGAAGAAATTTCTGAGCAGCAAAGTGTTCAAGAGGTGACTTGGGTACTGTTAAAGGCATTCAGTTTTATCAAGGAAGCAGAGCACAAAAGTTTGGAAAATTTGCAGCCTGACAATGTGATAACAAAGAAAATCCCACTTTCTGAAAACAAGTTTAAGCCAGCTGCAGAAATTTACATAATTTACATAAGTAATGAGACACTAATCCCCAAGACAGTGGGGAAAATGTCTCCAGGGCATGTCAGAGGTCTTCATGACAGCTGCAACCATCACAGGCCCAGAGGCCTAGGAGGAAAAAGTGGTACTGTGGGCCAGGTCCAGAGTTCCCATGCTGTGTGCAGCCTAGGGACTTGGGCCCTGTGTCCCAGTGGCTCCAGCCATGGCTGAAAGGGGCCAGTGTAGAGCTTGGGCCATGGCTTCAGAGGGTGCAACCCCCAAGACTTGGCAGCTTCCACATGGTGTTGAGCTTACCAGTGCCCAAAAGTCAGGAATTGAGGTTTGGGAACCTCCACCTAGATTTCAGAGGATGTATGGAAACACCTGGATATCCAGACAGAAGTTTGCTGCAGGGGCAGACATTCATGGAAAATCTCTGCGGGGGCAGCGCAGAAAGGAAATGTGGGGTGGGTGCCCCCACACACAGTCCCCACTGGGGCACTGCCCAGTGCTGCTGTGAGAAGAGGGCCACTGTCCTCTAAACCCTAGAATAGTAGATCCACTAACAGCTTGCACTGTGCACCTGGAAAGGCACAGACAATGCTATCCTGTGAAAGCAGCCAGGAGGGAGTCTGTACCCTGCAAAGTCACAGGGGCAGAGCTGCCCAAGACCATGGGAACCCACCTCTTGCATCAGCATGAGCTGGATGTGAGACATGGAGTCAAAAGAGATCATTTTGGAGCTTTAATATTTGACTGCTCTGCTTGATTTTGGACTTGCATGGGGCCTGTAGCCATTTTGTTTTGGCCCATTTCTCCATTTGGAACAGGTGTATTTACCCAGTGCCTGTAACCCCATTGTTTCTAGGAAGTAACTAACTTGCTTTTGATTTTACAGGCTCATAGGTGGCAGGGACTTGCCTTGTCTTAGATGAGACTTTGGACTGTGGACTTTTTAGTTAATGCTGAAATGAGTTATGACTGTGGGAGACTGTTGGAAAGGCAGGATTGGCTTTGAAATGTAAAGACATGAGATGTGGGAGGGATGATATGCTTTGGTTGTGTCCCCACCTAAATCTCATCTTGAATTGTAGCTCGCAGAATTCCCATGTGTTGTGGGGGAGACCCAGCAGGAGATAATGGAATCATGGGGGTGGGTCTTTTCCATGCTATTCTTGTGACAGTGAATAAGTATGACGGGATCAGAGGTTTTATAATGGGGAGTTTCCCTCTTGTCTGCCACCATGTGAGATGTGCCTTTCACCTTCTACCATGATTTTGAGGCCTCCCCAGCAATGTGGAACTGCGTGAGTCCATTAAACCTATTTCTTTTGTAAATTGCCCAGTCTTGGGTATGTCTTTATCAGCAGCATGAGAATAGACTAATAGAGCTTTCAACTTTTCCCCATTCAGTATAATGTTAGCTGTGGTTTTGTCATAGATGGCTTTCATTACATTAAATTATGCCCTTTCTATGCTGATTTTGCTGAGGGTTTTAATTATAAGGGGATGCTGGATTTTGTCAAAGGCTTTCTCTGCATCAGTTGAGATGATCATGTGATTTTTGTTTTTAATTCTGTTTATGTGGTGTATCACATTTATTGACTTACATATGTTAAACCATCCCTGCATCGCTGGTATGAAACCTACTTGATCATGGTGAATTGTCTTTTTGATAATTGCTGTTGGATTTGGTTAGCTAGTGTTTTGTTAAGGATTTCTACATCTATGTTCATCAGGGATATTGGTGTGTAGTTTTCTTTTTTTGTCATATCTTTTCCTGTTTTTGGTATTAGGATGATATTGGCTTCATAGAATGATGTAAGGAGTATTTCTTCTTTCTATATCTTTTGGAATAGTGTCAATATGATTGGTACCAATTCTTCTTTGAATGTCTGATATAATTCAGCTGTTAATCTGTCTGTTCCAGGACTGTTTTTGTTGGTAACTTTATCATTACCATTTCAATCTCACTGCTTGTTATTGGTCTGTTCAGAGTTTCTCTTACTTCCTGGTTTAATCTAGGAGAGTTTTATATTTCCAGGAGTTTATCTATTTCCTCTAGGTTTTCTAGTTTATTTGCATAAAGGTGTTCAAGTAGCCTTGAATGATCTTTTGTATTTCTGTGGTATCAGTTGAAATATCTCCTATTTTACTTCTAATTGAGCTTATTTGGATCTTCTCTCTTCTTTTCTTGGTTAATCTTCCTAAATGGTCTGTTAATTGTGTTTGTATTTTCCAAGAACCAGGTCTTTATTTCATTTATCTTTTGTATTGTGTGTTTGCATGTTTAAATTGCATTTAGTTCTGCTTTGATCTTGGTTATTTCTTTTCTTCTGCTGGGCTTGGATTTGGTTTGTTCTCGTTTCTCTAGTTCCTTGAGGTGTGACCTTAGATTGTATATTTGTGCTCTTTCAGATTTTTGATATAGGCATTTAAGGCTGTGGACTTTCCTCTTAACACTGCTTTTGTTGTATCCAAGAAGTTTTGACAGGCTGTGTCATTATTATCATTCAGTTCAAAGAATTTTTATTTTTCATCTTGATTTCATTGTTGACTCAATGATCATTCAGGAGCAGATTTTTTAATTTCCATATATTTGCATCATTTTGAGGTTTCTTATTGGAATTGATTTCCAATTTTATTCCACTGTGGTCTGAAAGAGGACTTGATGTAATTTTAATTTTCTTAAATTTATTGAGACTTGTTTTGTGGCTTATCGTACAGACTATCTTGGAGAATGCTCCATGTGCTAATGAATAGAATGTATATTCTGCAGTTTTGGGGTAGAATGTTTTATGAATATTTGTTAAGTCTATTTGTTCTAGGGTATAGTTTAAGTCCATTTGTTTCTTTGTGGACCTTCTGTCTTGATGACCTGTCTAGTACTGTCAGTGGAGTGTTGAAGTCCCCCACTATTACTGTGTTGCCCTTTTTAAACTCCGATGTGTCAGTTAAAGACAGGCTTTTTCCATCTAGTGAATCCACCATTCCCCAGGGCCTTAGAGTCCTACCTTAGATGGGAAAACTAGACCATCAGAGATGGCCAATTGCTCCTTCACATCTCAGTCCAGATGCATGGGGCCCAGAAAATGTAATCCAATTATTTGACAAGAAGAGAAAAACGTTGGTATTGGGGAGTTCTAGAAATCTTTGCCTTCAGATTACAGAAGATAGCTTTTATCTTCTGTACTGTATTTTAAAGTTTAAATGGTATTGATGATATTGTTAGTAATGTCTTTATTTTTTCATGCCGTTCTATTTTATGTATAACAAAGAACTTTACTGTTACTTTTCTTGCCTTTCTTATCTGCTGTTTTCAATGTTCAGTTTATTATTGTTGTTGTTATGATGTAATATTTTACACAACTATTTTCTCTAAATAGCTTCAGTACTTTTCAGCAATTCTTAAACTTTCCCAGCCTTGAGTTCTGGATCTTGATTTATCTTTCTGTCTTCTGAAGAAGATTATTGGATAGTTTTGTTATGAAACTTAAAAAAAACAATTAGTTAGTTTTATGTTCTCTAAATATTTGGTGATACAAGAAAGTATTTCTGTTATCTTTGCACATTCTCCTAACTTTTGCCTAAATAAGAAATTATGTCTGTTGTTTTTACACGTAAGTAATCATTTAAATGTGTATAAAATTCTTGGATTAAACTATTTCCCATCGAAACTTGTTGAAATTGTTCCATTGTCTTTCAACATTTGACATTCCACATGAGAAGTCTGAAACTTATCTGATTTTTTTCCTCCTTTATAAATGTTCCTAATTTTTGGCTTACCTTTAAAATATTGCAATATTCCATGATATGTCTATGTTTGGATATATTGTGATTATCTTGGAGAAAACTGTATTAGTCTATTCAGTTGTAGACATAAGTCATTTTGGGTAAGGTTTAATGGGGCATTTCATATCCATAATTATTTATTACATTTATTTTTAAGGTAATTAGATTTTTTCTGTTCTCAATGTCTATAATTTTGACTTTCACTGATTTCCTGGTCATTTTCCTGTTAATTCTTTGATATTGTGCATTTTTAACTCCGCTTATTTCTGCTCTCAATGTACGTTTCAATTCTGTCATTGCTTTATATGTTTCATTGCTTTCCTTTCCTATTTAAGGCAGACCCCTTTACATCTCTGTCTTTGTGGGTCTCTTTTTATGATTCCACAAACCTACTTCATAGAGGCTTCTTTTTCATAAAGTCATGTCCCTTTTCATTTTTGGTACACCATGCAAATATTTTATAAAACCTCCATCCCATTCTCATAGAAGTAATGTACACAAAACTTCTACCTTGGAAGGTTCTAGACAAGGTTTCCCTTGTCTTATGGTAGGAAGAAGCCTTATAACTTATGTTTTTCTATTTAAAAAAGGAGAGATACATTCAGGTCCAGCTTTTCTCAATAGATAGGGAGGGTGAAATTTACTTGCCTCTTCATTCCAGCTGTTTCCATGTTAATAGCCTTCCTCTCTCAGAGGTAAAATCAAGATCATCAGCCTTTAATTTTGTGCTGGTCTATTGAACTGAGGATGTATCTTGTTTTTCTTAGATGGTTCACTGACTTAGGAAGAGTGCATCGAAGTTTCAAGACCTTATTTGAGCAATGAAAAAGATGCTCCTATGCATGTACTGCTCCCAGAACTTCTCATGTAATAACCAGGAATATGTATAAAATTATATGTGTTTCTACATTTTTCTATGTTTTGGATTCCCAAGTGTAACATCCATATGAGTGGAGAACAAGTGTTGAAGCAAATGGTGGAAAGAGGGAGAATAAACCAGAAATCTGGTACTTGTTTTCCAGAAATGCTGTCTGTTTCTGATCTCAACAGCCTCCATAGCATGCAGTAAGACATAAACAATGGAATGGAATCACCATCTTTTCCTGTTGTCCTAGGTTCTGTTCTGTTTCAGAGGGGTTGACATATGGTGCATGGCTAAGAATGGACATTTAATGTGGTCTCATCCAGACATTGACATATGATCTTTGCTTGTCTTGAACTTGTGCTAGTGGCAATGTATTTAATGTATCTACACAGGTATATTAATTGGAACTGGATAGTGCAGATAACAGACAAATTTAATAACTCAAGTGAAATTAATTTATATATGTAAGTAAAGTTTGAAAGCATTTCATTAATATTACATCTTTAGGGCTTGACTTTATAATCAGCCTGCTCACTTAACAAACTAAAATTCAACATAAGCTACAAATCTAGTACACTTTGCATTATACCATAGCAGCCACAAATTAAGGAGTAACAAATAATTCTGTGAGCCAGTAGAAAATGATGCTAGTAACAGAATAAACATTTGCACTCACTATACCCATGACTTTGCTGTACTTGATGAATATTATCATTCAGGAAAATGTTAAGGGATTTTAATAGTCAGTTCCTGCCAATGATCAATAATGACCTCATTATTGCATGTGCTTACATTTTTGTGACATCAGAGGAAAGAAACATTGCAAAACCCAGAATTTTCCAAATTCATTGCTAAAGGTCTTCCAATACAAACTCTTCCAACTACACTGGCACATCAAACCCTTTTAACTAGTTCTAGAGCTAAAGTGAAAGCAGTAGTGTATTTAGGAAAACAAAAGAAAACCTAGTATTCAGTTTTAAAGCAAAATCACCAAGACTTTAATGTAAACGGGTCCTTTAAATAAACATACAATTCTCAAAGCTGTATCACTTTATATGGCCATATGCTGGGATCTCACATATAAATGAATATATATAAGGAGAAATGCCACTTTTTCCTCCCCATTCTTGGACTAATGCTGTTTAACTATTTTCTTTTTTTCTTTTTTTTCCTGAGACATGGTCTCATTATGTTCTCCAGCCTGGAGTACAGGGGCACAATCTCAGCTCACCACAACCTCTGCCTCCTGAGCTCAAACCATCCTACTGCCTCAGCTTCCTGAGTAACTTGGACTACAGGTGTATGCCATCACGCCTGGTTGGTTTTTGTATTTCACGGAGAGATGGGGTATTGCCATGTTTCCCAGGCTGGTCTCAAACTCCTGAGCTCAAGTGATCTGCCTGGCTCAGCCTCGTAAAGTGCTAGGATTACAAGTGTGAGCCACTGTGCCTGACCTGAGTAATTTTTGATGCATAATTTGACATGAAATTTCAGAGGGCTGGTAAGCCAACACTCCACCCCATCCTAACAAATGAAGGTAATCGTTTCTGTTTAAAAGTCTCTGAAAATAATACTGATGTAAGTAGAGCAACATATAAGTTCCTACCTAAGAAAATATAGCTGTTTTCATGTTCTCTTGTTGAAGAATCGTTGTGGGCAGATAATGAGAAGCAGAGCCTAAGGAAAAGAATGGATAAATTGGGAGGAAGAGGAGATAAAATAATAGACTGGTCTTTGAAAGGATAAGGTTGAAGAATTGATGAGTTATATTTGCAAGACAGTTAGTGATTGATTTCGGTATCTTTTAAAGGCTTGTCTACATTATAGAAACACATTGGACTAGAAGAGAAGGATGAGAGCCCTGATAAAAATTTAAGTATTATCCTGAGCCAGTCCTTAAGGGGAGCATGCTATGTAGCCCTGTTACATTGACAGTGTACATAAAGGATATCTATCTAAGCATCCTTCTAGGTATCATTTAGCAAATGTTGTTAGCAAGTTAAAAAATTGTGTCTAGGATCTGTGTCAGGAAATGCCTTTATTTGTATTAGCCTAGTCTTCTCTCTAGGATTATGTTACTTATGAGCAGAAGTTGTTCCACGTATTGTATACTTTTGTTTTCGTCTTAGTTCCCTTTCATAAGTGTTATATCAAAGTTCTGATGATTCATTGAATAATTATAAGTAGCAAAATTAAAATATTTAAAGGAAATTAAAAAGTTAATGAGATTTTTATAAGACTCATATTCCTATATAAGACTGCAATTAATTATGGGATTGGGAAAAAATGCAAATTATTAAAAAATAAAAACTGTCCAGATGCAGTTGTTCATACCTGTAATCCCAACACTTTGGGTGGCTGAGGTGGGAGAATCACTTGAAGCCAGAAGTTTGAGACCAGCCTGGGAAACACAGCAAGACCCTGTGTCTACAAAAAAAACTGATAAAAATTAACTAGTGTGATGGCCTGAGCCTGTAATCCCAGCTACTTGGAAGGCTGAAGCAGGAGGATCATTTGAGCCCAAGACGTCAAGGCTGCCATGAGCCAAGATTGCACCACTGCACTCCAACCTGGGTGAGAGAACGAGACTCTGTCTCAAAAATAAATAAATAAAGTAAAAACTCTCATCACTAGCACTACCAAAAAGGAGATCCCATAAGCTTTTTTAACATTTCCAAAACAAGGCTCTCTAAGCTTCTTTTTTTCTCATTCTAGAAAGCTAATGATAGAATTTTTTTTCCCCTGAAACCCTCAGCTACATTCACCGTGTCCTGCAATTTGTTGTTGACAGCTGTTCAAGACCTACAAGGTGAAGTTGAATATTATACACTTGTTTGGAGTTCTGCTACCTCAAACAACTCTCTAAAAATCTTGCCAGATGTAAACTCTCATGTCATTGGCCACCTAAAGCCAAACACAGAGTATTGGATCTTTATCTCTGTCTTCAATGGAGTCCACAGCATCAACAGTGCAGGACTTCATGCAACCACTTGCGATGGGGGTGAGTCCAGATTCTAAAGGATATTTGCTTCAGAGATGCGAGTGAAATTGATTGATTCTTGCTGGGGTTGAGATCAGTCATCCCTCCATTATAAAATTTCCGGTGTAGGAGGGAGGAGGGTGGGGGCTGAAATGCTTAAGTGCTCACTGTCGTCAGTAGCAGATCAATAAGCAGTCCCATTGAGACAGAAGCACAAGCTCTTATAATGAGATATCAGCCCAGTTTGTTCCTGTTCTTTTCAGTGTATACTTATTTTAGAGCTGAGTTCACATCAATAAATGGTGACATTTAGAAACATTTTTTTTAAGATTTGCCCTCAGAAGCAGTGTGTTTTTCAAAAAGACAGCCAAACACAGTGAGAGCCCTCCCTGAGTCACCAGAAATGGTAGGTGGAAGTTCAGCCTCTGAGAAAAATTGCCTATGACTCATTTCTAAGCCAGTTAGCAAGGGGGAGGAAGCAAGGGAAGCAACTTGTGAATCTGAAATGTGTTTGGAATGGTCTTTCTAATCTTTTTGGCTTTATAAAGTCTCATTATAAACATTATAATATCATTACCTCCCAAGCAAGTGTTCCAGGTCATTAGCAGAGCTCTTTAAGTGTGGAACCCATTTCCCTTTGTGGTGCCAAAGGTCGGCACCTTTTGTTTATAAAATAGGGTAGATCACAAGGACAATTCTTCAACTGGTTAAGATGGGTTCTTATGATAAAAATAGGTCTTTGCATAGTTATTTCTGACATGCTTGAATAATTATGTAATTTAACGCTAAGCAAGATTTTTTTCTTATGTTAGATTTCATCATTACCTATGATAATCAACATTCAAAATCATTTACATAATGACAATATTGCATTATTGCTTCATATTGCTTGAGTTACAAGCTAGTAACATCAAATTATTTTTCACGTTCCACCAGCCTCGTTGTATTTGAGTTTTATTTTTCGCTTAAGGAGCAAATTTTATTTCCTTCCCTCCCTCCCTGCACCTTGAAGGTATAGAGTGAAGGGACAGAAAAAAGACAAAAAATAGATATGTGTTAGTGGTGCAGATGGGTGAATAATTTATCATCATATCCCACTGGTCACATAATATTGAAGATTAGCACTATGCTGGTGGTACAAAGCATTTTACCACCAATTCTTAAGGTTTCTAACTGAGAGTATAATAAGCCAATTTACAGAGGACTACAGACTGTGATAACTTCATCAGCGAAAAGCAGATAAGCAACGAACCCTTTGCTAAACCTAAATACTAATCTGCATTTAGCCTAACATGTGCTTTTTCAGAGACAGCTGGAGTTTATTCAGTTTCTTCCTTTAATTCTAGAGCCTCAGGGCATGCTTCCTCCAGAGGTTGTCATCATCAACAGTACAGCTGTACGTGTCATCTGGACATCTCCTTCAAACCCAAATGGTGTTGTCACTGAGTATTCTATCTATGTAAATAATAAGCTCTACAAGACTGGAATGAATATGCCTGGGTCGTTTATTCTGAGAGACCTGTCTCCCTTCACTGTCTATGACATTCAGGTTAGAATATTGCTTTTTGATGGTTAGGCTTATGGATATGTTAAATAAAACGAGCCAGGCTATGTCTTCAAGTGGATATCTTCTGTCTTGGTTACAGATTATTTCTTTGGTGGGCAAGGGGAAAGAGAGAAGGGAAATTGATCAGAATTAAATCTGTGTGCTGTAGGCAAACATGTGAGTCTCTGGAGAGAAGATAATGATGACACAGAAAACGATGGTGATGAGGATGGTGATGAAATTCTCACTGACAAAATGAAGCTAATCATGTATTCTAAATAAATCTTGCTGAGCAGTTTACCTTTTCCCTGGATCTTTTACTGAAATCAAAATCAGAATCAGTTTATAAATGTGGAAATTTTTTTTCTCTTCCCATTTCTCCTAGTTACTAATTTAATATTTCCAGAGAAGTTATGAAACTTCACTTGGTGTCAATTTCCTCTTTTGTAAGGGCAATGGACTAGATGACTTAAAACATTCTAGCCACCTCTAGAATTCTGTGATTCTGAATGCAACAGGAAGACATAAATAAAAAATATAGCAGACAAAAAATATTAAAAGGTTTTATCTGAAGATGAAATAAATATATTTATTCATCACTCAAAAACTGTTCAATGTTCTCCGCATATGTGAGAGTAATTGTGGTTAAAATTTTTGCCATTGGACTTCTTTAAGAATCTTATGAAGTCAGTGTACTCTGCCTTAGAAAAATATTTATGCACTTGTATGACAAAATTTAACACACAATTTTAGAAAGTGCACTGATCACTTGAAGTCAAATTCATAGGCTTCTTCAGGGACTACTGGCCTTACAGGTAGGAAAAATATAGGTAGTACTAAGGCATATAAAACAAGGAACTGATCTTCACGGAATTGGAAATCTTGTTGGAGTACCAAGACATAAAAGACAGCAAGGCTAAATGTGCAAATGAGTGATGGAAAAAAAAAAATCAGAGTGTTTCAGAAACCCCACATTTAGAGAAAGCTTGTAATTTACTAAATTTTTAAATGAACTATGCTACTTCTAAAATTCATAAGAGCTTCATAAGATAATTTTCAGAAGATATTAAGCACAGAAATTTTATCTGACCACAGAAACTTTTTATTGGTTCTATCCATTTAGTAGTATTACCTTATTCAGGTTTTCATCTCCTTTTCCTGACATTTGAGGTTAAGACATGCATAATCATCTGGCTACAACCAACACTTTAGTCTCCCCTACTGTGACTCATAGACCTAGCTTCCTAAGAAAACCAAATAAAAATATCTTTGAATAAAGAAGAAAGGTACATTAATTATTTTTCTTTTTTTTATTTAAATGTATTTTATTTTAAGTTCCGGGATATATGTTCAGGACTTGTAGGTTTGTTACATAGGTAAACATATGCCATGGTGGTTTGCTGTACCTATCAACCCATCTACCAGGTATTAAGTTCCACATGCATTATTAGCTATTTATTGTGATGTTCTCCCTCCCCTGATGCCCCTACAACAGGCCCCAGTGTGTGTTGTTCCCCTCCCTGTGTTCTCGGTGTACAGCTCCTACTTGTAAGTGACAACGTGTGATGTTTGCTTTTCTGTTCCTGTGTTAGTTTGCTGAGGATAATGGCTTCCAGCTCCATCTATGTCCCTGCAAAGGACATGATCTCATTCCTTTTATGGCTGCATAGTATTTCATGGTGTACATGTACCACATTTTCTTTATCCAGTCTATAATTGATGGGCATTTGGGTTGATTCCATGTCATTGCTATTGTGAATAGTGCTGCAATGAACATATGGATGCATGTATCTTTATAATAGAATGATTTATATTTCTTTGGGTATATACCCAGTAATGGGATGGCTGGGTCTAATGGTATTTCTGGTCCTAGGTCTTTGAGGACTCACCACACTGTCTTTCACAATAGTTGAACTAATTTACATTCCCACCAACAGTGTAAAAGCCTTTCTATTTCTCCACAGCTTCACCAGCATCTGTTGTTTCTTGAGTTTTTAATAATCACCATTCTGACTGGCATGAAATGGTAACTCATTGTGGTTTTGATGTGCATTTCTCTAATCATCAGTGATGTTGAGCTCTTTTTCATATGCTTGTTGGCCACATAAATTCTTCTTTGGAGAAGTGTCTGTTCATGTCCTTTGCCTACTTTTTAAAATGGGGTTATTTTTTTCTTGCAAATTTGTTTAAGTTTCTTATAGATTCTAGATATTAAACCTTTGTCAGATGTATAGATTGCAAAAATTTTCTCCCATTCTGTAGGTTGCCTGTTCGCTCTCATGATAGTTTCTTTTGCTGTGCAGAAGCTCTCTAGTTTAATTATATCCCATTTGTCAATTTTTGCTTTTATCGTAATTGTTTTGACATTTTGTCATGAAATATTTGCCTGTGTCTATGTCCTGAATGGTATTGCCTAGGTTTTCTTCTAGGATTTTTATAGTTTTGGGCTTTATATTTAAGTCTTTAATCCATCTTGAGTTACTTTCTGTATAAGATGTAAGGAAGGTGTCCAGTTTCAACTTTCTGCATATGGCTAGCCAGTTTTTCCAGTACCATTTATTAAATAGGGAATCCTTTCCCCACTGCTTGTTTTTGTCAGTTTTGTCGAAGATCAGATAGTGGTAGATGCACAGTCTTCTTTCTGAGGTCTCTATTCTGTTCCCTTGGTCCGTTTGTCTGTTTTTGTACCAGTACCATGCTGTTTTGGTTACTGTATCCTTGTAGTATAGTCTAAAGTCAGGTAGTGTGATGCCTCCAGACTTGTTCTTTTTACTTATGATTGTTGTGGCTATACAGGCTCCTTTTTGGTTCCATATGAATTTTAAAGTAGTTTTTTCCAATTTCGTGAAGAATGTCAATGGTAGTTTAATGGGAATATCACTGAATCTATTAATTACTTTGGGCAATATGGCCCTTTTCATGACATTTATTCTTCCCATCCATGGGCGTGGAATGTTTTTCCATTTGTTTGTGTCCTGTCTGATTTTCTTAAGCAGTGGTTTGTTTTCATTGCACACCATGATTCCCATAACCTACCTGAGTTGTCTTAGTATGGAATATGTGGACTGATGTTTATGTTCATGATTCTCGCAGTGAGTCCATGTATGCAGGTAGGCCATTCATGCAGGTAGGTAGAAATCAAGCTCCAAATAAATTAGAAATATAGCTATGTAAAAAAGGCTATCACAGGAAGGTGATGGAGGATTTGCTGTATTGTCTTCTTTTGACCCCTGTTCGAGAAAGCTCATTTTTCAAAAGACACCATATTCATTTGCTTTATCAAGACTTGAAATACAATCTAGAAGTGAGAACACTGTGTGCTGTGCATGGATGTGCAGCTCAGCTCTCTAACTCTGGATTAAGAGTTAATGTTTAAAAGTGTTTAAGTCCTATTCTATGGGGAAGGCTTTATTTATACCACTACTGGTTTGAGTCAGGTATAAATAACTCAAACCAGTAGGTATAAAGCTTCCTTTTCTGGTAGCCTGAAGAGAGTGGAAACAGATGAAGATGCAAAAGACCAAAGTAGAATCCAATAATAGAATTTTGTTATTAGTGACTAAGATATTGTTATTCCTGATTACTATATTTTTTTGTGAAGCTTTTTGCAGTCCAAGAATACTGTACTTGACATAGCTATTGCATTTCTGAAAATATGAACATCAAATTTCAGTGATTTTCATTATGATGTCAAAGGTGATTTGGTTTCATTTAAAATAAGCATTTAATTGGAATGCCTAATACTTTAGAATTAAGGCTCTCTATGCAAAGCCCATCTGTAAAATAGCTATTGATTTTAAAGCACATAACACACCCAAGTATCTACTTTTTTTTTTTTCTGAGACAGTCTCACTCTTGTCACCCAGGTTGGAGTGCATTGGCACGATCTCGGCTCACTGCAACCTCTGCCTCATGGAATCAAGCAATTCTCATGCCTGAGCCTCCCAAGTACCTGGGATTCCAGGTGCCCACCACCACACCAGGTTATTTTTTGTGTGTATTTTTAGTAGAGACAGGGTTTCACCATGTTGACCAGGCTGGTCTCAAACTCCTGACCGCAGGTGATCCACCTGCCTCAGCTTTCCAAAGTGCTGGGATTACAGATGTGAGCCACTTTACCCAGCCAAGTATCTACTTTTTGAATAATCCCTTTATATGTCCCTTTTACAAATAATCATTTCATTTTTATTCAGTTTTATCTCTTTTTAATATAAATAGAGTAAGCTTTATATTTGTGTTTCATTCACATGTTATACAATATAGTTATAGCACTAGAAATAGGTCCCAAAATGGAGACTTGGAATGTTAACATTAGTAAAAATTAAAAAATATTGGCACATTTCTCTAACATTTGAGGTTAAAACATATATAATCATCTGGCTACTACTAGTAGCCATTGGTCATTTTCCTTTGACCAATGAATCAAAAGAAATGTTTTCTGGAGAAACATTTGAATATACCTAAGTAGTTTAGAGCTTAAAGTTATGTTAACATTTAGATGAGAAGCCAATAGGGTACAGTGGAGACCAACTCAGATATCCCAAATCTTACCAGCTTGATCATGTTCCCTTTCTTCTCTGCAAATTTGTTTAAATGGAGTTATGAGGAATCAATACAATTATTTGTGCTTATTTCCATTATAATATTTGGCACCTATTAGATACATAATAGATTCAGTTGAATTGATTCTGAGTTACTTCATTATGTATCATAGAATCAATTTTTTCCAATATGTATAAAGTTCATTTTCATTAATTATATTACAGCATTATATTTTAAGTTCATCTGCCTTTATTTCAGATTTAATTGGACATACTTAGAATGTATGCCCTTGATAGTTTTTAAATATCCACTATTAATACCTCAAAAGACAATATGGCGTCAATAAGTAACACAACTCATACAGCATTATGAACATATGCCTCAACTAACATTTAGGTACACTATTAATAAAATAGCATATCTACTAAATATAAGAATCCCATTTGCCTTTCCTCAACCATCAAAGGAACAATCAGATAACTGTTTCACATAGAAGCTCAGAATTAGTGTTTAAGATTCATCAGCACCTAGCTTGCCTTCTCCATTTATGTATTAGATACTCAAAGTAAATTAGCACTGTAAAAAGTACAGTTCCTCTTAGTTTTATCCTTTAATTGAGAGCAAAATGATATTGATTTGTAGATGTTCCCAATCTTTTGTGTATTCATTTCTCTCTTCCCTCTTGGTTAATGCGTTCCTTTTGTGTTACTAATGCTTGATGAACCCCATTTCTAATCTTCAGTTATTCCACTCTCCTCAGTTTTTATTCAGATTAGGTGGCAGAATTAAAGGGATGAATGATGATTTTCTGCTGTGATTAAGATAAAAATACAATTGCATCTGGAATAAATGGATATAAAATACCTCAGCCATATTGGAAGGCTTCTCTAGGCCTCATTTTTCTTCCACTAGACATTAGCATTTAGGCTATTTGTTTTACAGTGTCAAGACTTCCAGAAGATATCATCGTTACACTACTTAGTTATAGATTTAGAGAACAGTAAGCAGTGATAACCTATTATGTTTGCAAACTGTCACTTGGGCATCTTCCATTCCTTGACTATGCTCTGAGTAGATTAATGTATTTTTCTCTTTCTGAATAGTTGAAACCAGAGAGTAAACATCACCATTCCCATCACTAAATCAATTGTCTTGATCCCAATTCTGTACCCTCCTCTGAGCTCATTCTTTTGGAGTCAGTTAACATCAAAAATGAATATTGATTAAACCTCAAGATGTTATAGAGAACTATAAGAGATTCATGTGAAATGAGGGAAGGTGGGATTCAGACTATTAGTATGTATTTCAAAAATGGTTGCATTTATTTTTTTCTAAACTAATGTTTGTAGGTTGAAGTCTGCACAATATATGCCTGCGTGAAAAGCAATGGAACGCAAATCACCACTGTGGAAGATACTCCAAGTGATATACCAACACCCACAATTCGTGGCATCACTTCAAGGTAAAAAATTTTGTGTCAGTTAATCTAAGGAACTCTGATCAGAAGAAATGAAAATAAAAATCAAGGGTATCCTCTCAGCCATGACTATCTCATTTAATGGGTTCTTACAACTACGTGTGTAAATCAAATTTTTGATATTATTTCACAGATGTTAATCTTCACTGGACATCCAAAGACATTTAATCTTTAATTTCCCTGATTGCCCAGCCTCAGATTTTTTATTTAGTAACCTGTAAACAAATACTGGAAATACATGTCTCCTTATTTGAATGTGTCCTTTAGTGAATCCTTTTGCAAAGCATAATACACGCTTAATTGTAATGACTACCTTCTAACTTAATCTTTTTGGTTAAAAAAGAAAAACTGATTTATATACATCAGAGTGCCCTAAAGATAGAAATCTGTAAAATTAATAGGGCAGATAATGTTTGAATAACCATTATCAATTTTGTCAGCTTCTTTGTAGAGTCACTTTATTTTTCTTTATTCTTTTGTTGCTGAGAAATGACCATAGTTTGAAAGCAAGTCTCTTTATAATTCATAATTAGTAACAACAATAATAATAATATTTGGTGTTGTTTCCAAAGCTGAAAATAAGATGGTAAATTGTTCATCTGTTTGTATCAACTTGAGGCTGGGAAAAGAAATCTTAGTGCTTTCACATTATACTTTTTGCTTAAGCCAAATGAATCACCCTCACCTATGTATACAAACAACATACACACACAAACACACACACAGAAATAATCAGTCTATTATTAATGTTTCAATTCTGAAGGATTCCTCTATGGCATGTTGAAATTTCCAGATCTTAAATCGGTTAAAAAAAATTAGCACTGGTTTTGGCAACCGATGGTTAAAATAATTAGAAAATCCCAACTAACCGGACGGTTAGCTGTTCTTGGCAATAGTCATATCTTGTCTCCTTGAGTATATCTTCTCTCAAACACATGATAGATAATGATCTAATTTTTGACATACTAATTAGTTTATAATCCCCCCAGCAGATATCTCCCAACCTATTCACAGTATTGTCTACTATGCAGGGAGGAAATAGTCACATAAATGGGCATTGGAGACCTTTTTTCTTTTAGCAAATACATCTGTGGCCATAATAATATAGAAGGCAAAAGTAATACAAAAGAGCATAAGACATGATTCTAAATTTGCAAAGTTCCAGTACACTGTGGAAGATACTCCCCTAAATAAATGTTTATAGAACAATGTGAAAAACACTAGAGTAAGAGGTTTATGATGTGCAAAAAGAACATAAACAGAAAAATAGCAAACTTTACCCAGAATTGTCAGTGAAGGCGTCATGGAAGATGTGACATTTGAGTTCAGTCTTGAAAAGCTCAAGAAAGAATTATAGTTAGGTGGGTGGATGTTTTCAAATTCTTGTCTACTGGCATCCCCATGACTCAAGCCCATGTGAATGATATAACAGAATATGCCTCATAATACATATTTATTTATAACTAAAAATAATACCTAAGCTTTATAAGAAATGGAACAAATGTGACTGTGTCTCTAGGATTTTTTTTCCTTTAAGAAGATTATTACACATAATAACAGGACAAATATTTTTAGTTGCTATTAAAAGCTGCTTGTATCCAAATACATTAAATTGATGGCAGAAACATTAAAGAGAGTATTATACAACAAGAACAAGGAAAGTGAGAGAGGAGACAACAACAGAAAAGAGATTGCAACATGATTTTGTAAGCAATATTTGCCAGAAAGAGGCAAATGATTTAATACAGTGGAGAAATTTACAACCAAAATATTGGTTGATGAAAGAGAATAATGACAGGAAACAAACTGTTTTTTCCACAGAGAACTGGAGAGGCTGGGCACTTAGAAGTTTTAAGGATGTAAAGAGGAGGAGGGAGGGTAAGGTTTAAAGCTGAAATCGTAGAGCAAGACACAACTGTTAACAAAGAAGTGTTTGGAATCCCAGGTTTCTTGCCTCTTTGCTATGCATCCAGGGGTCTATTTCTCTTCCTCCACATGACAAAGTACACCTACCAGGAGATTAGACATTTATTCTCTGGAGAAACTGAGGGCTACTAGGCACAGGGGAGCTGAGATGAGATGCAGAAGTAAAAACAGTGATAAAGTGAGACCACAACCTGAATGGTGCGCTTTTTGGCTAATTTTCCCAGTTCTGTCCTCTGGAGCAAGTAGCCAAGTCATAAACACCTCCAGATAGGAAACTGAACATTCTTTTCTAGAAAAAGATGAATAATCCAAAAAAAAAGACCTCCAGACAATAGCATATAGGGATCCCTAACAGTAAAAACAACTTGCTCCCTGGTCACGCGGTAGGGAAGTATGCCAATCAACAAGGGTCACCTACCTGTAAAGCTTTTAGTCAGCCTTTTTTTTTTTTTTTGGTGCATCACTCTTAAAGATAAAAAGGGGACCAAAATAAACAAAAGACATGATACAATAGATTCAGAGACAATGCAGGTGAGGAAAAAAAAATTATAACCTCAGACAGATAAAAGAAGATTCTCTAACCATAAAACGACACGAGCATATTGAAAAACAAACAAACAAACAAAAAAAAACGTGGATAAAACCTCATGGAAATTAAAAGGGTGAAAAGCTGAATTGAAACTTTCGAAGAAAGTTCAAGGGAATGTCTTTGAAAGTGCAATGAAACACAAAGATTTAAAAGAGAGAGAGAGAAAGAAAAAAATAATAGAGAGCATCCAGGAAGTCTAATATTTGAATAATAAGAGCTTCGAAAGAGAATCAAAGGAAAAGAGGGAGAAAATTTTAAAAAGACAAGAAAATATCCTAGAACCAATGTACTATTGTGCAGATCAAAAGATTCCCCGGATACCAACAATATGACTAAAAAATGATTACATATAAAGGGATATTATCAGGAAATTGCAGAGTACCGTGTTTAAAAAGCACATCCAAAAAGCTGCCAGGAAGAACAGACACTACCATAATCAAGATATGTAACAGCATCATGATGTCAGGCTCCTTTATTGCTAACCCCTCTTCTACCCTTGCTAACACTAAGCAAACACCACCATGTTTTGGTCTGTATAATTCTGCCTTTTCCATATTGTCATGTAAATGGGTCATACAATATGTAGCCATTCAAAGGGCTTCTTTTACTTAGCCTAATGCATTTAAGATTTGTCCATCTCATTGTATACATACTAGTAGTTGTATACATACTAGTAGTTGTCAGTTTTTGTTGCTCAGTAAGTTTCCATTATACGAAAGTTCTACAGTTTGTGCACAGTTTGGATCGTTTTCAGTTCTCCGTGACCATGATTAAACTTGCTATAAAACATCTATATACAGGATTTTGTGTAAATATATATTTTCATTTCATTTGGGCAAATACCCAGGAGTTGGATGGCTGAGTCATAAAGAAACTGCTAGACTGATTTACAAAGTTACTGTAACATCTTTCATTCCTACTAGCATTGTATGAGAGCTTAAGTTGCTCTACATTTTTGCTAGAACTTGGGATAATATGAGGTGTTTTCCTCTTATTTTATAAATAGTCATTTTAATAGATGTTTAGTTGTGTGTTATTATGGTCTTAAGTTACATTTTCCCTGATGATAAGCCGATAAGCTTTGCAATTGATTTTTGCATGCACTTTGGCATTTGTTTACTCTGGGAAATGGTATCTCCAAATTTTTTGCTAATTTGTTAATTAGATTCTTTGTTTTCTTATTTTCTGAGTTTTGAGAATTTTTAAAATATATTTTGAGTTTTTTTGTCACATATGTGATTTACAAGTATTTTTTCTACCCTATGATTTGTCTTCAATTATCTTGTTTGTGTGTTTTTAAGAGAAAGAGTTTTAAATTTCAAGAGAGTTAGATTTGTTACTTTTTCCTTTATGGTTTGTGCATCTGGCATTTTATCTAAGAACTCTGCCTGAGTCAAGGTCACAGAGAATTTCTCTTGTCTATTTCCTAAAACATTTGTATGTTTACATGGTGAATTTATGTCTACCATTGGTTTTGTATTCATTTTTGTACACACTGAGGCATGGGTCAAGGTTAATTTTTTGACACGTAAGTATTTAATAGTTTCAACAAAATTTTTGGAAAGATTATCTTTTCTTTATTGAATATTTTTAGATTTTCGTCAAAAATCAATGTAAACATGTTTTGTAGGCCAGTTTTGGACTCTTTTATGTTCAGTTTATCAATATGTATGTCTATACCAATATCGCACAATCTTGATTACTGTAGCTCTACAGTAGGCTGTCAAATCACATTATATGAGTCCTCCAACTTTGACCTTTATAAAAATCATTTTGGCCTTTCTCACTACTTTGCCTGTCCATATACATTTCAGAAACAGGTCATTGATATCTATAAAACATGTGATTTTGATTAGAACTGCATTGAATTTGTGGATCAATTGGTAGAGAATTGACATCTTAACAATATCAAATGTTCTGGTTCATGAACACACTATTGCTCATTTATTTGCATCCTCTCTCCTTTATTTTATCAGTGTTTTGTATAATCCAATATGCAAATACTGAATATATTTTATTCAATTTATACCTAATTATTTATTTGGGGGGTGCCATTATTAATGTTTTTTAAAACAAATTTAAATCCAATTGTTTGTTTCCAGTGTGTAGAAACACAATTAATTTTGCACTAGTGAGCTTACATCCAGCAACCTTGCTAAACTCCTTATAAGTCTTAAGAGTTTTTTGTAATTCCCTAGTCTATGTAGATCTTCTGCAAAGAGAAACTGTTTATTTTTTTCCTTTCCAATCAGTATGTCTTTTATTTCTTTTTCCTGCCTTATTGCACTGGATAGTTTAATAATGTAATAAGAGCACATCCTTGATTTGTTCCCAATCTTTGAAAGAAAACTTTCAGTATTTTACCCTTAGATGTGATGTTATGTATGAAATTTTTGGCAATGCCTTTTATCAGGTTGAAGAACTTACCTTTTAATTTGCTGACAGTTTTTGTTATAAATGGACATGGAATTTTGTCAAATGCTTTTTTGACATTTTAAATTTGTACTATAATCAATTATATTTACTGATTTTAAATTATTGAACTCGCCTGTATTCTCTGGATAACCACAATTTGGTTGTGATATATTTTCTTCTTTATATATTGGGGGATGCAATATACTATTATCTTGTAGAAAATGTTCATCTGTGTTCATAAAATATATTGGACTGTGTTTGATTTTCTTGTAATACCTTTGCCTGGATTGGGTATCATGGTAATTTCTGGTCTCATACTAACTTGGGAAGCATTTCCTTCTTTTCTATTTTGTGGAAGAGATTGTATAAAAGTGTTATTATTTCTTAAATCTTGGTAAAATTCACCGGTGAAACCCATATTTGCCTGGAGTTTTTCTTTGATGGAAGGTTTTTTAACTCAGAATTCAGTTCCCTTAATAACGTAGGATATTTTGGCGATTTATTCTCCAGTGAGTTTTGTCATCTTGTGGGTGCAGAAAATTCGTTAATTTAATCAAATTTGTCAAATTTATAAGCAGGAAGTTGTTTGTAGTATGTTTGTACTGCAAACAACAATTTGTTGGAACTGATTTGCACTCTTTCATTTCTGACATTGGCAGTAAGTGCCCTCTGTTTTTCTATTCAGCCTAGAGGTTTATCAATTTTGTAGATCTTTTCAAAGAAGCATTTTGGTTTTATGTATTTTCTATATCATCTATATTATTTTCTATTTTCCATTTCAGTGATTTCTGCTATTTTTTCCCTTTTGCTTTGCTATTCCTTCTCTAGTTTCTTAAAGATGAAAACTTTCGTTATTGATTTGAGACCTTTCTTTTTTCCTCTCCATCCTGCTTCCGTGTAAAGCTCACAGATTTTGAAATGTTGCATTTCATTTCATTTGTTCAAAATATATTTTAATTTCTCTTGAGACTTCTTTAACCCATGGATTATTTACAAGGGGATTGTTTAATTTCCAAGTATTTGGGATTTTTCAGATATGTTTCTATCTGGGTTTCCAGTTTAATTTGATTATGATCTAGGAACGTAATTTTAGAATTTCAGTTCTTTTAAATTAGTTACAGTTTTTTTCAGGGCTCAGAATATTATCTATCTTAGTGAATGTATATGCACTTTAGGAGAAGGTACAGTCTGCTGTTGTCAGATAGAGTGTTTCGTAAATGTCAATTAGTTCAAGCTGAGTGATAGTGGTGTTCAGATCATCTATATACTGATTTTCTGCCTCCTTGTGTTATCAGTTATTGTGAGAATAGTGTTGAAGTCTCCAAATATAACTGTGGGTTTATCTATTTCTTCTTCAGATCTATTAGTCTTTCTTTCATGTATTTTGACGTTTTGCTATTAAGTGCATACATGTTTAGGATTGTTATGTCTTGATAAACTGGCCCTATTGTCATTATGTGATAAGCCCTTTTGCTTCCTGATAATTTCCTTGTTCTTAAGTTTATTTTGTCTAATATTAATATAGTCACTCCAGCTTTCGATTGCTTAGTGTAATTCTGGGTGATTTTTAGACTGATTTCTTCACATTTTGAATATTAAGTTATAAAAATCTGACTCCTGTTAAAATCCTTTGAAGAAAGTTAGAGTTCTTGTTTACTTTTTTCAGCAGGTTACCAACTGGTTAGCTTCAGACTCCAAATTCTGCTTTCCTTTGCCAGTGACTACAGTCAGTTCCTATTTTTTCATAAAGTAGCATAGCAAAGCTATGAACTTTGCTTTACTACTCTGTGTCTGCACAATGGCTAATTTGGAATTTGGCTGTGAAATTATGTAATAGTTCAGATCTCGAAGTCCTCGCTGTGCTGCTTGCATAGCCTATGTGTGTGAGGCAACCATAAATGTGCAGCTTAGAGTTCAGTCAGGACTTGTGTTGGTTCATTCATAAAATTGGCTTCCAGCTTTCTTCTCTCTGAAATGTCCCCCATCTTTCCAGCTCCTTTGGACTTCCTTTCCTGGATTTTTGGCTAGAATGATATGATTTCTTTTGAAATGTTTGCCTCCCAGCCTGCCTCCCAGTTTGCATAACTAGAGTTGTTCTTAGGCAATGAGGTAGGAGGAATTAGAGAAAAAAAAATAGCAAGGACTTCTCCCACATTCTTTGGACTATAGAGGCCCCATTTCTTGATTTCTCTGGACTGAAAGATTTTTTTCCCCCTTGGGGCTTCAGATTCCAATTTGGCCACAGCTGCTGCCGTGCGGTTCCTTGACTCTAATCATTCTCAGAACATGGCCCAGAAGAAAGAAGAGAAAACAAAACAAAACAAAACAAAACAAAAATAGGAGTTTTCCCTACACTCTCTGGCTTGCAAGGCTTTTTTGTTATAGATACTCTAGCTGGAAAAAAATTTACTTTCTCTAGGATTTTGCTTACCTAGTTCACAGTTTCACACTGATACGGCCCTTGGGTTAAAGATGGAAAGTAAAGGACGGGGAGAAAAAATGGGAAACTCACCCTGTAACATTCATTCTTTTTTTTTTAAATTTTTTAATTTGTTTATTTATTTTTTTATTACTATTTTTTTTTTTTTGAGATGGAGCCTTGCTCTGTTGCCCAGTCTGGAGTGCAGTGGCGCGATCTCGGCTCACTGCAAGCTCTGCCTCCCAGTTTCACGCCATTCTCCTGCCTCAGCCTCCCCAGTAGCTGGGATTACAGGTGCCCGCCACCACTCCTGGCTAATTTTTTTGTATTTTTAGTAGAGACAGGGTTTCACCATGTTAGCCAGGATGGTCTCAATCTCCTGATCTCGTGATCCACCTGCCTCCGCCTCCCGAAGTGCTGGGATTACAGGCGTGAGCCGCTACGCCCGGCCCGGCCGTGACATTCATTCTTAAAGTTTTGGCTCCCTTCCTGATCAGCCTGCAATTGTTAACTTTTCATAGTCCTCAGATAGTTACTTTTTATAATTTGTGTAGATTTTGAGTTGTAATCAGTGGGAGAGAGAAGCTGTAATGGGCTTATTCCATATTGGCCTGCATGGGAAGTCCCCCTCCACCACAGTTTTCTTTCTTCCAACGCCTTTGACAACTTTCCTTCCCCTCCCCGCCCCCCGTCAGAAGCCTAGCAAAAACTTGATATAAATCATTCATAACCAAATATTGGCATGTAAAATCTTTCCTTTCTTAAAATGATCCATAGTAGCAGAGTAACATTTTCCAAAGGCAAGACTCTAATGAGCAAGAATAGGCTGCCAAGCCATTAATCAAAATTATACCAACACCAAAGCAGTTAGCCTCCCGTGTGCATGATATTGTTTGTTTAATTTCATTATACTTCTGGCGATGTATATTTGTTAGTTATGTTTCTATTTTGGTTTTTAAAAATCTTTTATATTAGCAACATGCAGAATGAAATGTGAAATCCTTCCAGAAAAACATCAGCAGACAGGGTCTACTTCTCTAGCATTTAAAATGATTTGGTTTCTAAGAAGCCATAAATTTGTTAGATTCTTTGTTTATTTTTGGTGAAATTCAGAAGTCAGTAAAATTTAACTTTCATATATTTCAATAACATACGGATAGCATACCAGCCTGTTTGATTATATGTGTGGAGTGTACCGACTCATCTTCGTCTTTGGCCTTAACTTATGCCTTGTTTTTGACTACATCTTCAGCAGTACAAGCCCTTATGCATGTTTTTCCTCTTATATATAAACCAAAGATGCCATAGCACACAAATATAGAAGGATCAAATGGACCCTTCTAGTTTTATAAGCTGCTGCTTCAGAAACAAGCTCTGTTTCTACACTGCATTTCCCATACTTGTCATATTATCATCAGCTCCTTCTATATCCCAAAAGAATACTAACTACAGATCGATAGCCCGGACATGTCTGGCCATGGCCTACACGTGCCCTGAGTAGTTCATTTATTTGTCTTGGTGGATTTGCTAGAGTGGAATTTAATCAATAGCTAATTCATTAATTCTGGTCCTCAAGAATGTAGAGACTGAGCTGGATAAAGATAACTGGCTGGGTCTGGCTTTGATTGAAATATGACAAACACTGCAGCTGACAGCTTCACTGGGTACTGGCCTGACTATGAAGTTTAGTTATTTATTCCCCATAAATGGATAAACTAAGAAAATAACACAAATAAGAAAGATGTTTTATTACATTACTGCTAGTATTCCAAAATGCATCATTTCCAGGCATGAGGCTCAAGGGAAAGTAGAGAGAGAACTCAGATCATGTATTTTAATGTCTTTAATTGGAACCATGGCAGTTTTTTCACATCCAAATCAGTTTGGGGATGTGTTATTGAGGAGGAGTGTGAGGTATAAGGTCTTTGTAGCACTCACAAATAATTGTTTTAAGATTTGCTTCTAGATGCTGAATGAGATCAATAATATTTTTACACACCAACTTTCCAGAAATCTTTCTGATAGCAGCATAGGTTAGATGTCTCTAAATTAATGCTAAACCACTATCATCATTAATGAATCTCCATATTTTTTTTTTCCTTTGTTGTTGTTGTTGAGACAGGATCTCTTTCTGTCACCCAAGCTGGAGTGAAGCTCACTGCAGCCTTGACCTTCCAGTCTCAAGCAATCCTACCTCAGCCTCCTGAGTAGCTGGGACAATAGACATGTGCCACCACATCCAGCTAATATATTTTAAAAATTATTTTGTAAAGATGGGGTCTCACTGTGTTGCCCAGGCTGGTCTTTTGAACTCTTGGGTTCAAGTCATCCTCCCGCCTTGGCCTCCCAAATTACTGGTATTACAGATGTGAGCCACACAGCACCCAGCATCCCCCTATATTTTTAAATTACTTAATGTGGAGTTAAGTATGGCTCAAGAGGTCAGAGCTTGTGGAGAAAGAGGATTCTCCTTTTTTCCTCACCAAATTTTGTAAGGCATGCCATGATATACTTTTATGCTGTGACATTAGATATCAGGGAATCTCTTCTATCCTTGATTTTTTCTGCCTAACTTTTCTCAGTGAATGATAGTTTCAACTGAAGCAATGATTTTACGGTTTTGTAAAATTAAAAGAAAAAAATAATATTTTCAATTTAACTTAATTATCTAACATTAAAAGAAAAAATTAAAGCCACATTTCTGTTTGTTGCTTTAGAAGGCAGAGTGTTGGGCTGAAGGGTACAGAATGTCAAATCACTTTTTTTCACCTGTATACCAAACTCGCTTACCAACATGGACAGTTGTAGACTATTTTTAACATGGACTAAAATTGTCTGCTTAAATCTTTAAAGGATATGGGTAGAACCTTGAAAGAGAGAATTTGGAGTACACTTAGTGCAATTTGTACAGATCCAATCAATAGTCTTATGGACCATGGCTTTTAGGAAATACTACTCATTTGACAGCCATGAGTTCTGATTATCACATTGTGTTTAAGGAGACCTTAATAGAATAGAGTCAGAATATATAGAATGTAAACAGGATAGATAGAATATATAGAAAAGAGAATACTGGGCTTATTCTTGGGGCTCTGCTGTCACTATTTTCATTTCCTTACCTCCCTCTTCTTCCCAAACTCCTCCTAACTTCCTTACCTCTTGTAGCTCCCATAGAAACAACTCGGCCACTGAAGTAGCCTTTGAGTGCCTTTCAGCAAAATCCAGTTCTTCCTCCTAATTCACTTTAGCCCTCAACTGCTACTTTGTCCCTGATTCTCTGAACATTCATTGTTTTGTTTTGTTTTTAGTGGTTCCATTAAAAACCCACTTAGGAATTCTGGGTGTCCTCAGGAAAAAGACTCCCTATCTTGCTCAGGTAGTTCAAACAGTCTTGCAATTTTAGGCCATACTGATGTCTCAAAGATCCCTGGCCCTGTTTTCTCCTTAAACTCTAATCCCACCTATCCACTTGCCTATTGATTTTATGTCATGATATTCACCCAACACTTCCATAACCATGAGCCTCAAAAGTTAATTCTTGTCTGACTCATCATCTTTTCCAACACCCACTTCTGCAAATGCACCACCATCCTGCATATTATCAAGGACATATATCTTTGAAGTATTTTTAATCCCCTGAGTTTATTAAACATCGATTTTAGGACATTTTCTTTTGGAGCATCTTCTCATATATGTTACTCTTCTCCGTTTATACCACTACCACCCTTGTTCATGTTTTCGTCGTTTAAGTTTATATAACCACTTTATGGAGCTGTCTTAATCCAATTAGATACAAAGAGAAAAAAATATCCCTTACTTTTTACCTGCTACTTACTACCTTAACTACATTGTTTTGGCTATCCTTCCCTCAATCCTCAAATACCCCTCAGGAATATCTTATGGCTTTCCAATTATTTTTAATTATGAGTCTTACTTTGATAATTAAGATTCATGATCAAGTATTAAAAAGTCCATTTCATCACCATCAAAATATTAGCCTCGCATCTACTTCAAAACTTCTATCATTTCTAAAGCTCAGGCCTAATTGTAGCTTGCTCTTTTCCTCCCCCTTACTCTTTCTTCTCTATTCCATTTTATCCAAATATGTTCCCTCTCAATATTATCATTTCACTGCCATCACTGGTTGACAATCACAGCTCTCCATTGGCAAGCGATGCTTTATTGGGCAATTGTATGTTTTCCTTGAGAGGTCCTCCTGAGAATCTTTGAATAGCCAAATTCCCTCACATAAGTGTTGCCCTTTATAGCTGATCACTTGTGGTGCCAAAAGAGCAGAACATTCCAAAGACTCTTCCTGCTGGAGTCTCCTCATGCCAGAAGGCCACTGTCCTGGACAATGTACCTTCAAGGTAGCTCAAGTCTAGCCATCTTGCAAGGCATTCACTTGGTTCTTGAGAAACTCATCCATCTATGCCATGCTATAGATTGATATTGTGGTATTCTAGGCTTAACCTTTCATTGCAGAACTGCTCTGGCTAATTTCTGCCACCATAATTCTCTGAGAAGCAAGCTTTATTTTCTATGCTCTTATAGACTGCCAAATTTAAGAGTTCCCTGTCAAGCTGTCCCAAGATCTCCTCACCACATTTTCCTCCAGGGACAAAGGGAGGAAAATGTGTGTCCCTTTTTATTAAAAGAACATGGATTTTGCATTTTGATTTTTTACCTACTACAATTTATAATAAATATCTCAGTAGGATAATTAAATATTCAATGACTTGACTTGAAAGCTAAGAATCAAATTTGTCATATTACATTTATTTAGTCTTTGTTAAGTGTTCTGATCATTTTTGATAACCATGATCTGGAATAATATTGAAGAACTTGAGTGTTACATAAATGATTGACAAAAATGACCATATTGATTAGAAAAAAGGCCTGTGTAAACATAATCAGAGAATCTAGAGCTATTTAATCCATAACAATTTAGGTTAATATCTTAGAGTCAATGAAGATTTCTTTTCTCTGGTCAAACAAAAATGTTTTGAAAAAATTGGGAAAAAATATTAAAATGAAATTTTAAAGAATAGTAATGTGAACCCTGACTCTTCATAAAAATTTGATCTGATTGCATCATTTTGATATTCACCTGTATAAAAGTAAGTGATAGTAAATTATTTTCCCTATACTCCTTTGTAGCTTCAATGGTACTTTGTACTTCAAGGGACAATTGGAAGTGATGAGATCTGGGGAGGGTGAAATGCACCTGTAATTCTAACTACTTCGGAGGCTGAGTCAGGAGGATTGCTTGAGCCCAGGAGTTTGAGTACAGCCTGAGTAATATAGCAAGATCCCATCTCTAAAAATAAATAAAGAAGAAAGTGATGACAACTGTGGGGGTGGTCACAATAGTATGTAGTAGTAACTAATAGAATAGTAATTCTGTTGACAATATGACATAATTAAAAAGAAATAACTCCAACTAGAATGGCTGAACACTTGATGAATTCATGTAGGAAAATATGTGTAAAGAACTTCTAGTTCCAAAATGATGACATAGAAGCAAGTTGGCTTCACTCCTCTCCACAGAAAACAGAAACAAATGTGCATAACTGAGATTATCACAGCAATATCCCAGAACTCAAATATGAGGAAAAGACAGTTCCCACAGTCACAGAGAAGTGAAAATCTCTAAGCAGATGGCAAGAAATTTGGACTTTCGTATCCACAACGCCCATCCTCTCAATATATTCCGCACCGTGCTTGTGGAAAATATTTCCCTGACCCTTGATTTCTGCACTGGAAAAGTGCGATTGCAGTGGACAGTTTCCCGACCATCTTAGGTTATCTGGCAGGAGACCTTTACCTGCCTCAACCCACAGGAAGCATCAGGAGTGCCCAAAGGAATCTATCTCTGTGAGGACATCCAGAGACAACATGGGGAGATGGGACTACCATCACCAGCCCTGGAAATTCTGCTCTGTAACTCAGTAAAAGGAGATGCCAAATCAGAGTGGCTGTTCAGCAGCACCACACTGTAGTAGTTTTGCTCCACAGGTTTCCTGGGTACCAAACCTCACCCAGCCTCCTCACGCTACCAGGATATCCCCGTTGGAACCTCTCCTATTTGGGAAAGGTGGTATTCTGATAGTTTACTGGAGACAAGGCAAACCTGGACCTGAGGCACCATCTAGTGCCAAAAAGGAGGCAGTGACCCAGGGAATTAAAAAACAAAATGAAAGAAAATGAACAGAAAAATTACAAAGAATCTCTCCAAACATATCTAAGAAAAATCAAAGCAAGCCAGAGAGAGAAAACTACAATAAATAACTAATCTTTCAATGCAAAAACATAAACATACATCCATAGGAAATGGAGAGAAGAGTAATATATGATAGGATGCTCCAAAAGAAAATGTACTAAAGTTGATGTTTGATAAACTCAGGAAATTAAAAATAATTCAAAGATACCTATACTTGATAATATGCAGGATAGCAGTGTGTTTGTAGACATACGACCTGTTTCTTTAAACAGGGAAGCAGGATCTCCTCAAGCTGACAAAAGCAAAGAACAGTGACTCTCCCTGACAAGATGGTGATAGTTGAACTCTATGACCAAGAATTCAAAATAACAGTTTTAAGGAAACTCAGTGATTACCAAGATAGTACATAAGATAAATTCAGATAATTCTCAAAAGATTTAACAAAGAGATTAAAATGTTTCAAAAAACTAAAAAGAAATCTTGGATCTGAGAAATACATCTGCTGAAGTGAAAAATTCATTAGAGGCTTTCAATAGCAAAATAGATCAGAGGAAAGCATCAACAAACTTGAAACAGGCTATTTGAAAATACACAGAGGTGGGGACAAAAGAATGAAAACAAGTGAAGATCACCTACAAGATACATAGAAAACTACCTGAAAAGACCAAATCTAGAAATTATTGGTGTTCAAGAGGAAGTTGAACAACAGCAAGGGGTAGAAAGCTTTTTAAAAGAAAGACTAAATAGAAAACTTTCTAAAATGTAAGAAATAGATAAATATCCAGATATAGAAAGGTCAGAGAAGACCAGATTTGATTAAAATAAGATTATTCCAAGGCATATAATAATCAAATTCTTAAAGGTCAGTGACAATGAGAGGATCCTAAAAGCAGCAAGAGAAAAGAAGCAAATAACATATTTAAAAGCTTCAATTTGACAGCAGTCTTCTCAACAGAAACCATACAAGCTAGGAGAAAGTGGGATGACATTTTCAAAGTGCTAAAGTAAAAAAAAAAAAATGCATATAAAATACTGTATATAGTAAAGCTATCCTTCAAATATGAAAGAGAAATGAAGTCCTTCCCAGATAAATAAAAGCTGAGGTAATTTTACACTAAGAGACCCATCTTATAAGAAATACTAAAGGGAGTTCTTCAAACTGCAAGAAATAAAAAACTAATGCACAGAAAGAAAACATTTGAAAGCAAACCCACTGATAAATTAAGTATACAGACAAACCCAGAATATTCTAATATGGTAATTGCAGCATGGAATCCACTCATCACTTCAGGATGAAGCCCAAAAGACAAGTTTATCAAAAACAGTAGTAGGCACAGCAACCTGTTAAGGGATAGATAACATAAAAATATACAAATTGAGACAACATAAAGTCAAAATGTGGAGAAATACAGTTAAATTTTAGAGCTTTTCATTTTTTATTTGTTTTTATTCTTTGATTTATGATCTAAGATAAGTTGTCATTTATTTAAAATAACTTGTTGTATCTATTTTTTTGTAAGCCTTATAAAAGATTCACTAAAATAAAAAGCAACAAATTGAAACATGTTCCCAGAGATAACTACTTAACCACAAGGAAGACAGTAAGAAAGGAAGAGAGAAGTTGCAACACAACCAGAAAACTAAAAGCACTGAATACAAATGGATACAATTCTCCAATTAATAGGCATAAAGCACTTGAATGAATCAAGGAATAAGACCCAACTATATCTTGAGAAATCCACTTCACCTATGAAGAAACACATAGACTCAAAGTTACGGAGTGGAAAAAGGTATTCCATGCAAGTGGAAACCGAAAAAAGAGCAGAAGTAGCTATACTTATGAAATAGATAAAACTACAAGTCACAGACTGTAATAATAGGCAAAGATCACTGTATCAGGACAAAGGGATCAATTCAACAAGAGAATATAAAAATTATAAATATCTATGGACCCAACATCCACGCTTCCAGATGCAAAAAGTAATATATCTAAAGGAAAGATAGACTGCAACACAAAAAATAGTCAGGAAATTCAACACCTCACTCTCAGTGATGTACAATTCATCCAGACAAAAATTCAACAAAGAAACATCAAAGTTAAACTACACACTAGACCAAATAAGTCTGACTCTTACAGAACATTTCACCCAACTGCTGCAGAATATACATTTTTTTCATCGGAACATGGAATATTTTCCAAAATAGATCATGGCTTATGTCACAAAACTCCATAAGTTCAAAAAAGTAGAAATTATATCAAATATCTTTTCTGACTACAATGGAATAAACTAGAAATCAATAACAAGAGACAAAACTTGGAGAATACACAAACACATGGAAATTAGACAACATGCTCCTGAGTGACCAATGGGTCAATGAAGAAGTAAAGAAAACTTTAATATTTCCCAAAAAAATGAAAATGACAATACAATATGCCAAAATCTATGGAACAAAGCAAAGGCACTATGAAGCAGGGAGTTCATATCAATAAACACCTACATCAAAAAAGTAGAAAGACTTCAAATAAACATGTTAATGATGAACCTCAGGGAATTAGAAAAACAAGAACAAATCAAACCTAAAATTAGTAGGAGGAAATAAATAATAAAGATCAAAGCAGAAGAAAATGAAATTGAGACTAAAAAAATACAGAAAATCAATTAAATGAAAAAAGTTGAGGGGGGCAGAACAAGATGGCCAAATAGGAACAGCTCCAGTATCCAGCTCCCAGCACAAGCGAAATAGAAGACAGGTGATTTCTGCATTTTCAACTGAGGTACTGGGTTTATCTCACTAGGGAGTGCCGGACAATCGGTGCTGGTCAGCTGTTGCAGCCTGACCAGCGAGAGATGAAGCAGGGCGAGGCATCGCCTCACTTGGGAAGCGCAAGGGGAAGGGAATCCCTTTTCCTAGCCAGGGGAACTGAGACACACAACACCTGGAAAATTGGGTAATTCCTACCCCAATACTGCGCTTTAAGGAAACGGGCACACCAGGAGATTATATCCCACACCTGGCCGGGAGAATCCCATGCCCACGGAGCCTTCCTCATTGCTAGCACAGCAGTCTGCTATCTAACTGCAAGGCAGCAGCGAGGCTGGGGGAGGGGAACCCGCCATTGCTGAGGCTTAAGTAGGTAAACAAAGCCCTGGGAAGATCGAACTGGGTGGCGACCACAGCATCTCAAGGAGGCCTGCCAGTCTCTGTAGACTCCACCTCTGGGGACAGGGCACAGCTAAACAACAACAACAACAACAACAACAACAACAAAGCAGCAGAAACCTCTGCAGACGCAAACGACTCTGTCTGACAGCTTTGAAGAGAGCAGTGGATCTCCCAACACAGAGGTTGAGATCTGAGAATGGACAGACTGCCTGCTCAAGTGGGTCCCTGACCCCTGAGTAGCCTAACTGGGAGACATCTCTGACTAGGGGCAGACCGACACCCCACACCTTACACGGTGGAGTACACCCCTGAGAGGAAGCTTCCAAAGCAAGAATCAGACAGGTACACTCGCTGTTCAGCAGTATTCTATCTTCTGCAGCCTCTGCTGCTGATACCCAGGCAAACAGGGTCTGGAGTGGACCTCAAGCAATCTCCAACAGACCTACAGCTGAGGGTCCTGACTGTTAGAAGGAAAACTAC
>NW_016804690.1:9079337-9158113 GCF_001698545.2 Rhinopithecus bieti
ACGAGTTGATGGGTGCTGATGAGTTGATGGGTGCAGCACACCAACATGGCACAAGTATACATATGTAACAAACCTGCACATTATGCACATGTACCCTAGAACTTAAAGAATAATAAAAAATAAAAATAAAAATAAAGTTGGTTTCTTGAAAAGAGAAACAAAGTGGACAAACCTTTAGCTAGATTAAATAAGAAAAAGACAGAAGTCCCCCCCCCAAAAAAAATCAGAAGCAAAAAAGGAGATATAACAGCTGAGAGCTCAGAAATACAACAAATCATTAGAAAGTATTATAAACAACTACACATACACACACACACACACACACACACACACACGCATGTATATATATATATACATATTCTAGAATAAACGGATTAATTAATTCCTGGACAAATACAATGTACCAAGATTGAACCATGAAGAAATAGAGAAACTCAATGAACCAGTAATGAGTAATGAGATTAAAGCCATAACAAAAATTCTCCCATCAGAGGAAAGCTCAGAACATGATGACTTCACTGATGAATTCTATCAAATATTTAAAGAAGAACTAATATTAATTTTATTCAAACTATTCAAAAAAAAACGGGGGGGAAGGAATACTTTCAAACCCATTCTATGTGACCAGCATTGCCCTGATATCAAAACCAGACAAGGACACAACAAAAAAAAGAAAACTACAGTCTGATTTCACTGATGAGCATAGATGCAGAAATCCTCAACATGATACTAGCAAATAGAATTCAACATCACCTTAAAAAATTATTTATTGTGATCAAGTGGGATTCATTCCAGGTATAAGGATGGTTCAAAATGTGCAACTCAATAAACATGATACATCACATGAACAGAACCAAGTACAATGACCATATGATCATTTCAATAGATGCTGAAAAAGCATTTGATAAAATTCAGCATGGCTTTATTACAAAATCCCTCAAGAAACTGGATATAGAAGGTGCATACCTCAAAATAAAAGCCGTGTATGACAAACCCATGGCTAACACTGTACTGAACTGGGAAAAAATGAAAGCCTTTCCTCTAAGAACTGCAACAAGACAAGGATGTCCACTTCCGCTTTTACTTAACACAATACTGGAAATCCTGGTGAGGCAATTAGTCAAGAGAAGAAATAGAGGGCATCCAAATTGGAAAGGGATAAGTCAAATTAGCCTTGTTCTCAGATGACATCCTCTTATAATTAGAAAACTTAGACTCCACCAAAAAAACCTGTTAGAACGGATGAACAAATTTAGTAAAGTTGCAGAATACAAACTCAACATACAAAAATCAGCAGTTATATATACCAACAGCAAGCAATCTGAAAAGAAATCAAGAAAGCAGTCCCATTAACAATAGCTACAAAGAATGTAAAATACCTAGGAATCAATTTAACTAAAGGAGTCAAATATCTGTACAAGTAAAACTATAAAATACTGATGAAAGAAATTGAGTAAGATACAAATAAATGGACAGCTATTCCGTGCTCTTGGATTAGAAGAATTAATATTGTTAAAATGACAATCTTACCCAAAGTTATTTACAGATTCAATGTAATACCTATCAAAAGACCAATTACATTCTTCACAGAAATAGAAAAATATTTCTAAAATGTATCTGGAACCACAAAACACCAAGAATAGCTGAAGCAATCTGAGTAAAAAAAGACAAAGCTGGAGGCATTACACTACCTTACTTCAAAATATAGCACAAACCTAAAGAAATGAAATCAGCATGGTATTGGCATAAAAACACACACATAAACCAATTGAATAGAACAGAGAACCTAGATATAAATCCCTGCATTTACAGACAACTCATTTTTAACAAAGGCACCAAGAACTTGCCATGAGGAGACAGTCTTTTTAATAAATGGTGCTGGGAAAACTAGATATCCATAAGCAGAAGAATGAAACTAGACCCCTATCTCTTACCACATTCAAGAATCAACTCAAAATGGATTAAAGACGTAAGTCTAAGACTTGAAACTCTAAAACTAATAGAAGAAAACATTGGGGAGATACTCCCAGACATGACCTAGACAAAGACATTTGTGTAAGATCTCAAAAACACTGGCAAGAGAAGCAAAAACAGAAAAGTGGGATTACATCAAGCTAAAATGCTTCTGCACAATAAAGGAAGCAATCAACAAAGTGAATAGACATGCCATAGGATGAGAGAAAATACTTGCAAACTATCTATCTGGCAATGAATTAATAACTGGGATATATAAATAGCTTAAACAACTCAATAGCAAAAAAAACCAAAACATCTGATTAAAAACTGGCAGAAGATCTGAATAGGCATTTCTACTGCCTATTGCCTATTCAGAAGACATACAAATGGCCAATAGGTATATGAAAAAAATGTTCAACATCACTAATCATCAGAGAATTGCAACTCAAAACCATGATGATTATGTCACCCCAGATAAAATGGCTTTGATAAAATAAAAAAGCAGGAAACAATGGATGCTGGTGAAGATGTGGAGAAAGGGGAACTCGATCTACACTGTCGGTGGGAATGTAAATTTGTACAGCCACTATAGAATACTGTATGGGGATTCCTCATGAAACTAAAAATAGAACTACTGTATAGTGCAGCAATTCACTACTGGGTGTATATCCAAAAGAAAGGAAAACAGTATATTGAAAAGACACCTGTCCTCTCATGTTTATTGCAGTGCTATTCACAATAACCAAAATATGAAATCAACCTAAGTGCCCACCATGAATGAATGGATAAAGAAAGTGTGGTACATATACACAATGGACTCTTATTCAGCCTTAAAAAAAGACTAAACTCCTATTATTTACCGCAACGTGGATGGAACTGGAGGTCATTACGTTAAGTGAAATAAGTCAGGCATGGAAAGACAAACATTGCGTGTTCTCTTTCATATGTGGGAGATAAAAAAGTGAATCTTATGAAGATAAAGAGTAGACTGGTGATTACTGGAGGCCTGAAAGTGTCGTGGGGAGAGGGGGATGAAGAATGGATTAATTAATGGATATAAATTTACAGTTTCAATGAAGAGATAAGACCTAGTATTTGATAGATCAGTAAGGTGATTTATAGTTTACAATATATTTTACATATTTCACAATAGCTAGAAAGGAATATTTTAAATGTTGTTAGCATAAAGAAAAGACAAATATTTAAGGTGATGGATATGCCAATTACATTGATTTGCTCTTTACAAATTATATGAATGTATTAAATTCTCACATGTACCCTGAAATATGTACATCCATTATGTATTGATTAAAAAATATTTTTTTAAACTCCAGGCTTCCCCAAGATTGTAATCCACCTGTAATTTAACTGACTGCTAGTACAGCCTGTTACTTTCAGAGGAAGATAATTCAAGCTAGAGACTTTCAATGTATAATCCAATGTTGTGTGTATGTGGTGTGTGTGTGTGTCTGTGTGTGTGTGTGTGTGTGTGTATGAAGGAACAAGAAAATATGAGAAAATGTAACCCAAAGATTTGAGAGAGAAAAAATTGTGTGTAGACATGGTGACTTTTATCAGAAGTTATATTAAGGTATTTTAAATTTCAGTCCCTATTGCTTTAAAATCTAAGAAAACGATAACAGCTATTTCATGAGCAAATTTACCAAAAACACATTCATTCAAATATTTGCAATCTGTTTATATGTTTATGCATGAGTGCCCAAAATATCTTCAGCTCTTTTCTCCAATATTTAATATTTACTCCTGGGATTGAAGAATGTTCATTCTATTTTATTCTTAAACATCAAAGCCATGAAACTATTAATCCCGCTAATAATGATACATATTTCTCAAAGATGCCTTTCATTTTCAGATCAGCAACCAAAGGAGTTTTCATTGTCTCTCCAGTTGTCTCTAATCAGAGATGTACAGATGTTAAACCCACTACTCTTCTTAATCATTTTCCTTCGTGTACTTGATTAAATCCTCGAAAGCAAACTGTTCATGTTCTCGCTGAAAATATAGGCAGTCTCACTGAACAGTTATGCTGCACAACAAAGAGAAGTTATAATGGCATGGAATGTGCTCTACATGGTATTTTCTAGACTTTACTAGTTCATGAGCTTTTGTGGATAAGTCAAACTCTTGAATGTCACTTAAATGTAATCTTTTCTGTAGTTGATTATGCAGAGAATGCAAAAGAGGTATCTGCAGAATGTGGAATTAATTTTGAAAGTTGGATAAAGACTTTAGAATAATAGATGTGGCTATACAAGTCACCTATGAAACTATTCTCTCATAGGTGACATTAATTTCTATCTACAGAGTTTTATTACTGAATGTGTTATGTTTGTACCCCTACGAAACTGAAATAATAATTTTCCTTTTTTTAACAGTCTATAAAGTGTTGAGGTTTATCTTGACTGCTGCTTTTTAACATAAATGTTTGGGCCTAACTGAATTCCTAATGTGTGATGTCACTTGGAATTCTGATAGGGTCCAGTTATTTGGCCTCCAAAGACATATTTTGCCTTAAAATGAAAGGTATAGTTGAAATGTTATTTTACACAATAGCAAGAAAGCATCCAACATAAGTTGTGAGATTTTTATTGTTTAACTTTTGAAATAGAAGGACAAAGTTCATATGTGCTTGTTTTATTCCAAAGTATATATGGGAACGCTAATGCTTTATATGTAAAATGTACCCTATCTATATTTGTGATTAGTTAATTTTTGTGGCTAGAAATTCTAGAATCATTAAAAAAAACTAATCTTGAATGTCAGAGTTTCACTCATTTTTCTGAAAACGATGAGAACAAAAAATCATTATAATATTTATATTTACCTTGTGTTTCACAAAAAGGTTTTCTTTGCTGTGCTACACTGCAAGAATATGTCATGTTCAAACCTCTGGGGTTTAATTAAAAACTTTAACTATTGTCTTCTTATAGAGATTATTAAGCAAATACTAAAGATAGCATAGATGTGTGGTCTAGGCAGTATTTTTCTGGCAAGTAGACCTAAGTGCAGAATTTAAGTTCTATAGCATTAACCTAAGACTAAATCATTTTATTCAGGGTTGTCTCCTCTCTGAACAGCTTTATGTTATGACCTCATTTGCTACAGCAAATGAAATATTAATAGATCATTGAAAATGCAGTAAAGTTTTGATCAGATGTTATACCTTCATTGTATACCAAACCCTGCCTCTCATAAAAACTTTCTACCTTGGTTTAAATTGAAATTATCACTCAATTTTAAAAAATCAAACACTTTCTTTAAGAACATGATAATGTAAGCATATTTCTTATGGGAATCTTTAAGTTCTATATTTTGACCAGAAAACATGTCTGACCATGTTAGTTAAAGAGTTATTGAAAAAAAAAAAGAATCTATTTAGGTGAGTAAAAAAGTGAAGCAAAGTATATTTCAAATAAGTTAGTGACTATAAAATTTCTCAGTGTGGGCATTTATTTTGGCTAAAAGTAACAAAATGCCTGACAAAAGAGACTTAAGTAAATAGCTCTAGATATATAGTTGACTCTTGAACGATGCCGGGGTTAGGACTGCTGATCCTCACCCAGTCAAAAATCTGCATATAACTTTTGACTGTCCCAAAATTTAACTACTAATAGCCTACTGTTGACCAGAAGCCTTACTGATAACATAAAACACTGATTAAAACATAGTTTGTATATATATTTATACTATATTCCTATCATAAGTAAGCTAAAGAAAGGAAAATGTCATTAAGAAAATCATAAGGAAGAGAAAATATATTTACTTTTAATTAAGTGGAAGTGGATCATCATAAAAGTCTTCATCCTCATTATCATTATATTGAGTAAGCTAAGTAGGAGAAGAAAGAGGAAGGGTGGGCCTTGCCATCTCATAGGTGGGAGAGGTGGAAGAAAATCTACCTGTAAGTGGATCTGCACAGTTCAAATTTATTTTGTTCAAGAGTCCGCTGTGGATAGTTGTTGGCATTGGTTCGGCAATGCCAAATATAATGGCAGCATCTTTGTGATTCTTGTGGCCTTTCTCAAATAACTGAAATATGATTGCTGAAATTGTAGATATCATGTTTAGCAGAAAGAAAGAGGAAAGGAGAAGGTGGCAGCTGTTTCAAGAAAGCTAAAATTTCGTAGGAACCTCCATAGGAATCCCATCACGGTGTTCCCGTGGCATCTTTGAGCAGTTATGGTTCACATCACAACTCCTAGGTAAGGCAAGGCAAAGGAGAAGCTGGTTAGAAGTAGGCATTAAGTTGCCACATGTTCTAATTGTCACCTCATTTACCAAGTCATGTATGTCTTATCTTTGCTTACCAAACAAAATGCTCTGATTTTCCTGATTAGCCATAGTGATATTTGCTTCTTGTCTTTGAAACTTAAAGTGATAAACCACCTCATGCCATGTGTTATTCTTCCAAAAGCTAACATAAAATTTGAAAATATATTATATGATTTCATATATAAACATATATAATTATATATATATAAGCATCTATTGCTGCCACTTTTTACTTAAGACTGATAGCATCAATGTTAAGCAGTGTCTTTTCAGAAGTATTGATTATTCTACCTGTTGCAGATCTCTTCAAATTGATTGGATGTCTCCACGGAAGCCCAATGGCATCATTCTTGGATATGATCTCCTATGGAAAACATGGTATCCATGCCCTAAAACTCAGAAGTTAGTGCAGGACCAGAGTGATGAGCTCTGCAAGGCAGTGAGGTGTCAAAAACCTGAATATATCTGTGGACACATTTGCTATTCTCCTGAAGCTAAGGTAAGTCTTTTCAAACTAATCAGTGAACCATGTTTTTCTCACTCAAGACTCCAAGTGAAATTATTAGCTTCTCACACCATGGTGTATTATGATCAATATTTCCACTACTCTATGAAGAAGACTCCAAGGAAAAGAAAGGATGCTTACAAAAACTGTTATCACCCCCATGAGCACTTTTAGCCTTCGCATTTTTTATTATCTTCACAAGAAATAAAAACTTATTACAATAGGGTACATCCCAAATTTGTATTTGATTGAGTGACTTAAAATTTTCTTTACAACAGATGTTTTCAGCTACAAATATGTGTTTGTTTATATGGCACTGATGAGTAACTGTGAGGAGGACATTTTATGATTTGTCAGAAATATTTTCGCATTATAGCCATTTGCAGATTAATGTTCATATTAGATGCTGTTTAGAAATCAGATCAATAATACAGCCAGACAGAGGAGTTTGTAAATGACTTTTATTGACAAACAACACAAAATCCTTAGTTTCAAGGTAGAATTTTATATAATGAAATAATGTCCTTATTTATCAACAACAGCATCACACATTCAATGGCTAAAGCTACTACTAAATTATAAGATTTACTGCAAAAGAACACAGTAATTAAGAAAGTGAGTTACTGAAGCAATATGGATCAAAATACAAATTATAACAGCTGACACAATTTTAGCAGTAGTTATCATCTAAGAAATGCGTAAAGCCAGCACTTACTAACTATGCATTTTTTGATACCTACACTCTAAAATTATCATTATGCCTAAGTTTGACATCATTTTATGCCATTAAGTATGCACATATTTAAATACACACATCTGATGGACATATTTGTATGAAATTAAATTTGGGATTTCTGAGAAGAAAAATACTAAAATAAATTTGCCCATTAAACATATCCTCCATTTAAAAAAAACTTGGGAAAATGTTGGCAAAATACAGAATTCACTTCTCAATTTTTTTCTTTGCTTTTATTATTTTAATATTTATTATCCGTTAAGAAGTGGACAAAGAGAGAATAGTTTATAGGCATATAAATGAATGACTTAAAGTTTGTGGAGTGCAGAAAACAATGTGTTTCATCAAAGTAAAAACTGATTCTGGCCAGAAACTGTCACAGTAGTTTAGGCTTGTATAATGGATTTGATAAATTTCAACCCTGTAACTTTAGTGGTAAAATCAAAGCTAAGTAAAGTAAAACTAGTAAAGATAACGTTTCAATTCAAGTTTATTGTAACAGATCAAAAGGTAGATGTTCTTAAAATGTCCATATTAAATTAAAATATATCTGTGATAGGGTGAAGAAAAGTAATAGGATGAAGAAAATATTAATAAAGTATCAACAAAATAATATTTACCTATGTTTAGGCTAAATAATTCATAAAATTACTTCTGCCTTTCTTTATGCTGTGATTTCAGAAACTGCTTTTGTAACTTTTGAAAAATTTAACGAAGCTTTCTACCAAATAAGTGACTGGTTGGTGTAACATTCCTAAATTCAATGAATGACAAAGAACTGGTTAGTTTAATTTTAAATCAATTTAAAAATGATTAAGACAAATCTACTCTAAAAAAAAAAAAAAAAAAGTCATACAGGTCACCTTTTATAGAAAATAAATGTAAATTGAAGAATAGGGAAACAAAAGTTAGCCTTTAGAAAACAGGTATGTGCCAATCTAACCTCGTAGTCTTGAAAAGAAACATCACATTTGGTTATTCTTATAATGTAATGCAAATGTCACACATTATTACAATAAAATGAGACACACTATTTAGTGATGGCTTAAACAAAGTCTTATTTTTATTGTTGGGATTAAAGAGGCAACACAGGTATTGCAGTAAAAGAGAATAAAGGATGTCAGTTAAATTTCAAGAAAAAATTGTAAATTTCAGTTTGGGGCTAAGTACTAATATACATTTCCTAGCATGAAAGATTGAAGAGAAGTAGAAAAGAGACTTTTATTGAAGGTTTAAAGGTTTTTTGGCCAAATCACTGTAAACATCAATGTTTCCCAAAATATTTAAGCAAGCCTTACCATAAAATTACAGCCATGGTTCACAAATCCCAGTTGACATAAGACTTGGGGGGATTGTTAAAACCTAGGATCTCATAGCTCTAGTCCCAGAGATTCTAATTCAGTAGGTTTAGATTTGGCTTTGAAAATTTGCATTTCTAACATGTTCCCAGGTGGATTAGTACGTTTTCACAGTGCTACAAAGAATTACCTGAGACTGGGTAATTTATGAAGATAAGAGGTTTGACTCACAGTTCTGCAGACTTAACAGAAAGCATGACTGGGAGGCCTCAGGAAACTTTTAATCATGGCGGAAGGTGAAGGAGAGGCAAGGACCTTCTTCATGTGATGGCAGGAGGGAGAGAGAGCGAAGGGGAGACCTGTCACACAGTTTTAAACCATCAGATCTCGTGAGAACTCACTCACCTTTAGACCTACAATAAACATCTCTTTCCTACTTCTCTCCAGTCTTTCATGCTAGGAAATATATGTTAATACCTAGCCCCAAATGCAATTCACAATTTTGTTTAATTTAATTGACTTTCTCTATTGTCTTTCACTGCAATATTTGTGTTGCCTCTTTAATCCCAACAATAAAAATAAGACTTTGCTTAAGGCATTATTAAAATTTTATATGATAAAAAATGTATATAGTTTTAAATACATTATATATTTATTATTGGTATTATTTTATATGTATTAAACATATATTTAAATATATTTATTTATTATGAATTTTATATAATAAAAAGATATATATATATATCAAAACTGAAATACATCATATATATCGAAACATATATATTATATATATCGACAATTCAAAAACTGAATTTGATTAGGAAATTTTCTGTTTATGGAGAGAACTCCTAAGAGAAATAATCACTTGAAAAAGTCTCCTTTGGGACCCATCAATGATCTGAACCAGGGTGGCTTAGAAGAAAAGCATGTGTTTTACTTGGCTGAAGGAGCCCAAGAAAGCATTGATAATGAAAACATAGAAGTGAACCAATTCTAATGGCCCATCAGTAAGTAAATATTTGAAGAATAATTTCAAAAGAAGGTGATAAGTACTGGATAAACTTGCTGAAATATTGGATGTGTTTTTGTCCAGAAACTAACTCTATGTGAATGGGACTTTAATAATTGTTTTAAGATCAAAACACAAATGGCAAGATTTTAGGCCACCGTCATAAAACAAGAGGGAAGTGTGTGCTGTTTTACCTTTATCATCATTCACAAATCCCAAATAAAACCTAGAGAATATTCCTTGCTTAATTCTTAAAATGGGACATGATTTTGAAATTTGCTTTTCACACAGAAGATTTTGAAATTTACTTTTCACACAGAATATGGCAGCAAAGAGAGCTGTCACTTAATTTATCCTTGCAATTAGAAAAATTTTGAATCCTTATTGCCAGTAACTAAACCCAAAGAAAGAAATTCATTACAGTTGAGTTAGCAAGGCTGCCTGAGGACCACAGTGGTAGATTTTGAATTTAAGAGCTGAATGTCTTTGCTTTTAGATAATTTTTAGAAAATGAATGAAATACTAGACTAGTGGCTTTGTTGAAGACTTAGAACTTCTACATTCTACTGTTCTTTGTTGAATTGGTTCAAATGTTGGTGCACTTTGAAGGTAGCAATGAGAAAAAAGAAAAGTGGGAGACACCTCATAGTGGTTGCTTTTGCCTACCACAGGAAATGTCTAGCCAATTAATGTAACTTATGCCAAGTATGGGTTCTGATGCTATGTTTTAGCAACTATTCATTGTTTGATTTGTGGTATATACAGTGTGTCAGTCTCTCAGACCTCAAGTGAGTATGCAAATAATTATTTGATTGTTCAAGCACATAATTTTTTTTCACAGTTCCTAAAGAAAACAGAGTTAAAGGGGCTTTTCAAAATTAATTTCCATATAGATATCCTTTTTTAAAGCTAGTGGCTTATGAGATATGTATATATACACATATACATGTAAATGTTGAAATATTGGACTCTGTTGTGATTGCCTTGTCTGAAGATTGGGTTCATGAATAAGTGATCATATAAATTACAAGAAAAAACACAATTTATTTTGAAAAAGGATTAATAAGAGACAATATCCATGGATGTGGTGTTTTTAAAATTAAACAATCATTTAAAATATATATATAAATAAGAAGGAAATTGTTTATTTACAATTCTGAACATCTTTACCTCAGAAACACTGACATTCAAAAGACAATTCATATTTAGAGTACTGTAACAGAGCACAAAACATGGTTGAAGACTTCAAAAAAACTACATTCTATCAAATAACAGTTAAAAAATTTGAACGATCCTTGAAAATACATTTTTAAACCAATGAAATATCAGTAATATGTTCTCAGATCTTCTATGCCTTATAAGAAAATAATTATGTTACATGAGATAGAGTGACATAATACTGTTAACTAAACTGGTATTTCTTTAAAATTGATTTCAAACTTTCAGGTTTGTTGTAACGGAGTGCTCTATAACCCCAAGCCTGGACACCGCTGTTGTGAAGAAAAGTATATCCCATTTGTTCTGAATTCTACTGGAGTTTGTTGTGGTGGCCGAATACAGGAGGCACAACCAAACCATCGGTGCTGCTCTGGGTATTACGCTAGAATTCTACCAGGTGAGGATTTTTTCCAGGTGTACTCAAAAACTTTGGGAACCTGAAAACATAAACAAGTTGTTCATGTCAGTGAACTATTTCAAACACCTCCCCCTCAACAAAGATTGAACCACAAGCACATAGCCAATAACCTGCTCTAAATATTATTTATCCCTTCTGCCTTGTTAAAATATAAGCAAGGCTAAATATTAGAAAACAAGAGAACAGAAGGAATTTACAATACCTACTACATAAAGAAATAAATCTGGAGATCTGGTTAACTCCTTTTATCTTGTGTTTTTTTTTTTAAATTAACATGACTATATATTTTCACTATTAAATCTGTGAATTGCTGACTGTTCCACTCCATGAAGCTGTTCTCCACTTCCTCCATTTCTAATCTGAACTACACATGCATTGTTCCTGGAGAGATTGTAACTGCAAATTTTATTTGTCTAAGAATTCTAGACCACTGGCAGTATTCTCTCGTCATTATAAGTCAGGCAAGGGAAGGAAGAATGCTGCAAAGGGTGGCAAACTGGATTTTTTTCCTTCCTCCCTTTTTAGTATTAGCCAGCTTAGCTAACTATTTTGCTCCAAATTTCAACTACATAAAGAAATGCCTAGTGAATATAATTGGGAATGATGCTAATAACGACTGGCATTTTTAAAGTACCAAGTCTCTCGCAGGCTCTGTGTTAAAGGCTTTACATAGGGATACGTTACGGAATCTTCACAACTCTAGGAAATTGGTATGTTCTCTGCAGTTTACAAGTAAGGAAACTATTTTAGAGAGGATCAATAACATATCCAGATTTGCAGAAGTGAATAGAAGTGAAAGAACTAAAATGTGAATATAGGTATGTCTTTTCTAAATCTATGCTCTTTTGAGTACTTTACTGACTCTTTAACCAAAAAGTATCAACATGTGTTGACAATTTTTTTAAAAGGACTATTTAAGACTTCTAAACTTCTTCATTACTACCACTGTCGATTACAATTTATCCTGCAAAAGTAATTGAGAATACAAAAGTAATTGAGAATACAAATTTTTTCCTACTACTTAAGTTTGATACCGATATCTTCTTTAAAGAGCAAGAAATGGATATAGGAGAAAGACAAGAAAGCTACGTTTATTGGAGGCTGTAGGAAATCTGAATGCTTTTAGATATCTAGTTTAGGGTGAAATTTATGCCCAATATCTGGTTCATGTACCTTATGTTCAGTATAACTATATCCATCCAAGGCCATGTGAAATGAGACACTGTCTAACCCAGTGTCTTTTTTGCAAAATACTGGAACAAATATAGAAGGTGTGTCATCACCCGATGGGTTCATCTTGCCCATTGCATAGATAGAGCCAATTTACCAAAACAGTGGTACTACAATAGAGAAAAAGCTTAATAAATACAGAGCCAACTAAGCAGGATAGGAGCTTTTACTCAAAACACTCTCCCAAAAAATTCAAAACCTAGGGTTTGTCTGGGCACAGTGGCTTACTTACACCTGTAATTCCAGCACTTCAGGAGGCTGAGGCAGGTGATCACCTGAAGTCGGGAGATCAAGATCAGCCTGGCCAACATGGCAAAACCCCATCTCTTGTAAAAAAAAAAAAAAAAAAAAACAAAAAATTAGCTGGGCCTGGTGGCAGGTGCCTGTAATCCCAGCTACTCTGGAGGCTGAGGCAGGAGAATCACTTGAATCTGGGAGGCAGAGGTTGCATTGTGCCAATGCACTCCAGCCTGGGCAACAGAGTAAGACTATGTCTAAAAAAAAAAAAAAAAAAAAAAAAAAAAAAAAAAAAAAAAAAAAAAAAAAGAAACCCTAGAGTTCTTTAGTTTTTGGGTTTTTTTTGCTTTTTGTTTGTTTTGAGGTGGAGTTTCACTCTTGTTGCCCAGGCCGGAGTGCAATTGCGTCCGGAATTGGTGGGTTCTTGGTCTCACTGACTTCAAGAATGAAACCGCGGACCCTCGCGGTGTTACAGCTAGGTGACTCATCTGGAGTTTTTCCTTCCTCCCATGCGGAGTTGTTTGTTCCTCCCGTCCGGAGTTGTCCATTCCTCTGGGTGGTGGGTTCGTGATCTCGCTGACCTGAGGAGTGAAGCTGCAGACCTTGGCGGTGAGTGTTACAGCTCATAAAGGCGGTGCGGACCAAAAGAGTGAGCAGCAGCAAGATTTATTGCGAAGACTGAAAGAACAAAGCTTCCACAGTGTGGAAAAGGCCTGGGTGCTAAGCCCCTCACTGCCCGGGGCTGGCAGTGCCAGCCGCCTCTCATAGTGCCGCCCACCGAGCCCGCGTCCGCCGGGAACTCACGCTGGCTGGTGAGCACAGTGCGCAGCCCGGGTTCCCGCCCGCACCTCTCCCTCCACACCTCCCCGCAAGCAGAGGGAGCCAGCTTAGGCCTCGGCCAGCGCAGAATGGGGCTCCCACAGTGCAGTGGCGGGCCGAAGGGCTCCTCAAGGCCTCCAGAGTGGACGCCGAGGCCGAGGAGGCGCCGAGAATGAGGGCTGCTACCACGTTGTCACCTCTCACAATGACTTGACCTCCGGCTCTCTGCAACCTCTGCCTCCCAGGTTCAAGCGATTCTCCTGCCTCAGCCTCCCGAGTAGCTGGGATTATAGGCATGTGCCACCACACCTAATTTTGTATTTTTAATGGAGACGGGCATTCTCCATGTTGGTCAGGGTGGTTTCGAACTCCTAACTTCAGATGATCCGCCTGCCTTGGCCTCCTAAAGTGCTGGGATTACAGGCGTGAGCCACCACGCCTGGCCCAACCTAGGGTTTTTTTTAGGATAGTGCAGTAGGCATAGGGCTAGGGAATGGGGGATGTTTATTGGTAGGGGATAAAATTATAGGGAGTCAGAGCTGTTTCCTCACCCTTAGTCAGTTCCTAGATGGGGACTACAGGATCAGATGAGCCAGTTTACTGGTCTGGGTGATGCTAGCTGGTCCGTCAGAATAAAGAGTAAAAAGTACCTTGAATACTAATCTTAGGTTTTACAATAGTGACGTTATCTATAGAAGCAGTTGGGAAGGTTAGGAATCGTGTGGCCTCTGGTGGCATGAACACCTGAGCCATAGTTTCTTGTGGCTAATTTGTTAATTTTACAAAGGTGCTCTGCCCCCCAAGCAAGGAGCAAGTTTGTTTCAGGAAAGGACTGTCATCATTGTTTCGAAATTTAACGGTAAACTAAACACCTCCCATAGTTATCCTGGCCTATGCCGAGGAATGGACAAGGGTAGCTTGGAGACTAGAAGCAAGATGAAATTGGTTAGGTCAAATTTTTTTCACTGTCATAATTTTCCAGTGTCAGAATTTTCTTACTGTCATAGTTTTTGCAAAGGTGGTTTCAGGTGTCCTGATTAAATACTGCTCAAGGTTACTCAAGGCAGAGAACCTTCACTCATTATTTTTCCTTACAATTCATAGAAAAAAAACATACATTTTTTATAGCAGTGCTGTTATTTCTCTATCAAAAATATTTCAAACTTGAATAAGTTATAGTAAACCAGATTTTCCAAGTTAGAAAAAGTAAAAATATGTATGGAAATAAGAGTTTTGTAGAAAACTGTTAAACTTCTTCATACTACAGCTCACAATGTCAACAATAGATCAAATACTGTTAAATGCTTTACTTTCTCAAAATAAGTTGCATTTGGGGAGTTTTCATGTATGGTTCATATCTGCCCTTGCTTACAAATAATTGCTATGAAATTATAATTACAGTGATGAGATGCACATTTTGTGTTGTTCAATTCCTACCATTCTTCACACCAGTAGACCAAGTTGATCATGGAACTAAATAATAGTGTTTTCATTTCCACATCACATTAAAGTTTTTGATGTTATGATTTGCAACCAACTATTCAAAGTCTGCAAAATATCCTCTGTCCCTTAAAGCTAATGAAAAATACGTATTTATATCTATCACTGCTACTAACTCAGGACACTTGCCTGTGACTTTCTCAATGCTAACACAAGTAGTCAGATTTTGAACTGACAGCACAATCTACTTTTGTTAGGTTTCAAAATAAAATTTAACATTTTTCTCAAAAATGAAATAACTCGTGGAAGCTCAGAAGTTGTCATTGATATTATATAAGCCTTTTAATAATTAATTTTAGACCAAGGGTTTTAAAATATTTATTGTCTGTATCTATAAATACATGTTTCCGAACACCTAAAGCATTTTAATATTTACCAAACCATTGAGCATGCCCCAAATTTTGATTCTTTTTTAAGTAGTTCATTTTTCATAGTATTACAATGCCTACCCTGGTGAAGAGAAAAGGAAAAAAGCAATCTCATGAAATAATCAAAGAGTGTTTTGCTCCAATCATTAATCTCACTGTACCTAAATGAAGAGATTATTTTGTGACCTCTGCCCTCAGCTCCGTGGTCTTTGTTAACTAGTTTAACACTGGTTACATTGAGGGGAAAAAAGCACAATGGTCCCAAATCCTGTTGCATGTAAATGTGATTTAAATCTGGTCACTAGTCTGCCAGTTCAAGACCAAGATGGGTATAGGCATTTTGATATTTATAGATTAGTCTGAAATATTGATAAATATGTACTTTATTTTTTTTCTCACGACTTTCTTCCATAACACCCCATAACAAAGAGCAGAAGAGAAAAGAATGCTCATTTCTCTCCCTTTTTTATAAACATGCTAATGACCTCAAGTAAATGTTAATGTGGGTCATTCTTTGATAAGAATAACAATTAACTGTTACACTGCATAGTAGTTTTTAGAGAGAAAACATTTTCCAGTCTGTCCTGAAATAGATTCATTTTGAGAGGTTAATGAGAAGGTGACTGATCCTTGTATCTTATGTCTAATAGCCCTTTTTTGAAGAAAAGAATTAGTTTTATTTCTCCATTGATATAATCCCATCTTTGTTTCGTTTTTTTTGTTTTTTGTTTTTTTTTTGAAGTCTTTTCTTCTGTCAGTAACTGAATAAGATTCTGAGGGATCTCAGAAAATATGACTAAAATATCTAAACCAGTTAACATTTGTTATGCTCAAAAGAGGCTTTTAAAAAAAGTGTTGGCTTTCCCCATGTAGATGTGTACACTATGTTTCCTCTAAGATCACCATTGTCCTAAGTGGTGTTTAATTGCCTGATGTTGCCCTGTACCATGGGATACATTATCTTAAAGTTTACCAAAGAGGGACATTATGTTCTCTGAATGTGAAGACAAAAAATATGGCAACTGCATTTCAGACCAAGCAGAGTTATTTTACCCAGAGGAACATAACAAATACAGTAATTTTACTGTTTACAATAAGCTCATTGCTCCTTCATTGGTCTCTGGTAGCATCATCATGGAAACTTTTACTAAATTCCCTTTTACTTGGAGATACCATATTATAGGATCCTTTCAAAGATAATTGACTAAGCCAAGTGTCTCCTGAATTCTAGAAATTCGTATTTTGAGAAAATCCTGAGTATGTCTTGATCCCCTCCTGGATATTTACCCTAGAGAAAAGCAAATTTATGTTCACACAAAACCTGCACATGAATGTTTACCGCAGCTGTAATCATTACTGCCAAAACCTGGAAACAATTCAAATGTCCCTAAGTGAGTGAATGGGCAAACTGTGGAACAAAGGAATACTATGTAGCAATAAAAAAGAACAAAGTGTTGATAAGTGCCAAGAAGATATCATGCCCAGTGAAATAAACCAGTCTCAAAAAGCTACGAACTGTGAGACTGCATTTACATGACATACTATACAAGACAAACCATAGTTTAGGAGATAAAAGTCGACAGTTGCCAAGGGTAATGGATGAGAAGGGAATGTGACTATACAGGGATAGCATGAGGGTGTTTTGGGGGGTGATGAAACTCCTTTGTATCCTGGAGGTGTCTCTTCATTGAAATTCATGGAAGTGTGCACCCAAAAAGAGTAATGGTCCTGAAGAATATTTTTTAAATAAAATATTTTTAAAAGACTTTGCTTTAGAATTCTATTTCCATTTTACACATGGGAAAAATGGGACATAGAAACATGGCCAAGACACACAGCTAATCAAAATAGGAATTTTCGTGATTAAATTTTAGGGTGAGCTCTTAGAGATGGTGTGTTTTATAATAATGTGATGACTGTGTATGAGTGACTTAATATATTTTTCTCATATATTGGTAGAACAGAAAGATAGCAAATATATTTCCATTAAAATTACAACGAACATCCCTATTTTTAAAAGAAAGAAAGCAAAAGTGTCTTAGTCAGTGATGACTATTTCAAGTAATATTTCATGATCACATTCTTATGAAAGATTAAGTTTTGTGTAGTGTTTCAGTGGTTTGATGCTGAGTAATTAGTGGATAAGATATTGGTTCTGGAGTCAAGCTTCCTGGCTCCACATCCCATTTCTTTCACCTCTTAGTTGTTTGACCTTCATTAAGTAACTTTAGGAATATTAGCAGGATATTAATGTTTCTGATGTCCATTGGGCTGCTGAGTTATAATACCCAAAGCTAGCCCAATCTTTTATATCCAAATAGAAAAAACATGTTTAGTAATTGGGGAGCACATGAGTAAAGGGGACTAACAGGCCTCCTTTAAATGGCAAAGTTTCTAATGAATCATTTCAGAGCAAGGACTCAGGGGTGTCCACTTTCATCAGATCCTATAAAGGGATAGCCAGTTCTCAAAAGCTAAGATTCAAACATCTAATGACCTTTGAGATCCTATGAAACCAAGGATCCTTGTTGATTCTATGAGGCCAAGCAATTCTCTAAGTTGACTTTTAGCAACTAGCCAGGGAAAGTCATGAAGAGCTTTCAAACTTTGAGGAGAAAAGGACTTTCCATTTTGCAAACTGTCACAGCCTAGAATTTAAGTCCTAGTAAAAGCACTTTGTGCTGACAAAATTGACATTTAGAGACTTTATGTCGATTGTATGCTACCACTGTTGACAAATAGAGGGAATCAGTTTTTCAAGACTATCTGGAGAGCATGACAGATGATCATTCACATATTGTACAACAGTTGAATCTTATAGAGGAAATTAAATATCACTCAGTTTGTTTCCTATTGCTGCTATAACTCATTACCAGAAGCTTTGTGGCTTAAAACCACACAAACTCACCTTATGCATCTCAATATCAGAAGTTTGAAATGGGTTTCATTGAGCTAAAACCAAGAAGTTAACAAGAGCTGCATTCCCTTCTGGAGGTGAGAACCCATTTTCTTGCCTTTTCCACCTTGCAGAGGCTGCTCACATTCTTTGGCTTGTGGACCCCTTCCATTTTCCAGGCCAACAATGACCAGTTGAACATTTCTCACATCATATTATTAAAATTAATCACATCTGTTGTCTTCTTTCCTCTTTGCCATGTAACATAACATAGTCACAGGCTCCAGGGATGAGGATGTGGATGTCTTTGGGAGGCCATGTTGTGCTTACCATAGTAAGGTAATGGTTAAGCAATTGTGAGAATTAAGAAGCCGTTGTTGTAAACTCTTGGGGAGTAACTGTCACAAATGAAACAAAAAAGATACTGTGAGCAGGAGGGCAAGAATATATGAAAAAAGTTCTAAGTATAGATCTGCTATAAATTAAGCAGCTGCCTCAGGGAGTGGCAGTAGGATGGTATTAGGGTTGGGAACTACAGGGAAATGGGGGAGTGCAATCTTGTTAATGACACTTAAATCTTGTACAAAGTGATGACACTTAAATCTTGTCCAAAGTGGTACACAAGTCTTTTATCACTTTGATAGAGTGAACAGTGAACTACAAGCACTGGTACAGGGGATAATGAGGTATTATGCCAACTGAGGTAACTTTCTGGAGGTATGTAGATACAATGGACCAAGTTATTAAATATTGTTCTTTTTAGTAGATTTTGGGCCAGTTTCGAGAAATGCATAGCCAGATTGATAGACATCTTTAAGGGGTTAGCATCCTGTATGAATCCCACATCTGAGCAGTTTTTGCCCCAGAGGATCTTGGAGACACATTCAAAGTCAGAGATGTTGATCACAAAGGCATCAGGTAATTAGCTGGTGGCACCACCAAATTATAGACCAGGCATTCTTCTCCTGGGAGCTACAGAAAGAGACTGTCAGGTTCACATTTAATGCTGGTATCTCATTTACAAAGTGGATCTCTTCTCAACAGATGAACTGAAGTGGAATTACTGAACAAAAAATGTGTTGATTCAAGAGAAAGAAAAATAAAGGCAGAATCTGAAAATTATTTGATATGTCTACCACTGAGACAGTTGATTATTCCTAGAAAGGGATAATGGAAAATTAAAAGGGTTTTTCATAGATAATATACCTACCCTCAGTATCAATCTTCTATTTTTACAATTACATAGAAATTTCTCTCTTTCTATGTCAAGGGCAGTTGTGGATAGATGAGAGCAGCTACTTTCACAGAGAGGTGCTGTTTTGTCAGTTTGTCCTTTTTTTTTTTTTGATTGTGTCTTTCTAAGATGCACTAATAAAGGCAGAGTAAGTGTTCTCCCAGTGTCCCTTACAATATTGAAGGTTGTTTTTGTGTAGACTAGACATAGAGGTGTCCTCATTCTTTGCTTTATCTAATTGCTTAATCCCAAAAGCTATTAATGTGGTCTAAATTTTATTCTTTTTTCTGAGCCAAAGTATCTTCTAAGTGTTTAGCAAGCTCTTGTAATTTAGAAGGAAGGGACAATCTACTGTCTTATCTTCAGTTTTATGGGAAGTTATGATACCTTGTTCACTCATCTTGAGACTAGAGTATTTCAGAAGGTGGTAGTAAAGTGATCTCTGAAGCCAGGCATGGATTTATTTTTTCCTTGTTTACAGGACCTTTTTATGGTAAAATATACACAACATAAAATTTATCATTTTAACCATTTTTAAGCACAGAGTTCAGTGGCATTGAGTACATTCACATTGTGGTACAATCATTACCACCATCCATCTCTAGAACTCTTTCATCTTCTCAAGCTGTTTCCATTAAGCACTAACTTTCCAATCCCCATTAGCTTCAACCCATGGAAACCACCATTTTGTTTTTAGTCTCTATGAATTTGACTGCTGTAGGTACCTAATATAATTGCAATCATACAATATTTGTCTTTTTGTATCTTGCTTATTTCACTTAGCACATTTTCAAGGGCCATTCATGTTGTCGTATGTCAGGATTTTATTCCTTTTTAAGGTCAAATAATGTCTCATTGGATATATGTAACACTTTTGTATTCATTTATTCATCAGTGGACATTTGGGTTATTTCTGCCTAGTGACTATTACGGTTAAAGCTGCCGTAAACATTCATGTATAAATGTACAAATTTCTGTTCAATCTCCTGTTTTCAATTCTTTTGAGTTTATACCCAGAAGTGGAATTGCTGGATCATATGGTAATTCTATGTTTACTTTTCTTTTTAAGAACTGCCATACTGCTTTGTGGAACATTCTAACATTTTATATTCCCAACAACAATGCACAAGTGTGTCAATTTCTCCATATTCTTGCTGATGCTTGTTATTTTATGTTTTTTATAACTATCCTAATGAGTATCAAGTGGCATCTCATTGTGGTTTTGATTTGCATTCCCCTACTTATTACTAATATTGAGCATATTTTCATGTGTTTATTGGCTATCTGTGTATCTTCTTTGAAAAAAGGTCTATTAAAGTTATTTGCCCATTTAAAAAATACGGTCTTTGTTTTATGTTTTTGAGTTATAGAAGTTCTTTATACATTCTGTATACTACTTCCTTATCAGATATATGATTTTAATATATTTTCTCATGAGTTGCCTTCTCACTGGTTGATAGTATTCTTCGATGCCACAAAGTTATTAATATTAATTATGATGAATCCAATTCATCTTTTTTCGTTATTGCTTCTGCTTTCAGTGTCATAGCCAAGAAATCATTGACAGAGCCAATGTCATGAAATTTCCCCTTTACTTTCTTCTAAGAATTTTAAGTTTTAGCTTTTACATCTAGATCTTTGATCCATTTTGAGTTAGTTTTGGTATATGATATAAAGTAAGGGTTCAGTATCATTCTTTGGCATGTGGGTATTCAACTTTTCCAACCTTAAAAAAAAAAAAAAGGTCCTTTCCCCATTAAATGGTCTTGGCACCTTTGCTGAAAATCATTTGCCCATATTTGCAAGGGTTCATTTTTAGGATCTCTGTTCTATCACATTGGTCTACATGTCTGCCTTTGTGCCAGTAACACACTTTTGATTACTGTAACTTTGTAGTAAGTTTTGAAATCAGAAAGTGTGAGATCTCCAACTTTGTTCTTTTTCAATGTTGTTTTGACTATTTGGAGTTTTTTGAGATTCCATGTGAATTTTATAATGGCTTCTTCTGTTTCTGCAAAAAGCATTGGGATTTTGATAAAGATCGAATTGATTCCGTAGATCACTCGAGCAGTATTGGCACCTTAACAATATTAAGGCTTCCAATCTATAAACATGGGATGCTCTTCCATTTGGTTGTCTTCTTTAATTTCTTTAAACAACATTTTGTGGTATTTCAGTCTTTCACTTTCTTGGTAAGCTCATTCTTAAGTATTTCATTTTTTTGATGTTAGTGTAAATGAAATTATCTTATTACTTTTATTTTCAGATTATTCATTCTTAGTGTATAGAAACATGCCTGCTTTTTCTATGCTGACTTTGTATCCTGATACTGTGCTGAATTTGTTTATTAGTTGTAACAGGTTTGTTTTTTGTTTTTTTTTTTTTAGAATCTTTAGAGTTTTCTCTATATATCATGTTCTCTGAGAACACACAGTTTTGCTTCTTCCCTTTCAATTTGGAAGCCTTTTATTTTTTTCTCTTGCCTAATTGCTCTAGCTGTAATATCCAATATTATGTAGAATACAAGTGACAAAGGGTAGCATCCTTTTCTTGTTTCTGATTTTAGAGGAAAAGTTTTCAGTCTTTCACTGTTAAGTATGACATTAGGTATAGGTTTTTCTCATATACTCTTGATTATGTTGAGGTAGTTTTCACCTATTCCTATTTTCTTGATTGGATTTATAATGAAAGAGGTTGAATTTTGTCAAATATTTGTTCTTCATCAACTGAGATAATCAAGTGTTTCTTTTTTTCCCTTTTTTCTATTGATATAATGTGTTACATTGATTAAGTTTTCATATATTGACCCATGCTGGTATTCCAGGAATATATCCCACTTGGTCATGTTGCAGAATCATTTTAATGTGCTTTTGAATTCAGTTTTCTAGTATTCTGTTGAAGATTTTTGCATCAATATTCATAAGACCTGTTGATTTTAACTTTTTTCTTGTCGTTTCTTTGGTAAGTTGTATGTTTCTAGTAATTTGTTCATTTCATCCAGTGAGATGGATTTTTGACCAATAAATTTGGGCAGAAAAGATCTCAAGGATAGCTGCTAATAGTTATTGTCCCATTTTTTATACTCCTTATATATCTATGTATAGTTCAATATAGTCCCATATTTTTATATCATTTTGGTAAATAGTACATCTTGCTTTTACTCAACAAATTTTAGGATATCCAGTGCTCGCCCAAAGGTGAACTAATTGAGAAGAGGAAGTCCAGGACTACAAATCCCTAAGGCAGTCCTAAATTCTTCAGTGGATTTGTGCCATTTCTTAAGAAAGCTTGACAAGTCATTAATTGGATTATAGAAATCTTACCTGGACCATGGTTGAAGGCCATAAGACCCACCAGATTGATCATCATACTCACATATCTTATATAATGAAGAGATGTTGTCCAGGGGAAAAGATATGTTCTAGAAAGAATGGTAGAGAAAAGGGAAGAAGGTCTGTTGAAGGTCTAGGAAGAAGAGGAGGAACAGGACAAGAGAGAGAAGGAAGTCGGGGTTCGGAGGGCCACGAGGGAAGGGAAAATGAAGTTTGGATTTTAGACCCACCAAGTTTTTATTAGTTCTTTTGAAAGTATCCTTAAGGGAAGCCATTTACAAAATTTTCTGTCTTTTAGAGTTGTCTTTATACCAAACAAATAAACAAGCTAACTCTTGGTATTTAGAATATTTGAGTCCTTTGATCTTAAGGTACCAGGCAAAAGATTATCTAAGTCTGTTTTTTTGTTTGTTTGTTTTTGTTTTTTAGATATGCCCAGGCTGGAGTGCAGTGAAGCAATCCTAGCTCACTGCAAACTCTGCCTCCTGCCTCCTGGGTTCAAGCAGTTCTCATGCCTCAGCCTCCTGAGTAGCTGGGACTACAGGCATGCACCACCAAGCCTGGCTAATTTTTTTTATTTTTAGTAGAGATGGGGTTTCACCATGTTAGCCAGGCTGGTCTCTAACTCCTGGCCTCAAGTTATCCACCCGCCTTGGCCTCCCAAAGTGCTGGGATTACAGGCGTAAAGCACCGCATCTGTTGGATTATCTTATTCTTATATCAGATTTCCCAGATCGTCATGTGAAGAGAAATGTAGCAAAATTCAGTGTGTGACATAATCCAAAGAAGTACTAGTACACTGACTTAAATACAGTATTTTTTACCTCCTCTCATGTAATTAACCTTCCCAATGGGAGTATTTTTGTTTGGTTGTACAAATATAGTTTGGTTTAGGAAATTATAATCATAAGCAATATAAATGTATCAATAGTTGGTTTTTGAATCCACTCTACTTTCCAAGAGAAAATTACTCAAAACAAAAAAGTATTCCTAGATGTTTTTCTATAATGCCACATAATCTATGTCACCAGACCTGATGGTGAGGAAATAGGCAACATAGACTTATTTGTAAGTTGCCCTGTGTGTATCTGATCTGACACACGTTTATACACAAAACTTTGGAGTCATTTGGAAATTTTGCAGCTCCAATATGATAATATTCTCTCTAGTAATTCTGTCAATCAGTTGGGATCTGCAAGATGATTGTGATAAAAGTTAATTGTGAGTCATAGCATATTTTTTTAACTGATGTAATGATTATTATTGTCCTAAATTGACAGGTGAAGTATGCTGTCCAGATGAACAGCACAATCGGGTTTCTGTTGGCATTGGTGATTCCTGCTGTGGCAGAATGCCGTACTCCACCTCAGGAAACCAGATTTGCTGTGCTGGGAGGCTTCATGATGGCCATGGCCAGCAGTGCTGTGGCAGACAGATTGTGAGCAACGATTTGGAGTGTTGCGGTGGAGAAGAAGGAGTGGTATACAATCGCCTTCCAGGTAGGGGGCCCAGATCTACCTTTCAGTAGATGGAGGATCGGAGAAGCAGGGAGAGTGAGAAATTTGCCCTAGAAATAAAACAAATAAGTAATTAAACCTCACATGGTTATATCCAATGCAATCATTTGGAACATACTGTTTAACACATAACAATGTAATCTCCCAATTTTTACATGTATCTCATGTATTTCATAAAAACACATCAATTTTTTTCCTCTTGAAAAGGTCATGTCCACCAAAAAAAATCCCACACATGAATGCATTGGTTATGAATGAAAAGAATATTTCCTAGCAAATAGTATACAAAATTATTATAATGATATTGTGTTATAATTCTTTTATTCCTTATTCTACTGTGTGAAGCTAGCACTAATATTAATAACAATAAGTATCTTTAAATGAATACTAAGACACTCTGCCAATATTTTATATATTATTACCTCAAATAATCTTCACAATAATCTTACATGATAGGTACTATTATTATCTACATTTAAAAGTGAAGAAACTGAAGTTCAGACATTGGATATTAGATGTTAGCTTCCACTTGCTAAATACCACACAGTCAGATCCAGATTTTGGGAGGCCTGACACTTATGTTATTGGAGGTGAGGCTTTTAAAGACAAGAAAATTAAAATATGAAGTCAGTGTTCACAGCATCTTCATCAGGCATAGATTCCATCTCAAGAAGCCACTTTCTTTGCTCCTCCTTAAGAAGCAACTCCTCATCTGTTAGTTTTATGATTGCAGCAATTCAATTACCTCTTCAGGCTTCACTTCTAATTCCAGTTCTCCTGCTATTTCCCTACATCTGCAGTTATTTTTTCTTTTTGAGTCTAAAATCCCTCAGTCATCCATGAGGGTTGGAATCAACTTCCTCTAAACTCCTGTTAATGTTGATATTTTGACTTCTTCCCATGAATCATGAATATTCTTAATTGCATCTAAAATTGTGAATCCTTTCTAAGTTTTCAGTTTACTTTGCCCAGATCCATCAGAAGAATTACTATCTATGGCAGTTGTAGCCTTACAAAATATATTTTTAAATAAAAAAAACTTGAAAGTCCAAATGACTACTTGACCCATGGGCTGCCGAATAGATGCTGTGTTAATAGGCACATAAACATTAATCTTCTTTTATTTCCATCAGCGCTCTTGGGTGACCAGATGCATTGTCAGTGAGTATTGATATTTTAAAAGAAATATTTTTTCTGGCAGTAGGTCTCAATAATGAGCTTTAAAAACATAGTAAACCATATTGTAAACAGATACGTAATCATACAGCCTTTTTGTTCCATTTACAAGCACAGGCAGAATAGATTTAGCATAATTATTAAGGGCCCTAGAATTTTTGCAGTGGTCAGTGAGCATGGGCTTCCACTTAAAGACACCAGCAGCTTTCACCCCCCAACAAGAGAGTCAGCCTGTCCTTTGAAACTTTGAAACCAGGCATTGACTTTTTCTCTCTACCTATGAAAGCTCTAGTTGGCATCTTCTTCCAGTGTGAGGCTATTTCATCTACAATGAAGATCTGTTGTTTAGTGTAGCCACCTTCATCAATGATCTTACCTAAGTCTTCTGGGTAACTTGGGGCAGCAGTTTCTACAACAGCACTTGCTGCTTCACCTTGCAATTTTATGTTATGGATATGGCTTTTTTTCTTAAACCTCATGAACCAACTTCTGTTAGCTTCCAACTATTCTTCTGCAGCTTCCTCACCTCTCTCAGACTTCATAGAATTGAAGAGAGTAAGAGCCTTGCCTGGACTAGGCTTTGGCTTAAGGGAATGTTGTGACTGATTTGATCTTCATCCAGACCACTCAAAGTTGCTTCATATCAGCAATAAGGCTGTTTCACTTATCATTCATGATAAGTGAAATAGAAATCTTACCTGGACCATGATTGAAGGCCATAAGACCCACCAGATTGTTTATCATGCTCACATACCTTTTAAGATGTAATGAAGAGATATTGTCCAGGGGAAAAGATATGTTCAAGAAGGAGTGGGAGAGAAAAGAGAAGAAGGTCTGTTGAAGGTGTGGGAAGAAGAGGAGGAGTATTTTGATTTTCTTCAAGAACTGTTCCTTTGCATTCATAACTTGGCAAACTGTTGGTCGTGAGAGGTCTAGTTTTTGGCTTATCTTGGTTTTCAACATGCCTTCCTCGATAAGCCTAATCATTCCTAGTTTTTGATTTAAAGTGAGAGACATGAGACTCATACTTTCACATGAACACTTAGAGGCCATTGTAAGGTTATTAATTGGCCTAATTTCAATATTGCTGTGCCTCAGAGAATAGGAAGGCCCAAGAAGAGGAAGAAAGATAAGGGAAAGGCTGGTCTGTAAAGCAGTCAGTACACACAGGACACTCATCAATTAAGCTTTCTGTCTTATAATAATAACAAAAAAAGCTTAAAATATTGTGAGAATCATCAAAATGTGACACAGAAACATGAAGCAAGTACATGCTATTGGAAAATTGGCACCAATACACATGCTTAATTCAGGGAGGCCACAAACCTTCAATTTGTAAAAAAAGCAGTATCTGCAAAGTGCAATAAATCAAACCACAATAACATGAGGTATGCCTGTGATACTAAACTACTATATGCCTTTTTAATTCTCATTCTTTCGTATGTGTACAGCAGAGCTTTACAGAGGTTACATGATGTGATTTGCAACAGATCAAATGCACAATGAGAAAGAAAATTAAATTGCCTTCTCTTAACTGAACATTAAAGAAGCTTGCAAAAATGTAACACAATGTCATTCTTCTCACTATTTCTTATTTGAAAAACATATTTATGCTTCATAAATATGTTAGCATGTTATGGATTTATTATATTTATGTTTAAATGCATTAATAAAAAAATTTCAAAAATTTCTGCTGTAAGTTTTAACACAGTACATATCAACGGGTAAAACCCATATAAACAAAAGGTATTTGGGGTCCTCAATAATTTGTAAGCATATAAAAGGATCCTGAGACCAAACACCCCATGTTCTCACTCATAGGTAGGAATTGAACAATGAGAACAGTTTGACACAGGAAGGGGAACATCACACACCGGGGCCTGTCGTGGGTTGGGGGCGGGGAGGGAAAGCATTAGGAGATATACCTAATGTAAATGACGAGTTAATGGGTGCAGCACACCAACATGACACATGTATATATATGTAACAAACATGCACATTGTGCACATTACCCTAGAACTTAAAGTATAATTAAAGAAAGAAAAATATATTTGTGCTTCATAAATATGTTAGCATGTTATGGATTTATTATTTTTATGTCTAAATGCATTAATAAATAAATATTTCAAAAATGTCTGCTGTAAGTTTTAACACAGTACATATCAACAGGTAAAATCCATATAAACAAAAGGTATTTGGGGTCCTCAATAATTTGTAAGCTTATGAGAGAATCCTGAGACCATAATTTGAGAACCACTGCTTAAAGTCATAGTAATGTCTACCAGAAAATTATGGCAATTAATTAGTTATCCTGTACTGTAACTAACCTGTTGAAAACCTCCTCCTCCTACTTTAGGTGAAGTAGCTAATACCAGGTCTACTAAAGATAGAATCAAGGTGGCAGGGAGGATGCAAAAGTGTTCCCCCCTGTATACCCTAATACATCAGAGTTTAAAAATGACAGCAAAATATTTGATTTTAGTGTGTTTGTTCATCTGTAGCTTTTTAAAAGAATTAGTCTACTGCCATACTCCTTCCTTTGTTAAATATGTATTATGTAATAACCATATTCAAGGTATCATTCTTGGTGCTTGGCAAGTGTAAAAATGGCCAAGATTCCATTTTTATACTCAAGAACTTACAACCTAATCAAGGAGAAAAGTACCTACAAGTTTATACACAGGCCATTAGAGAGGGATGAATGCATGCATATTCTTAAGACTGAGAGATCACTCCAGTCAAAGTAATGAAGGGGGTTGTTCCATTGGATTGGAATCTCAAACAGTGAGTATGATTTCGGCAGGCATGGCTTGAGCTAAACTGTGAAATCAGCAATCCGTAAAATACAAATAGTAGTGAGGACTACAAGAGGTATACACCTTGTGTAAGGAAGAAAGGAGATAAATCTGAGTAGGCAAAAGGATTTGAATAGTAGGATTTGAATATTATTTAGCGCTCAGGGAAGAGTCAATATGATGATAAGACCTGTAGTTTCAGATTAAATTTAGGTGGCAGAACAAATGCAAAAGAGAAGGAAAGAGAAGTCAGCACACCATTGGCATAAAATAAAATGCATCTGTTTGCAGAAGGGGAATGGAGGTTACTGTCCACTAGGACAGTGGTTCTTAATTTGTTTTCCTTTTGAATCTTTTGAAAGTTACAAACCCTCACTCTGAATAATAGTGCATAGAATACACACAAAACTTTGCTTGTAATTTTATCCACCCTTGAACTCCATCCGTGAACTCAAATTTCAGAATCACTTTTTTATTTACTTCAAGATGATGCTGCATGCCAGTCAAACGTTTCTTACACAAGTGGTGACAGCCCTCAACTCCTGCAAATCAAGAAAAGCTCTAGAGTTTTTTATGGTATTCTACAGCTCTGCCAACTCTTATAATTATAGTGGACTGAAGGAATAATAGTTTTACAAAGGAAAAAAAAAATCTCTTTTTATTCTCTTGACCTTCCTTCCTGCAGTTTGCACTGAAAATAGACAGGTTCCACATGTATTTTTCCTCTCTCTGCTGCCGTTCACTCCTGTCGCCCCTAATGACTGTGACCTTAATGACCTTCCAGAATATCCATATGGCCCTTTTTCTCCTCAACCTAGCGACAAACAGCATACCTGCTACATACGGGTTTGGATCTCATAATATCATTCCTAAGCCTGGCCTCTCTCGCTGGCTGGCATTGTGTGCCTGCCACGAGACCAGGCTGGCTCGTAAAACATCTCTTTATGTACTTTATTACTTAAACTCTTTTATTTGCCTGCAGGAGCCCTTTAACAAAATCACATTGAATTGACTTTCTCACACCAAATCAAATCTCCCTGGTCCCAGTTCAGTTGTCTTTGTCAATATGTATTTTATAAATGGAGTGAATTAACAGATGCTGTTGGAACAGAAGTGCTGGGGTGGCGTTTATGTTTTTAGTGCTCTCTCTGGGCAGATGAGTTGTGTAGAAGTGTTACACAGGTATCTCGGGATGAAAGTCATGCGCGTCATTTCAGTAGATATGTATTCTTAGCCATTTTCTTTGAATAGATTTTAAATCCATTTATTACTCATTTTTTTCTTAGTGTTTGCTTATATGACTTTACCATTTATGCCATTAATCTTGGATTGGACTTGGTTATATCCCTTAGTATGAAAAGATGAAAATTAAAACCTCTGTTTCATTCCAAGAGTACAGATTTTTCTGTTAGCCATGGGAAACTGATCATGAGATGACTTTGCAATATATTGACTTATTTATATTATAAATTTTGTCCATGAGGCCTTTGATGTGAAACTCTGAGTGGAAATTGTTTCAGAATACAAGACTGAGTTTTCACGTCCTGGACTCTGACTTCAGTAAAACAAATGACTATCACTGTTTGTTTCATAAGATGGGAATTTGGGAATTTTGCAGAGGGAAGTATAATCACAGAAGTCCATGGTGTAAGGGTGGTATTGAAAAGGCATTTCCCTGGAAGATTTCCATATAACATAATGATTTTTTTTTTTGAAAAGTGTAGTATATCAACGCTATAAAATGTATCACAATGGTTTGGGGAGCGTTTTTACTCTACCCTCTCAGTTTTGTGGTGGTAGTCACAGAGCCATCTACTGGTGAAGACAAGCGTGAATTTCTTTTCTTTCATGCTCTGCCACAAATGTTATACATTTGTCCTAAGGATGACTAATCACAAATCTTGTTTTTTCTTCTAGGCCTAAAATATCCCTTGGCTTAAAATTTGGTCCCCATGAACAATCTCAGGGTTTCACAATGATTTGTCATATTCCAGACTGGATTTTACTACTATATTATTTTTATCTCAAAGGCATGATACATAATTCTTGGTCTTCTTAAAAAAAAAAAAAATGGAATCCCAGTTTTGCAGTCTTAACTATTTAGAAATTCATCCAGCAGATATGTTTATAAATGCATTTCTTTTGAGACACAGATATGAAATAAGCATTGGTAACATATTTGAAGTATTAATAATATTGTGAGTAAAAATCTTTTCCTCCACTATTTTCCCAGTTGTGTCCAATCAATGGAAACCATTGGATGTATATACAGTTTAGAAAGACAATATATGCTTTTGATTTGAAAATAAACATCTACTAGTTTAATGTGTACTGTATCACTTTAATAACATCTGCATCTTGTTCAAAGACACGCTCCACCTTTGTACAAATTTAATGAAGAGGCTCTGGAAGAATGGACCAATCCATCAATAATGCATGACCTATTTTGTTTTTCTTTGGGCATATTTAAAATTGTGCATTCCATGTGTCAAAGTTCAAAAGTCAAGTGCTACATGTGATAAATTAGGTAGGGGTCAAAAGTTATTGCAATGCAGTTTCAGAAGATTGTCTGTCTCTGAATTTGCAGCTCATTCATGCTGAAGTGATGCACTATGGGAATTACTACCAAACTCTGCTCCGCAACATCTGCTCTCCCTAAGTGAGTTAGTGCACGTCAGACATCTTTATGTCAGAATATTGCAGTGATGGATGCAGTCTTCAGAAAATGCTGCATAAAAATCTGGTGTGCCGTTCTGGCCATTAAGTGAAATTACTATTTAAATTAATGGCACTGTCACAGTTTATCTGTGCAAAGAATGAACGCTGATTAGGGTATTAAGTAATTAGCAATTTATCACACTGGAACAAGGTTGATAATAATTAAAGAAGTAATGGTTTACCAAAGAAACTAGAAAGGGAGTCACTTCTTGTTATGTGAGTGAAATCTTGGCTGAAAATTTCAATTCAGTAATACAAAGATGAAGTTCTTTGTGAAAGAAGGCATCTTTTTGTTTCTAGTTTAAAAGCAGTTCATTATCAAAATTTTAGTTTACCTGTCAGAAGTCCCTCAGAGTGATCAGATGACTGATTAGGAGTTTCAAATTAGGTCAATGTCTGCATTTTTATTTTATACTTAAAGCATAGTGAAACCATGAAGTAATGTGGGAATGGGAGGGGGAGAATATATTCCGCTCCCTAAAAGACCAGTTTTCAAATTTTGATTGCTCTTTAAAAGAGAAACATGAATTGTCTTAAGAAAACTGCCAGAGGAAAAATTAACAGTAAAGAATCCACAGTTGTATTTAAATGTCTAATCAGAAGGGGCAGAAAAATGCCCAAACAATGTAAAACTTGAAGCTACGGATTTTCTTTTAGTTTATGTGCGTGTGTATACACACATGTATGTATATATTTATATGTATTTGTGTGTATATATATACATGCATCCCTACACACACATAAATATGTTTATTTGTGTGTATGTACTTATACATACACACATACACACATATATACCCACCATAATCAAGACTCAGACTAAAATGAGCCCTGTTCTGTGTATTTATTTGAGATAACTTTTCCTGGAAATATTAAAACAACTAAAATTATTAATATAGCAGTTGATTTTTAAACCAATTACTTCGAAGAGTTATCATATTAGATAAACATGGTATGCCAAAACTCTGTTAGGATCAGTGTATATCATTAATCTTAAATAAGAGTTTTTAATATGAGGAGACTTTTGTAAGTAAAAAGATGAATGAGAGGGTTTTTTGGAGTCATGTGTGGATAAACATCTTTCTTAAGGCATGTGCCAAACCAATGTCTACATTCAATGACTTTTTTTTAAAGCACTTTTGATCTATGATTCGAGTGTCTTTAATAATGTAGATGTTTACACAGGACCAGATTAAACAATTCAGGACCCCAGGGTACTTTGAATTTGAGGTTCTTTATGTTATCAGTCGGAACTAATAATAAACAAACAAAATTCCAATTAAAATAAATCATTCATCACTTTGTGCTGCTATATAACTGGATATAAATTCTAATATAAAAACACTGTGACATGCAGTACAGGCACCTTGATTTCTAGCTTGATCTGACTCAAGTAGCGTTAATTTATTCCTGCTTTAATGTTAACATTTCTGCCATTTCTCTTCGATGGCAATATCTAAATGGTGCAAAAGCAGGCAATTAAACTGAATTTGGTGGGAGAAAATGTCTATCTGGTATCTCAGGTATATGTGTCTTTCATTTAGATGTGGGGATCAGTGATCCTCTCACAAGGTCTTTCTGCCACTGCCCCCAGCCTGTCACCCATGTCTGTGATGGGTCTAGAACAAAATGTGGCTCAAAAAATAGTGGCTGATTAGTGTACCTGATGAGTGAATATGCTCAGCTGATTTTGAATGAATACCAAATCCATCTCATCAAGAAAGAATGGTTACCATTGCAGCTAAATTCACGAGAAGCAAATATTTGTACCCTAAATAAAGCTAGGCCAAAACTTGCACTGCTCCTCCTGCAGGGCTTCCAGTTCTAGGATGGTGCTACCTTTCCACTCTGGCTGGGCTCTTATCCCAGAGTACTTGAGTGACCTTTTCTCCCTTACGAATTTCTAGAGCTTTCTCAGAGTCCCTATAGTTTAACTAACCTTCCTCTGCAACAAGATGTTATCATCACGAAATGCGCAGGCAGTTTTCATGACAGAAATCCTGTCTCTTTTTATGAAGCATGAGAGAAGTTTGGCCCAGCTGAATGATTTTCGAACACTTCCTCTTGTGTGTTCTTTTCCTAATTAGTGTCTAGTGCTCTTGGTAAGAAGGACCCTCACTGCACATTTAAATCACCTTGGTAGGGAAATGATACCATAGGTATTACACCATTTCAGCAACTGCCTGAGTCTGACATTTTTATACCAAACTTTATAGCAGCCTCAGTTTTCTTCCCTTTTTCTATTTCATATTCATATATAACATTTTATTGTTGCAGGGATGTTCTGTTGTGGGCAGGATTATGTGAATATGTCAGATACCATATGCTGCTCAGCTTCCAGTGGAGAGTCTAAAGCACATGTTAAAAAGAATGACCCAGTGCCAGTAAAATGCTGTGAGACTGAACTTATTCCAAAGAGCCAGAAATGCTGTAATGGAGTTGGATATAATCCTTTGAAATATGTTTGCTCTGACAAGATTTCAACTGGAATGATGATGAAGGTAATTGATAGAAAAGCTCTCAGAGGCGCTGATTTGACAATGGAAAGAGAAATACATTGTTCATAACTATTTTTCTAAAATAGGAATATAAAAACTCCTGTGTGCATTATTCATTTTCACATTACATCCATATTAATACCGAATGAGTTCGCTATGATTGATGTTATTGCAATGAATTCTAAAGGAATTAATAATGATTAGCTGTTCTCAGGGAAGCTTTACCCAGCACTTCAGATTAGTGCAGGACTGAAAGTCTGTGTGCCGCTGAAAGAGCCAGCACAGGTCGTCTGGGGCCTCTGCATGGTGCCATTTCATGCCTGGGAGCACTGTGGATGGAGACGGGAGGAAATTCCCGCTTCTTCTCCCTAGCCCACCAGCCATCATCCACCACCTTCCTTTGATAGAGACCTTAGATCCAGCAAATTTGCTTAGTTGCACTTATATCATATTCCCTTAGATAATGAAAGATGAGCAAATGCCTGTGTCAAAAGTGAGTGAATAGGCTTCTGGGTGTAATCACTTATGTTTTTGTATGGTGATGGTTCGTACACAGCCATGTCATGTATGTGGGTATTAAACTTGACCCAGGACACCAGAAACCTGTCAATTTAAGGAAAGGACCATGGACACTTTAGAAACAAACATGCTACCATGTTCTGTAGTAATTTATCATCATAAGACCACTAAAAATGGGTGTCTTGGTCACAGACAATGGAAGGGCACTTGTTCAATGAGGCAACTACACAGTAATTGTGTGGACCACATACGCTTTGTACACTTTGGGATATAAAATAACTCATGAGATTGTTGGAAGCCCTGCAAGCACTTTGTTTCAATGAATGATTAATATAATACATAAGGTTGGTTAAATTATTATAATAAGGACAATATTTCTCCATGCTGAATCAAGTAGTGTGTTTTACATAATAATGTTCAGTCTGTAGGTTTTATTTTGTTTTCTGAAGACCTATCACCTGGAGACATTTATATCCTGTTCCAATCTGAAATGAATCACCATGGGATTTTTACATAGCTGGCCCATTAGGTCTTCCCTAAGCTGTCAACTCAGGAATTCCTTTCACCTCTTTCCTGTGTTGATGCCCCTGTTTTTTTTTTTTTTTTTTTTTTTCTGTTTGTTTTGTTTTGTTTTGTTTTGGATTCCAAGTTACATTCCATTTGGAGAATTAACTTCTTGTATATAGATGTATAGAGGGTAAATTTTTTGAGAGCTTAATGTATAAAAATACTATTATTTTACCCTCCAACAGGATTGATAGTTTGGTTGGATATACAATTCCAGGTTAAAAATTATGTCTACTCAGAATTTTGAGGCATTTCTGCATGTTTTAAGCTTCCATTGATATGTAGATTCCTATCTCTTTGTTGGTAACCATGTTTCTTTTCCTATGAAAGCTCTTGAAAATGTTCTCTTTATCCTCCTCCACTAAAATTTCATGACAATGAACCTCTATGTGGAAGTTAGGATGGTTTCTTTTTGCATTTTGCATTTTGTTTTCCTTTTTTGTGATGAGAGCATTTAGGATCTACTCTCTTAGCAAATTTGTTTATTTTTAAATTTTTTACATTGCAATTCATTATGAGTTAGGCGGTTGTCTTCCAAGTAACATCTCTAGAACCGAAGCCCCTTCCATCTTGTGATGCTTCACACGCAGCCCTTGGATCATAGTGGAAAGGGCGCAAGAGGGGACAATTGCACACAGGCAGTTCATACCTGGATATAGAGTACATCCTTTCTATGCACTAGTCACACAGACATATCTAGTCAGCTGGCTTCTACTGCAACCAGGTTTCAACATCCCATGTTCCCAGAGAGAAAAGGGAAACAGACATCACTGAGCACATTGCATTGTCTCTGCCATATTCATCTACTTTCCAGCTTCCAAAAAGGTATGCACTGTCTTGTGTGTATTATTTTCCTTCCTTTTTTCTTAGACTTTCAACATGTAAACCATTATTTTACTGTCATTTAGTTGGGCTTTTAGTGAATACACACACATGTGTATAGTGGGGTTCCATTTTTATAGTGTCATCTTGGCTCCCTGCAACCTCTACCTCCTGGGTTCAAGCGATTCTCCTCCCTCAGCCTGCCAAGTAGCTGGGATTACAGGTGCGTACCACCACGCCCAGCTAATTTTTGTTTTTTGAGTAGTGACAGGGTTTTGCCATGCTGACCAGGCTGGTCTCACACTCCTGACCTCAAGTGATCCACCCACCTCAGCCTCCCAAAGTGCTGGGATTATAGGCGTGAGCCACCACACCCAGACCCACTATATATTTTTGAATTTGTTATTTTGACCAACTTGGTAAGAATAATTCAACTTATTTTATGTAAGAGAGAGGATGAATGGAGATCAATTTTAATAGCAAATGGTATTTTAAATACATTATGCTACTTATATAAAGGAAAGGCAAAGTAGATCTCCACATTATAAAACTATTACCTTATTTATATAGCTCCTGTAATTTGGGATGGTTAAGTATTTAATTTCCTTGGGTTAAAACAATGTGGTACTTATAAAAAACCATAAAAAGTCCAGAAATGTGTCAGAGAAAATGTTTATAAGCATAAATAATTATAATTATAATGACAGTTCATGAAACATTTATATTTTTTAAAACTTGGATCAGTAATACTTCTAATGGGACTAACTTTTCCAACAACACAGGAAGTGTAGATTCTCAAATATTCTTTATTTTCTCTAAAATTCCATAGGAAAGTATCAAATAGCAAAAATAAAATATTTGTAGTGTGGATACTAAGTTTAAAGACTTATCGGTGTTATCTCATTTGAGTCACACAACAAACCTTGGTAGTAAATTTTGTCTCCATTTTTCCCACTGAAGAAGCCGAGGTTTTGCGAACATACGTGACTTGCTCAAGGTTACAGAGCTGGGAAGCTGCAAAACTGAAATTTTAATCCCAATCTGTGTCATTTCAAAGTCATTGTTCTTTCTAGTATACAAACTGCCTTCATTTCTTTTTATAAATTTTGAAATATTCATTCATCAAGTGGAGGAAAAAATTCATTTGAAAGTCATAAAGGCCTACCCTGTGTATGTCTAAATGAAATTTTTAAATACCCCTCTCTCTCTCTTCTCACCCCTACCACTTGATTCAGGAAACCAAAGACTGCAGGACCCTCTGCCCAGCATCTATGGAAGCCACAGCACATTGTGGCAAGTGTGACTTCAACTTTACCAGCCACATTTGCACTGTTATAAGAGGGTCTCACAATTCCACAGGGAAGGCATCAATTGAAGAAATGTGTTCATCTGCCGAAGAAACCATTCATACAGGGAGTGTAAACACGTACTCTTACACAGGTAACAGAAAGCAAGTTGTCTGCCCATGGCTTAATGGGGTTAGTGAGAAGCTGCTGAAAATGCAACTTTATTTCACTCTGACATCAACTCTCCTTAAACTGATATCAATACATTCCATCATACTTTGAAGCCAGCTAGTTACAAGGTAATTAAAGGCATAATCTGGATGTATTCAAAGTCAGTAGTTTAAAATGTGTTAAAGTCTAACTTTAGACAAGGTTGTGCTCCATATTAAGGTAAATCTGTGGAGATATCTGTGACCTTTACTGCTATATCCAGTTAATTTACAATAAACCCAATTTTCTTTTTCAAAAGCTACAATGCAGCTTTCACTAAATGTATGGAATGAATATTGCTATATTCTCAAGCAGAAAGAAGGATGAACCTGTCTGATTAATAATAAAATCTAACAGTGCTATTCTGAGGACGAGGTAAACCCAAGCATGACGTTTCTCCAAGATGGCTGGTCATCTTGAAAACAATAACCTTTGCAGTTATTGTAAATATTAATTTCTATGTACCATCTTGACCCTGCTGAATTAGTCCAAAATGGTGATTCTTAGTTTTGGCTGAGCTGTGTGAGAAACACTGTTAAGTTTAGAATTATCTCTAAAATAGTTCTGCCATCAATTAAATTTGTATTATTCATCCATTTACTTAAGTCCCTACAAAATGTGTTCTTGGTTTTGAAAAATCAAGTGTGTGTGTGTGTGTGTGTGCATGTGTGTGTATCATCTATCATTTTGATTAAATAGAATCCATTTAAGTGACATAATTTGAGCAAGCTAAAGTTACATAAACAAGCAAAACATTGCTCCATTCTATCATGAATTATCATTCTGCTTTACTCAACTAAGGGGCGATAATGGCCAACCTCAAGAGTGCAGAAAGTAAGGTAGGCTACTGAGATAAAAGAAGGAAGATTAAGAAGGGAAGAAAGAAACAGAGATAAGGTTGATTGAACATTATTTAGTCTCGATGTTATACTAGGTACTTTAAAACCTTATCTCAGTTACCCACAAAGCAATCATATAAATATGATCATTTAACCAAAGAGGAAACTGAGGCTCAGATCTGTAAAAGTAACTCGCCATGAGAAAGAAACATATTCAAATAATGCCATCTTCAAAAGGGACAGATTTTGAAGACTCCAAGTGGTGTAGGAGCTCCTTTCAGAGTGCTCCAAATGCGCTTCAAGCTGTTCTTCCACCTGAAATGTCTTCCTTTATCATCCTACTCAAGGCCTAGGTCAAGATTCAGGTCCTCAGTTCAGTCCCTGTGCTGCTATGGTGCATTGTTCACAAAGCTCACTAGCTTTCTCATGTGTCATATGGATTTGGACACTTGTTCCAACTCTTCTATTCGATTGAAACATCCTTATGAATAGGGCATTTTTGTTTACCTTTACCTCGTTATTTGGATTTAGAACACTATACAAGCAAAAAAACTTCTTGGAATGAATTTAATTAGGAAAGGCCTTAGATAAAGGACAATTTGTCCAACCTTCTATTATGTTCCCAGTCCCAGTTATAGATTTAAGTCATGGACTTTCATTTTAAAATTACTGAATTTCCATCTGAGAGAGTTCTCTACTTTTATCTGCCCCCTTGTAATCAAGATCAAGATTTTGAAGGGCTTTTAATACATACTTGCAATAGCCCTCTCCAGAAGTGAATAGATGTTTCCGCCTACTGATATAATGTTATGAGGGCTTTTAAAATCCTTATTTCAGATTGTTTTGCCTGCAGAAAACGCTGTAAATTGAATATCAAAAATAACAAACCGGGCTGGGTGCGGTGGCTCAAGCCTGTAATCCCAGCACTTTGGGAGGCCGAGACGGGCGGATCATGAGGTCAGAGATCCAGACCATCCTGGCTAACATGGTGAAACCCTGTCTCTACTAAAAAATACAAAAAAAACTAGCCGGGCGAGGTGGTGGGCGCCTGTAGTCCCAGCTACTCAGGAGGCTGAGGCAGGAGAATGGCGTAAACCCGGGAGGCGGAGCTTGCAGTGAGCTGAGATCCGGCCACTGCACTCCAGCCCGGGTGATAGAGCGAGACTATGTCTCAAAAAAATAAAAAATAAAAAAAAAAAAATAACAAACCGTTCTTTTTCATGAAAGATGTTCAGTACACAAGTGGTGCTATGATAATTCCATTGAGAACAATTTAGACTAAGTCAGACTCTTAGAAACTTACACTTGAAAGCTGACGATACCAGTGCTGACAAAAACTTATTCGTTTATGCAATCATTTATTTATCAAAAAGTATTTATTAAATACATACTAATAACTAGTCACTGCATTAGGACTAGCAGCTATGATGACAAACAATAATTTTCACTGGGATTTGAACCTTATATGAAGAAAGAAGGAAGCAGCAAATGAGATTTGAAATGGTGATGTGGGCTTGAGGATACAGAATTACAGTCATTACCAATGAGTAGTTTAATTTGCTGTAGCAGAAATGTAAAACATATTGACCAGCTGAGGGTAGGTAGATTGTCTAGGCAACTGAATTGCACAAGGTCATTCAGGGATCCAGAATCCAGAATGGCAACCAAAGGTATGTGATTTTCTCTTTTAAAAATGATGCAGAAGTTGCCCATGTCTTTCTACACTCCTTCAAGTATTGAGATCTGAGTCATGTGACCACTACGAGCTACAAAGAAAACTGGCAAATGTGGTTTTCTAATTAGGAGGCCTCTGACCAGGATGGAAGGCAGAACTGGGGACCCATGGTAGCCATCACAGGCAACAAGTGGCAGATACCCTCTGAGCAGAGAAAATGGAAAAGGAAGATAATGCTTTATATTGGCAGATAAATCTGCATTTTATGAAGTTCTGCCCCATAATTTATTGCATTTTATTTTCATATTAATTCTATACAGTGGGCAGGGAAAGGTTTATTGTAAGGAGATGTATATAAGGAAAATGTGACCCAATTATTCCAAGCATAGGGACTGAGAATTAACTCCATGTCCAATGGAGATGAGCAGCTGACCACGCAGTCAAGAAAGAAGGCCTCATTTTCTGATGCTCAATCTGAGAAAGAGTCATCCAGAAGCTACCATACAAAAATACATACATACTCAAAATTCATCAAATTAGAGACATGGAAAATAAATTTAAATAATTAAACTTTCAAGTAAGTTTTTTGGGGGAAACATGTGGCATTGGTATTTCTGAAGTTATTAAAGCTTAAATGGATCTAAGACTTTGGGGACACCACTGAATCACATGAGTGTTCATCTAATACAATTTTTGCCAGTTTGGAAAGCTCAGCAGGCTTGGTTTTATTGTTTTAATAAAGTTGGTTGTTTGGTATTTTGGTTTTCAATTCTGGCTTTTGTGGAAGAAGGAAGGAACTAGATAGCAGAGTATGCTTTCATTTTTATTCACTATCATGGTACCATGATAAAAGTTTCAAATCCTATGTATTGTAATAACATTATAATCCATATGATTTAAAAATTTTTAAGTAATATTAACAAAGTAACAGAAAGTAATAATTTATAAGTTGTATGATACGAAAACTATAAAAGAATGTTGACAAACCTGTCTCATGTAGGAATCAAAAGTACATGAATTTGTGAAACATTAAATCTTATTATACATGATTCCGGGGCTTTTATTTTTCATTTATTTAATATATCCCTCTTTCTGCTCAGAAACAGGGAATTCCATTCTGTGTAATTCCGTATCCCTGCATCTAATAAACACTTTAAATGTTACTTATATTTAGAAAATAAAGATATTAGAGTTTTATTTATATACAAAGGGTTTAGAGCATTAAACATTTGTTTTAAATGTCTGAAGTTTTGATATTCACTTTTAGTATGATGGTTAAAAAATGAAAATAAGAGAAACCTGCCTGTCTATTTTTTCTGTTTCCAGTTGTGAACCTCAAGCCCTACATGACATATGAGTACAGGATTTCTGCATGGAACAGCTATGGGCGAGGACTGAGCCAAGCTGTGAGAGCCAGAACAAAAGAAGATGTGCCTCAAGGAGTGAGTCCCCCTACGTGGACCAAAATAGACAATCTTGAAGATACAATTGTCGTAAACTGGAGAAAACCTATACAATCAAATGGTATTGAGCTACCTTTAAAATACAAATGACAAAATCCCATAAATTAATAAGAAAATTGAAATGAGTATAATCTACATGTGATTGACCTATGCATCTAACCACTAGAAAAGTATGTTCTAATAAAAGGAAATTTAAATATGTGCCGACTAATCACTCACTTTGTGGTGTAGCCCTCATAAATTTTTAGCCTAAATAAATGAATAAAATAGAAGTAAAAGTTCCTTGAATACCAGAATATAACTGAGCTGCTTTCAAATAAGCAAGTCATATTCAGAGAAGGCAAAAGAGTTTTAATATTGAAAGTAAATTTGTTTCATAGTGAAAGGAAATAAACACAAATGATTCTTTGATCATCTATGTGAAGAATCCCTCTCTTCTATAATAGTATAATTAGGAACTGCTTGAGATAGCAATATAATAGGAAATTAAAATTAAATAAAGCTATAGTATTGCATTTCTTCCGAACACTAAGACTTGTAAGTTGTTTGCAAATAGTTAAAATGATATGACATTCAAATGCAGTCATTTTTCTACTTTTTTTAGGTCCTGTTATTTACTACATTCTTCTTCGAAATGGAATTGAACGTTTTCGGGGAACATCATTGAGTTTCTCTGATAAAGAGGGAATTCAACCGTTTCAGGAATATTCATATCAGCTGAAAGCTTGCACGGTTGCTGGCTGTGCCACCAGTAGCAAGGTAACAGGAGTTTGCCTAAACTCTGGGGAAAGGGGTTCAGTGTGAAGATTATGTGAACATCCAGGGTGTTAACTAGGATGTTTATGTGTCCTCTTAACTGAGTGCTAATACCTAGGCCTGGAAGGAGAGATCATTGCAAGGGAGATTTATCCAAATATCAATCTTGTGTTAATGAAAAACAAGTGAAATCTTGAAGCAGTACTATCTTTTCTTCCACATCCTTTCCTCACCAACCAATTTTAGGTCATCTATAAATCTATAAAAATGTCCAAATCATTATTCAGTTAAAGAAAATTTCTATTTAAATATGATATGAACAAAATTGCCTGATTTTGAAAATGAAGACAAGGGCAAAAAAGCCTGGCACGGAAAACAAAGTGTTCCAAGTCTTCTGCTATAGCCTTGTCAAGAAATAATGAAGACCTGAATTCAGGCAGCAGAGGTCAGAACCGAGAATACAGAAAGATACAACAGACGTTGGGGATAAAATCTACAGAACTTGGTACTCAACTATATTTACAGAAATAAAAGGAAAGAATCATGGATATTTTCAAATATCCGCTTGAGTAATTTGTGGATCATGGTGTTATTCTGCAAGCAAATTTTTTAAAAAGAGAAAAATGTTAAAGGTAAAAGAATAAGATTCTGTTTTGTTAAGTTTCGTAAAAAATATATTTAAAGAGAAGGATCAGACAGCAGAGTGGTGGAAGCAGATATACTTGCCACTTCATGTGAAAATATCTAGTCAGAAACCAGATTGAGAAGTGACAGAAGTTTCTAGAAAGATCTCTGTGGGAGGTTGAAGTAATGAGTGTAAATACGGACATGGAAGAAGACTAGAGAGACACAAATACGGAATACCGTGGATGATGAGCACTGGGGAATGCTGTCAAATGAAAAAGGAAGAAAAGCTCACAAAGAAGACTGGAAATAAACAATCAAACAGTGTAGGAGCAAACTAAAGAAAGGGACATTTCACGGAAGCCAACCTTGATAAGGGAAGCCCAGGAGGAAACAAACTTACACAGAGTAGCTCTAATTCTTTTCATATGCTTGAAACTTTAGAAGAGCAACATCTTTGCGCACTGTGCAAGAGCCATCCAGATGAAGCATTCAGTCACACTGCTCAGCCACAGTGCAAGAATGCAACATTTTGTTCAACAAAAATGTTGAACATTTCTGAGTGAACCTTTCTGAGTGAGCCACCATTTAGACAGATGGCAGCTGATTGGCCCAATCAAAAGTTATTAGTCCTAGAACAATTCCATGCTTTTTGCATAGGCACAACTCATGCCTGCTACTTGCAAAGCAATTGTTTACAAAGTGAAAAAAGTTAACTCTATGAAAAGAGATAGCCAATTTGTGTCCAAAACTATGTTTTGACAATATTGACTAAATAGTTGCTTGATTTATTTATTTTTTTCTTCTCACTTGTTTCTTTATTTAGAAAGTTGGTGCGGACACTGTAAAGTCATCCTAGGTATCAGGGGAAGAGTACCGAAATGTCTGCCCATTTATTCTGTTCAAAGCATATTATATGCAAGCAAGTTCAGATGTGGGTTTTGCTCCATATTTACTGGTGCTTAAAATGTATGAAATCAGGCTGTTAAAATGCAAAGACACTGATGGGCCATATGGAAGAGAGTTATCAAGAGTTCTCTAGTAAGACAGTCTGCCAGCCAGATTTTACTTGTTTAAACACTGAGGGCTGCACTCTGCCATCAAAATTGTTGTTGAACCTGTTGTGATAAATGGTACTGTGAGACTTATGTAATATATTCAAGGTCAGATTTCATTGTTTAAATAGGATGGGAAGGAAAAAAATGAAAAAAAGGGGACTGCTTCTCCAAACCCCTGCTAATAATATGCCAGGCCAGACAACAACATTTTAAAACAAAAGTGACATTCTCATTGATCAGGATAGCTAGTGGACTATTACAATAAATTGCTACTTAATTCCTATGTCTTCAGGTAGTTGCAGCTACTACCCAAGGAGTTCCAGAGAGCATCCTGCCACCAAGAATCACAGCCCAAAGTGCAGAGGCTCTGCGTCTGAGCTGGAGTGCCCCTGAGAAACCAAATGGCGTCATTAAAGAGTACCAGATCAGGCAGGTTGGGAAAGGTCTCATCCACACTGACACCACTGACAGGAGACAGCATACGGTCACAGGTGAAAAAACAAAAAAAAAAAGGAAATCCTACTGGAGGAGTCTGTCATTGTGGTTAGGGGGTCAAAGCATCCCAGGGGTGTGTGTTTGATATATGAGGTCACTTCGAAAGGACGTGTTCTCTTGACATATGGTCAGGTCCCACTTATCCATGCTAATAGAAGAGCCCACACTGGCAGCAATACGCCACAACAGCAGATAACTTCAGAAATAATTTATATTTGGCCTTGATATGCATTATGTGAAGGGTTTTGCATCAGTACTAACTTTTTCTTTTTCAAACAAACAGTAAGATGCATTTTCATTCCCCAAGGATATATTCATAGACAAGGGGACTAAGATAGCCAAGAATATACTGGAAGACAGGGGAAAATCAGCCAGAGGTTAACATTTGTCTATCAAGTGGATAGTTAATACACAGGACGAGTTGACAGTGGAGTCATTGTGACTGTTTGTTTGTATTAGGAATGTTAATTAATAGCAATTGTGTTTTTTAAATTTATTATAATGTTTATTATCATTAACTTTAATAATATACTATTAGTACAGTACAATGATATGTTAGGTAATTGCTAGTAGTGATTATGATAATAATTAACAGGTTTTAGCTTAAATGCCACTTCCGAAGGGAAGAGAATCATTTTCTGACTCACTTGGTTGAATAGCTTCTCTAACACACCACCACATCACTTTGTTTTATTTTCGTCATAGACCTCTCACTGCCTGATATTTTAGTGTTTGTTTTTTGTCTTTTTATGCCTCTCCACACTTGAATGTAAGCTCCAAAAGAGGAGGAACCTTATCTACTCGTTCAGTGTTGTACCTCTAGCACTCATAGTCCTGAACACATTAATAGGAGCTAAATAAATGTTTGGGGAAGAAATGAATTTAATATGTACCAGATACTGTCCTAAGCACTTTGCATGCACTATGCAATTTGATTCTCCATCACCAACCTAAGATGTAAAGTGAATTTACTACCTTCATTTTACAGAAAAGAATACTTTGAGAAGTTAAGTCATTTAGTTCATTATTCGAGTCTACTGAATCATCCCAAACAACCCTGTTAAATTTAAATTCTAAGACCATGGGCAAGATTGTATAAACTTTCCCTTTTTTCCCATTGTCAGACACCTCCTTCCAAGGCTTCCTGAGTGGATGACCTCCTTCCATTGAACTGCACTTTTTGCAGGAGGTGTTGATAGCACAGATAATGAAACTAGCAGAAAAGTGCAGAAAGGCCGTGGAAAAATGTGCCAGATGTTTTCTAAGAAGAGACACAGGTTACACTTACACAGGGTGGCAAAATAAATTCATCACTTTTCACTCTTAAATTCCACAATTCCCTAACACATAAGCAAGGATTCACTGGCAAAATCTCCAGTATTTTTCCAAAAGCGACGTAAACCTGCAGAAGGTGCTTAATACAACTCGTGGACTGGCACGTTGTATTCCTTATCTCAAGATCCTGGACTAAATCAATGATAATAGTATTGAGGCTGAGTGTGGTGGCCTGTAATCTCAGCACTTTGGGACATCGAGGCAGCCAGATCACCTGAGGTCAGGAGTTCGAGACCAGCCTGGCCAACATGGCAAAACCGCGTCTCTACTAAAAATACAAAAACTAGTTGGGCGTGGTGGCATGCATCTGTAATCCCAGCTACTCAGGAGGCTGAGGCGGGAGAATCACTTGAACCTGGGCGGCAGAGGTTGCAGTGAGCTGAGATTGCACCACTGCACTCCAGCCTGGGCAACAGAATGAGATTTTGTCTCAAAAAAAAAAAAAGATAATGGGGTTGGGAAAAGCCCTCATATTTAAATGATCAAATTCATTTCTTTTATCTTATTTTACTTGAAGTGGAAATCATCACAAGTGATTGAAATAATGGTGTTTTACATAATAAAACCTTACTTCTATGTGGTGCTTTATCATTTAAAGAAACATTTGCATTTTGACTTCTCTGACTCTCATCACATCCTTGTAAGAGATGTTTTTAATAATCATATTTGAAAGATGAAGAAGAAAGCCGACCTACTCAGCGTATCCAAGGCATTCACTGCCTCTATCTGAAAGGAAATCAGAATATCATTTCACTTTCCCCAAAATGAATTGCCAGCTTGCAGTTTTCCAGATAGTACACTAAGTGGTCTAAAATAAGACTGCTGCTCTTAAGATGCTCTCACGTATAAGGAAGACTGACAGGAAAATAAATAACTGAAAACAGAACTCTATACAGGATGCAGTGGTGAAAAATCAAACGAATCACTTGGAGTAAGCAATGGGATGTTAATTACAGGGTTTTGAAAACCAAGTTAAGGCATTAAGACTATACCAGTAAAGGTTTCACAATACTTGAGATATAAGGCTAAAGAAATTTCCTCTTGTAGTATCTATCAACTTAACCAGCATCAGCTTTGAATTGTTGCCACTGTATTGGTTTGCATTTTTTAGAAATCAGCATTTATACACCAACAGACTAAATTCAATTGTAATGTTCAAACCAATAGGATTGATAGCCTCATTAATTATAAAGTAATTGCAAAGATTTTTCTTTAAATAACTTCACCCTACCAGTTCTTCCTTTCATTGACATTTTTAATGGCTACTTTTAGGTCAGAGTAGATTTCATACACATATCTTGGTGCCAGAAATCCTATTATAAGAATAAATATTTTAAGGTTTTTTAATATAATTTTACTTAACGGTAAAATCATAATCTGGTAAAAGTCTTTAGGAGTCATTTGACCAATCTCCCTGTTCTACTTTTGTTTTGTTTTGTTGTGTTTTTAATTTCTATGGATATTGTTTTAATTAGATTTAGAGAGTATTTCACTTGTCCAATACAGCCCTACATAGGGATTTCTTTGTAGAATAAAGAAGTATGTCCTCATTCAGCAAAACTTTACCAAGTGCAGAGCCTCCTATATGTAGTTCTTTGGGGACAGGAATGGTGCTAGGAATTAGATAATCTGAAACCTGAGATCTATATAATGTTGCTCATCTGCCCAGGAAAATTCAGTTCCACGGTTAGCTGACTGACCAAATGTAGTACTGAAATATTTTATGGTGTGAATGACTGTTTTACTGAGTTCATGGAATGAACTAAAATAATCAAATTTATTTTCTATTCCATTTTAAATGTTTGATGGAAATGCTGCCTGAACTCCCTAGGATAAATGTTTTGATTTTCTCATCATTTCTAAACGCTTGGCATTCCCTGAGCAACAGAGCACTAATAAAGCTGTAGCACTAGTTGTCCCGGAGCCTGAAAATCTAGGTCCTTAGGAATGACAGGAGGGAAAGGGAGCACCTTGCCTCAGCCCCATTGTCTCCATGCTTATTTTTAATTACCTCAAAGCTTTAGAAACATGATCCCGTAAATGCTTTGTGGGAATAGTGGCGAATGCACTCATCATGTGAAATCCATAAATTGCTTATAATCCTCTCAAGATGTTAAAAAAAGCATTAAGTAATTGAAGACAGGAAGTCCTCAGTTAATTATTTAGAGGTGTTATCAATGCTTTAAGTAAACTGAAGCGTTTTCTGCTATCTCACTGAGCTGAATACCATGGGGACGAAGGAGTAGCAGCCATCATCTTCTCATATTCGCTAATGCAAACAGCGCATGGCAGCTTGTCAATAAAAGACCTTTTCATATCATTTATTACTAAACACATCCACCATCCTGTACAGAACAATTTGGACATCAGTTATGGCATTGTTTCACTTTGGGCTACCTCTACATTATACGTGGGCCTCCTAATGTGAATTTAGGAATAGAAGAAAGGATTAACTAAATAATTAAGGCCACTGAGAAAAAAAATGAATTAGTTGTGTCCTGTTTAGCATCAAGTATAATAAGGGCCTATGTATCTCTTAACTCTGGGAAAACTATTTTCCAAAATAATTAATTAGAAGTTACTCATCATTGCATTTCATTTAAAAGGAAAAACCCACCAGCATTAAATTAGCAAGGAAAGAATAATTTACTTTCCTTTCTCATCTTCCTAGAAGTTAATGAAAACTTTGTGTGCTAAATAGCATAAACTCTAACAATGCTGGTTGTAGCAGAAAATGTAATACTAATGTTACACTGAAACAGATACCTTACACCTCACTTTTGAAAAAGAGAAAACCTACTTTAGCCATCAATACAACAAAATGTAGAAATTCTTTATAAGGGATTTTATTCTTAGATAACTCTGCTAGGTGTTCCCATATTATCTTTGCTCTCATAGTAATTATCACATTTTATTCTAATAGCCTTTCCACCTTTCCACTTGTCTCTGTTCCACAATTAGTAATAGGTAATGCATTTTAAGTACAGAGACAGTAGCTTCCTGTTTGCCATTGTGTTCCTGGTACCTATCACGGTACTTAATATATTCACAGAGTGTTTGTTGAATGAATAAATACGGAATAGTAAACTAGTATTTGACTACATTCTGTTTCAAGTGGAGATAAAAATGCCACTGTCAAGCATCTCTAAATCTCAGACAGATCTGGCAACAAAATTGTGGGGTCCAGCGCAAAATGAAAATTCAGGCCCCTTGTTCAGAAATCATTAAAATGTCAAGACAATGAAAGCAGAGCATAGAAGTAAGCTCACATGCTTCCAAGCATGGTACCTTGTTTGATTGCACAGTCGAAAGTCCACAGATCCAACCCTGATCTTCACCAGTCTGGACTTAATTGCAGTATATTTCTGTAATTAAAACAGATAGCAGGAAAACTAGGATGGTGATAATGTCCTCAAAAAGCTTTGAGAGTTTGCTCTATGGTTGTATGCAATGCTCCAGGCTGCATTCCCCTCAGTTACTATGTAACTACTGACCACCAAGTATTAGGGACCTGTGAAAATAGTGATGAGTTTATTTTCTTTTCATTTTTTCAACTCTGAGAACAACTAAATTTGTGCCTGACCAAAAAAGAAAAAAAAGTAGCACCAACCGCTTTTTTTCATTTTAAAATCTGCCTATGGATAAAAATATTAAGGCCAAAGAACTATAATTGATAGCTGCCTAGACAATGGTATTTTTTAAAATTCCCCTTAAATCCCAGATATTCCAGTGTACTTTGCTGGATGCTAGTTCTGTTTTGTCACTCCAGTTCTAGCCATCCCCTTCCCTCTGCAATGTCCTCATTGTCTCATGTTTGAGCAACATCAGATTTTGCTGCCACCTGACATCACATTTTGTTTTTAGAGAAGAAAAGTCTGCCTGGAAATGCAGAGAAGAATCCTCAGTCTAGTATAACACTGAACTTAAGAGAGGAAAAGTATTTATTAAAATATTTATTTAATATTAAAATACTGTCACTAAAATCAAAATATATATATAATATAATTAATATCATATTTTTGTTGCTATATTTATTCCAGATATACATCAACATTAGGACTATTATTTAGACACCATCAAAGAGAAAGGGTCTTTCCTTGGTGGTGTCTAAATAATAGTCTTAATGCTGATGTATATCTGGAAAGAGAGTCTGCCAAAGCAGTAACTTGTTAGGAAAGACGTCTTGGGATCAGGAAGATATTGGAGAGAGGGACCTAAGTTATGGCCCAGAATTTCACATGAAATATAGAATTAATAACGCAAGTTAGCTTATAGCAAGTAGTCAGAACTAAAAGTCATGAAGTGATCTTACTGGCATGTGCAATGAAAGAGGCTCTTTGTTTTGATGTTTTGATGTTCAGTTCATATGAGGTAGCAACTGAATTCATAAAGCATGAATACAGAAAATGGACAGTATCAATGCTGCTCAAGTGGGGGGGGACAAGAAATTGGCTTGGGTAAGAGGAATGGGCAGCTGTTGAGATTGTGAAGGAAGGTACCACCCAGAAAAGATGGCTTTAGCATGTGAGCTCCTGAAATAATCCTTAATCAAATTCTGTAAAACAAATTCTAGTTTAAAGGCACCTTAGATGTCTGTAAAGTAATTCCATGATGGCTTTGTGTATCAGTTTTGAACATCTAGATTTTCACAAATTATCAGATTGATCTAAGTAGAATGCTGATATGGCTCTATCCAGCACAGTCAAGATGACCAGTGGATGCTGGAGTTCCTGGGAATCTCAGTAGGCAGAGATTCTCTGAAAGGGATCATTTAGTGAGATCCCAGGCAAGTGAGGGCAAAAGGAAGCACCATCATTATAGTTGTCGGGGTATATACCCTGGGGCTCGTTGTCTTGCACCAAGAAAGAATTCAGGACACAGACACATGTGGGTGGGTTAAGGAGTGCAAAGTTTGATAGAAGAGAGAGGAGAGCAACTCCTTGCGAAAGAGAGAGAGAGAGAGAGAGAGAGAGAGAGAGAGAGAGAGAGAGAGAGAGACATCCGAAAAAGTGGGGAGGCAGTGAATCACAGCAGATTTTATAGGCAGGCTGGAGAAGGCAGTGTCTGATTTACACAGAGCTCACAGATTGGTTCGATCACGTATGATATTTACATAGTGTGAGGGGAAGGCTGGTCACCGCACCCTAATCTTATTATACAAATGGGCCTTCCAGTTGATTGGCTCCGTCTTGTCTGTGCCTTACAGTACAAGCGCTGACAAGGAGAAGGGAAGATGGAGCCGCCATCTTGAACATGTATAGTCCTTAGTTCCTGCCCACATTCACCCATGCAAGCACCCAGCTTGCTTGCCTTTATCTGCAGCTCAACTTTGCATGCTTGCCCTTTGTTAGAAAATTATTTGGGGCTTTTCACTAAAAAGAAAAGCCTTACCGAGGACTCCCATACCTTTACTATCTGCCTAAGTGCTTTCTTCTTAATTCCTGTATCATTAACAACAGAGACTGAATGTAAGTGTCCAAGGGGCCAGACCACACATCCAGTTTGGGTGAACTGGTGCCAGGACAGATGACTTATCCGCAGGATGGTTATTTACAATACTTTATAACCACCTAACAAAAACTTTTTAATGTAACTCAGGCCTCTCAGTGCTTGAGCTAATCACTAAACATGCTGATGGAGGAACTCACGGAATTACATATTCTTTAGGACTATTTGGTAGTTCTTTAGAACGTAACAGATGACGCTATAGAATAATTGGCTGAATGTTTTGAAGTAGCACTTGCTATGTGAAATTATAATGGCTAAAGTGCCTTTTTTTGACCATTTATCAGGAGATTAAAAATTGGAAGCAAGCTGTTCTTTATAGAGTACATCACATGTAACTTTTGTAAACATGGGTTTTGTTTTCCAAATCATATTTTTATGAACTAAAGGCAGACTTTTTGCAGTCCCTTTTAGCACACATTTACTCTTGAAAGTAATGTTACTTGGAGGTGTAATTGTAATGAGTTTGGTTATATTATGCTTCTTTCCTTTAAAAAAGAACATGATTCCCTGTAGGGAAATTCAGGTAATTTGCAGCCACAGTAATCTTCACTATACTGAAATGTTAAATACTTGGCTTTTCTCCATGCATTTGCCTTTCTGTACTCTACAACTGCTATTTCCTACTCTTCTAATTCAATGCTGAGCACTTGAATGATGTTTTCTTTTCTCCTTCTACTCTTCGACTTCAGGATTAAGTTACAGTTGGAACAGTTCCTTTGAGACATCCCTTTATTTCCCTCTTCTCATCCTGATCAATTCATGAGTAGTTTTCAATTGGTGTGCCCTTTTCATTGCCTGTTGCTAATATGTCATATATATCTCATTTTAAGGACTACCGATAGAGGCTTACTTAAAATGACAGCAAATTCCAGTTGAAATGTGTTCATTTTATTGAGTTTTACAGAGTCGTATATATGAAAGGTCATCAGGTTCATGTAAATCATCTATGCCTGATGGTAGTTGATGCTTCCTTACAGATTATCAGAGCCAAGCCTATTAGTAATCCAATCCTCTAACAATATGGAAAATATAAAAACTAAAAGAATATGGTTTTAAATTTTCTAAATTATGGATTTAGATATTGCCTTCACTTAAATTAATCTGTAGACCTATTAAGCAGTCTCTACTATCATGCCTACAGTTTCTAGATATAGAAACTGAGGAACCTAGAAGCCAGAAAACTTCCTTGTAGTCAAGTACTTATTAAGTAGATAAGTATTAGAACCCAAACAACCTCATTTCAGACTGCTCTCTTAGCAGAGAACATGACTCAGTACCTCACTACGTGACTCATAATAATATTTAAAATGAAAATATTAAAATATATAGTCCCACTTGAATTTTTTATATTGCTGGAAATTTCACTGGGCTTTGAGCTATTTATGTCATGGTTTTTATTATAAGGCTAGGAAGCCTGACCCAGTTGTTCTGGGCCACATTTCTCAGTGTAATTGCCCAACTTCCAATACTGGCTGGCTCTTTCTTTCTTTCTTTCCTTCTTTCTTTCTTTCTTTCTTTTTTTTTTTTTTTTTTTTTTCAGTCTCGCTACTATGTCACCCAGGCTGGAGTGCAGTGGCAGGATCTCAGCTCACTACCACCTCTGCCTCCCAGGTTCAAGCAGTTCTCCAGCCTCAGCCTCCCAAACAGCTGGGACTATAGGCATGTGCCACTACTCCTGGCTAACATTTGTAGGGTTTTTTTTAGTAGAGACAGGGTTTCACTACGTTGGCCAGGCTGGTCTCAAACTTCTGACCTCAGGTGATCCACCCGCCTCGTCCTTCCAAAGTGCTGAGACTACAGGCATGAGCCACTGCACCTGGCCCCAGCCCTTTCTTGTCTCTGTGATCATAGGCAATTTCTTCCAACTTTCTGTGCCTTAGCTTCCTTATCTGTATAATGAACAAATAATAGCATGCACAGCAGAAAGTTAGTGTGGGCATTGATTATATTAACACCCATAAAGTGCACAGAAGAGGGCCAAGTAGTAGTAAATGCTCAATAAACTTTTGCTAGTATGTCATTTATATAATCTTATAACTAACATCCTTTAAAATAACTGCAATTCTCATAAAATTATTTAGTTAATGTATAGAGTCCAATGAAAAGAGAATTAAAAACAGATCAACAAAACAAAACACCCTGAGTTTTGTTTGTTGGGTTTTTTCTTCCTAATTTATAGCTTTTGTGCTGGTGTTTGAACTAAACTCTTCTAACTTTTTTTTCATTTTGAGCAGCTACAATGTATACAATTATGACTTGCCAATTAAAATAATATTAATCTTAAAAAAGAGCAGCTGCAATGGTTTCTACCATTTTTTTGTCTTCTAAATGCTGCTTAATCTTCAGAGGGAAGGCAGCCATTGAGTAATTTAAATACTGTTAGTTCTAGCTCTTATGTGATGGGAGAACATAGAGCTTGGTGTTCAGGCTTGGGTCGTCTATACACTCCTCAGTCCAGATGAAGTCAACACTAAATAAAGTACAAAGCCTGATAGTGGACAAACGACTGGCTTATCCAAAGAAACTGTGAGTTTTGTTCTAAAAAGCAGGAACAGACCCTGGAAGGTAAATATGGCAGATGTGAAGTTTCCTGACACACATTAGCAAACATCTTTTGAAATGAGCCTAAGTATTTCTACATTTTGCCCACATGGTCCATTAAACTGGCCAGCATGTCTGCATTTCAAGGACAGACACAGCTCTTGAGGATCAAGTGCCAATGAATTAGAGTAAAACTGCCATTCTCCCCATATTCACTTGCAGACATGTCTCCCACTCTCATCCTTTTGGTTCTTCAATCTTGGTCTCCTTTCCTCAGTGCACCATGTTGACTCCTCTTGATTTGACCATATGTTTGAACTCCTCTGACTTCTTGACAAGATTTTCTGCTCAGTGCTGAGTTTGCCATTCCTCCTTGATTCTAGTACACCAGTAGCTTCAGGAGAAACATATTCCTTCCACCAGCCCTACCCCCATATCCTGCTAGGTGAAACTACCCCATTTAATGTAAACACCTGTAGCTTGGTGAACCTACCCCATTTAATGTAAACTCCTTTGATGCAGTTTCCTCCCTCTATCAAAAATCCCTAAGTTGCTGGATGCTATACTGTTGTACCATGCCTAAACACCTGCCTTCTCAAATTCTAGGCTGTAAGTAAAATGGAGACCACTCAACTTGCTGCAGAAAGGCTTTGTCAAGAAATGACAATTTATATTTTTATATACATTAATTTTCCTTTCAACTACAATTCTCGTTAGAAATACTCTTAATCCTCTAATCAACCTTAGCAAACCTCTGTGATTATGAATTTTCTTTTTTCCCTAATGCTCATCCTAAAATTTTCTTTTACAGTCACTGCATATCTGAAATCAGACCAACCAGGACCACGTTGAGGAATATAACTGAGGCCATTGTTTTGGTCAGAATATTCCAGAAAAAAAATAAAATATCTGTTTACTTTTAGCTACCATATTTACATCTGGCATTCAAGAAAAAATCTAGAATATATGTATGGCTCACAACTTATATTAATTTCTGTTATTTCATTAATATTCTGCAACTAAAAAAATCTCCGACTCAATGAAATCAATGCCGTGGGCAGGGATACTGATGGAATTATGAGGAAGGACCTTTTTGGTCAGGTCACATGGTGACAGACATCATAGCCTCGTATCCCTGCAAACCTTATGGGACAATATCGTGGGCATGCTCTTCCTTAAGCAATATTTGTTCAACACTGAATGCCTAAAAATGGGCACTATAGGGGAAAATGACCTCCCAAAAAGACTCACTCAGTGATGTCCTTTCTACTCTCAAAGGGCTTATATTCTAAATGGGGAAAATAAGATATTCAGGTAAAATGGTATCACATTGGTCAAGACCCTTCTTGTCAGTAGCGAGAGTAAAGAGGAGACATTGTCAAGCTAAACGAGTTTGCCACTGCAACCTCTGAGTTTCATTCTTGAATGTTCCCTTCCATTATTTTGAGCTCTGTATTTTGTAATCTTAGCATTTTCCCATAAGCTTTTATCAAACATATGTGGCTTGCGTATGGCTTAGATCTTTAGTCATATTCTTCATCTGTAAATCAGGTAAACATCAAAATTATGTAAATCCTCCAAAGCAACCAAATGGAAGATTATAATCAAATAAGTGCCTGCATCTTATCACTAAGTTGATAAGAAAATACAAAAGGCTCTGAAGCTAAACCTTGGGGCAGCTCCAGCTGCAGAACATTATTGCTTTAGCAGAGAACCCAGACTACTGCTCTCATTCTAAATGAGTGAGATCGGTAATTTTTTCGTTCATTGAACAAACACACCTTTTGTGCCTGTCACAATCCTAAGGATACAGATAGGCAAAACAAAGTTGTTGTTCTTTCAGAGCATACATCTAAAGTGGGAGACAAATAACAAATAAGCAAGAGACACAGCAAACATCAGAGATGATTGAAGGCTATGAAATAAGAAAGTTATGTGAGGTGATAAAAAGTGATGGGTGGGTTGTTTAGATAAAGTGGTCAAAATTTTTTTAAATGTAGCATTTGAGGAGAAATCTGCATAAATGGACAAAGTGACACATGAACATCTCTGAAGGAATGGTCATTCCACCAAAAGAACAAAATATGTGAAAATGTAGCTCAAAATACATGAAAACATAAGCATAACAATAATTGGATTCATCTGTAACTTAGTTCAATTATTTAACAAATAGGCTAAGTACTATTGTTTTAAAATACTATTTTTTTCTCAAAGAGAGCTTTGGCATTGTTTGAACTTTCCCAAGAGTCAAGGGAGAGATGTCTTGTAAGCCTCAATATCCTCCTTGTTGAGTGCTACTGAGTTTTAAAGTTGCTTCTGCTGGAATGAAATACTACTTTGTGTATCCTATTTCATCTTCTCCTGTCTGCTAGGTGCTATAATGATTCCCCATTTTACAGATCAGTAGACCAAGGCGAAGAGAGCTCAGTAACTCTCACAAGGTCACCAGCCACGCACAGAGCAGCAAAATCTAATAATATACAACTTCTATTTTAGATGGATTGTCATTCTTGTCTCCCTGAAAACTGAAAACTTACGAACAATTGCCATGCTGTATCATATTCTGAATACGAAAGAAGTAATAAGCACCATCTCTTCTCCAAATTAGCCTTAATCTACGAGTAAAGACAAAATCAACACACCTCAAAAAAGAGGCACATTAGGTAGAGTGCAATGTTTAAAAACAAAAGTGTTGGTTGGCATTAATATGAGCTGAATATGACTTGGGGCAAGAAAATGTTAAATCTAACCTTCTTTTTATTTTCCTGCCCCTATTTATATAAGAAGCAATTGCAGAGACTGGGATGGTTAGCCTGGAGAAGAGAAGACTCAGGGGGTTTTGATAACTGTCTACAAACATTTGAAGAACTGTCATGTGGAAAAGAAATTAGATTTGTTCTATATGTCCCCAGGGGTGAAAGCGATAGAAAGATTTCATCACAATATAAGGAAGGACTTTTAAACAAAATAAGGATAACTCTAGGACTCTCTAAAGATGAAATGGGCTCTTTGGGAGACGGAGTGCTCTGATCACATAGACGGGACAGCCTCTTCAATGACATATTGTATAGGGAATCAAGAGAAGGGTAGATGGTTCACGTGAATTTTAAGGTCTCTTCTATGACTGAGAATTTATTAGTTTATCAGTGATAAATGAAATTTTGCTCAACACTTAACCTCTTATGAGGTTCAGACCTTCTTTAAAGAGTGTTTTAAAGAGTACTCTTAAATATTTTGGCTGTCATATCTACAACTCTGCATGTTACTTCTGGTGCTTAATTGATAATAAGTAACCTCTTAAGGTGTACTTTATTTCTTGCTTGCTTTTTCTAGGTCTCCAGCCATACACCAACTACAGTTTCACGCTTACGGCTTGTACATCTGTTGGGTGCACTTCAAGCGAGCCTTTTCTAGGTCAGACACTGCAGGCAGCTCCTGAAGGTAATGAAACAATATCCATGGTTTGAGGAAAGAAATTTTCACACAGCATTTTGAGATAGAATCTGTAAATTCCTTCATAACAAACAAGGAAGAGGCAATAAAGTTGATAGGTACAAAATAAAATAGTATTCTAGGTTCCCATTCTTCAGGCTTGATTCATGTATGTGTAGCTTCCCAAGATCAGTTCGCTTTCAATTCTTTAACCTTTTTAGAGTTGACTTTCTGTGGAAAGAAGAATTACTGAAATTTTCAAAAACTCAGATGTTAAACAAATATTTTGGGAGCATCTAATATTTAATAAGCACCATGCTCACTGCTGAAGTTATTTAAAATATTCTCTGCCCTCAAGATTGACAATCAAGTAGAAGTGATAGGAGAAAGATCTGTATGAAGAGAGAAAATCTGAAAGTTGATGTTAAGAAAGAACAAACGAATAGAGTGCTAAGGTTGACCTGAAGAGGAAGAGACAATAACCCATCATTAACATCAAGAAAGACTTTATGGAGCAGATGACTTCTGAGATGGACCACAAGAAACAAGGATTTTGACAAATGAACAGTGATGTACAGAGATGTACAACCAGACACAGTTTGAAGAAATATAAGATGGAATCATCACCTTAGATGGCAAATTGGAAATGTCTATTACATTTAAATTGTTAATTTCCCATGATACGGCCATTCTGTTTTCATCATTTATGCCAGAAACTGTGCCACACTGCTCAAGGAGGCATCCACCAGGATGTTTATTGAAGCATTTATTTTGTTTAATAGCAAAATGTTGGGAGCAATTTTAATGTTTGTGAGTAGGAGAATTGCTAAATAGAATCACTATCCTCATATTGTGGAATTTCATGCACCAATATAAAAGAATAAGATAATCAGTTCATACAAAGAGGAAGTTATGGAATTATGTTAATGTATAAGAACAAACTGAGAAAATGACATTTGTTGTTAATGGTTAATAAATAAATGCATTTAAAAATCCAGGAGGTATACATACCAACTGATAGCAATGGTTACCCATGCGTTGAGAGGTGGGATGGGTGGTGTCATTTACTTTCAAAAGAATAATATACTCAGTGGCATGTGTTAGTGATCAACTAATTATTTTGTTAATCTTCATTATCTGCCTATTTTTCATATGGGGAAACCAAGGCATAAATAAGTTTCTAAACAGAAATGCAATGTTAATTACCACCATAGACTCCTGAACTACTTGTCCATTACTCTTCTAATGAAAGGGATTGTTGTACCTCAGAATATTAGACCTGAACTTCCTACCAGTAAATGGGGAATAAAATGGAAAATTCCACATATGGGGCATATGGCTCCTCACCAGGAATTCACTAATGATGTTTTCTATATAAAGAATGTTTCATGTCAAAAAGCTTAGTGTTCCTTTGAAAGGAAGAAACCAGCAGTGGATTTTTTGGAAAGGTAAACTATCAAATGGATACTTTGATGATAATGGATAATTTTAAAGGATCTATCAACCAGATTTGGCTGAAACTCAAGCCTGATAAAATAACAGAATCTCTTGTTCCACTTCTTTCTACCAAATTCATGTATTTAAATTCATTGGAAATACACATCTATTTTCCCACTTTTCCCAACAAAATTTCTTGAAAGGACTTACATTTTATGACTTAAAAATTGTAGCTTTCAACAGTGAAGGGTAATGTGATATGAGAAATGCCCTTAATTTCTTTTTTTAACTGTTTGTACCTTTCCTTTAACACAAGCAACCATGCAAAGAAATGATAAACAAAATTGACTTTCCTCTGCAGAAGAAACACGGATTTAGGGCCATTTTCTGGCTGAATAAGTGCCATTTATATATAACTCATATATGATATAAATATAGTGTGAATGCTTAACTTGGGAACACCTTAGCAATCACATTAAGTTTTGTTGTTTTATTGTAAAGTGAAAACAAGTATACCACTTTAAATTATTCACCCAGATATAACTAATTATAAAATGCCATTTTGAAATACATAGGATATAATTTGAAGATCTCATACATGAATATTTTAAGTGAACATGGAGAGAATTAAAAGAAGTGTTTAGCATAGCCAATGCAACCTGAGCTCTTTTCACTTGCCTATCATTTTCAATCTAAGAAAAAATAAATGCACATTACAACCTCATTGATAAGTTGGACACAGTTCTCTACAGTTTTATCCTCATAGAAAACTGTGTACCTGTACCTTTAGCCAAATAATGGGAAGATTTTGAATGGAATTATTACTCTTCTTTTCTGCAATTACTGAAATCCAAGTGAGTTCTAATTCATTTTAGAGATAAACATGCAAAATTGCAGTCATCCTTTCCACATTGATAATGTGGAAAAGATAAGGGAAAAGAAGAACCAGTCTTTTTCAGTTTCATTCTAGATTCCTCTTTCTCTGCCCTTCTTTTAACGTTTATGCGCCCTTTGTTTTTTCCTCTACTGTTTGCACTATAACTCCCAGGCTGTTCTGGAATTCTCAAGCACTAACTTTATCTCCTTATGGAGGGAGCTACCAAATACTAAAGCTACCCTTGTGGATTTAAATCCTATTTATTTACTGGTCTACTACGTGTTTATATTTAGGTGTTTTTCAAAAACTTTAACCTCAGTACTTCACCACTTAATTCTTCCACTCCACTCTACTCCTCAACCTGCTTTTCTTCTTCTCTCAGATACTACCACCTACCTATCACCTAAGCCCAAAGCTTGACATTCTTGATGGCTCCCTTTTCCATATATAATACATAATTCTTCATAAAATCTTACTCGTTTTAAATCTTAAGGACTTTTTAAAAAATTGTTCTTCTTTACCATCCATTTTACCACTACCTTAGTTCAGATCTTTATAGCTATAAGAAGAGAAGTTCTCTGGATCCTCCTAACTAGGTGTGCTTCCTCCAGTCATTTTAGTCATTTTCCTCTTTCTCACATCCCACATCCTAATTATTTTTCCTCTTTTAACAAAATAAGAATATGCCATATTAGTCACCTCCATAAAATCCCATTTCCTTCCAGGAAGACATACATCCATATCTCCTTAGCAAAGCAACATGGACCCCTCAAGTTTTAACTTCCATCATTTTTTCAAGGCTTTCAGTCTTCCCCACATGCCATGCAATGCACCAGTCATGCCAAGGTATGTGCAGTCCTGCCATCCTTGCCCATATTTCTAGGACTTTCTGTGGGTTCCCCTCAGCCTGAACTCCCTTTCCCTACATCCTCACTCAGATAATGCCCACCTTTTCAAAACTTGGTTCTCACATCTCCGCTTCTGAAATCTTCGACTACAACCACCTACTTCCTACCCATCTCCATTTCTCCCCACAGTCTATATCAGGTTACCCTTTCTAAGTGTTCTAACAGATACTGTGCCTCCTTCTCTTAAAGCATGTATCATACTGGAGTACAATTTTTTATCGACTCATCTTTATTCACCATGATACATGAACTCCATGAAGGGTAAGAGTGAGTCTTTATCTTCATATCCACAGTGCCCAACACAGAAAATGACACAAAGTCAGATAGAATGTTGAGTGAATAAATTAACAAATACTAAACAGTCCAGAATTCAGTGCATCCCTGACATCAGCTAATACAAAATTGGTTCCTATCACCAGATTTCACGAGAAAAACAATCCACAATAAATGTTGGGAATTTTGAATTGGAATGAAGATTTGTAGGGACATGAGAAGTGGGTAATATTGCATGCAACTCAAGATAAATTTTAAAAAAGTACAGTACACATGTTATACTGGTTGTCATTGTGTAAAGAGGTCCACCAAGGTTTAATTCTACGTTTACCCTTTTAACCTCTCAGCTAGTTTACCCCACACCATTCTCCTAGGTTACTTTCCTCCCTACTATTCATTTCTTTCCCTTGAACTGCCTCAATTTGCTCCCTTATTATACAGAATAGGTTTTTCTGGTTTCACCTGAGACTTAGACTGGGGTTACATGGTGAAGGGGACAAATTCTCCACCTAGGACTCATTAATATATCTCACCAAACATCGTCTTACTCTAGCAAAGATTTCTTGCAGCTACTAAGATAATGACGTCCCCATATCACCATCCAAGTAAAAATGCAGCACTTTCTGGTTATGTATACATTTGAACTGCATCTTATCAATCAAATCAACAGACATGGAGTTATTACCAACTTGAACAGAGCTTTTGCCAGCCTGTATAAATAATAAACTCAACTTTTACTTAAAAGTTGAAACAAACCCAAAATTATGTTTCATTTTATTTTATTAGCTCCTCCACATCCACAGGCTTTATTGACTGGTTCAAATCAGAAACCAAGCAATAGCCATTCTAGTACCTTGGTGATTTTCAATACAACGTTCAAGATGAAAAAGATATAACTACAGGAAGCAGATTATGAGTTAAGACTTTATACTTTATCTTTTGAATCAACAAATTAATATCACATTTAAATCAGACCTCTGATTGGTTGAATCATCTAGCAGCCATTGGCAGAGAAACCCACACATAAATATATACTATGATTTGTCAATTTTTCCAAATATCTTGAACAGAGCAAACTCTCAGAACAAAATGAACTACTTTCTTCTCAGGAATATATTGCTCCTTAGAAAGCTGGGATGTTTGAGACATTTTTGAAATCTATCTTGTTTCTTTCAGGATGCTGCTAAATAAATTGCATTTTACTCTTCTGAAAATTTTTCTTCTAAAGTGTCAAAATCTTATCCTGTACAGAGTAACCTACACAGGAGATACAATCAAGCAAAAGCTATTGATTACAGGGAACCTAATATTGAAATGAGTTTTTTTTTTAATCTCCAGAAGAGATTTACAGTGTCTAATCAGAGTATAACTCGATAACAACATAAAGTGGTAGGATTGAGCTTTCTCATTGCTGGGTTCTCCATCAATAGGTTTGTACATCTATAAGAGTATTTGAATGTTTGACATTGAATTACAGTTGTTTGTGTGTATATTTTGTCTTTTAGACAGAAGTATAAGCTCCTTGAAAGAGTGAGCCACATTTTAGTTATCTTTGCTTTCCCTAGAACTGCCTGCAGTGCTTAGCATAGTATTTTGCAGGAGATATATTTACAATAAATCTATTCATTAAACTTGTATTAGGCATTGCGTTATCCATAGAGATACATTGACAAATAAGACAGAGAAGATCCCTGCTACCATGGAACTAATCTTGCATCAAAGCAGGAAAAAGAGTGGACTGTACTGTCATATAATGTAAAAATAATAGTATGTCGAAGAAAGAATTTTATTATGGTATTTTGAGTGTTAAGAAGGAAATAGAAAAGGCCATGCAATACAGAGAAACTAGGTTGGGACTCCATTAGATGGGGTTCAAGTTAGAGTTAAGAGAGTATTAAAATAAGGTCTTATCAATAAGGTGATAGTTACAAAAGTAACTGAACTATGAGAACATATGAGAACATTCTACATATAAGAGCAATTCTGCATATGAGAACAAAATTCAAAAATGTCATGTTGCAAGGGAACAAAAGTGTTCCAGGTCAAAGGAATGGAAGTTCAAAAGCCCAGGTGTAGGAAATAACCTGAAGCATTCTAGGGATAGAAAGGAATCTGGTATGGCCACAGCTCTGTGAATGGTGGAAAGAACGCTGCCATGTAGGCCAGAGCCAATAAAATGTGGGACCACTTGGGTCATAATAAGAAATTGGGATTATATTATATGAAAAAATTCAAAAGGGTTATATGGTTCATAAAGATAACACTGGCTTACATATACACTTTATACACTTTTATAAAGATCCCAATGGAATACAGAAGGCCAAGATTTCAACATGAAGGCAAGTTTAGAAGCTATGACAGGAGTTTCTGAGAGAGAGAAATGTGGCTTGAACCAGGCGAAGTGAAAGTAAAGATACAGGAAAGTATACCTTATAGAATCTTCTGGGCTTGATGTTAGATTACATTTGGGGGTATGAAGAGTGAAAGTCTCAAGGATCATTATTTTTGTGTGTATTGTCCAAGAAAATGGATAGATGGACAAGATTGGGAGGTACATAGATTGTAGACAGGAAAAACAAGAGTTCTGTTTTGCATGTTTTTAGTTTTTGATATATCATCAGTCATCCAAATGGAGGTGTCAAGCAAACAGTTGGATTCTTGAGTCTGACACTCAGAAGAGAGTTTCAATCTAGACATATGCCTTTGGGGGTCTTCAGCATATGCATATTTAAAACCCATACTGAATGGAGATCACCTGGGAAGTCAGTGTTGGAAAGGAAGAGAAGAGAGAAAAAGAAGAAGAGAAAAGAGGAAACACAGAGAGGAGAGAGAGAACAGAGCCTACTGCTCTGAGGCATTACATCCTTTCAAGGTCCAGGAGGGGAAGAGATCCCAGTAAATGAGGCCAGAGGCATAGCCAGAGAAGAAAAGAGAAGAAAGCATCGCACTGATGGGCAAGAGAAAGGAAAAGTGCACTCATTTGTTGAATTGTATAATTCAGGTAAATATTCGATTATGCTTACTTTCACGTATTCCAGGTAAATCGTATTAAAAAGTTTGAAATCCCCAGATAGTCTCTCAGGCCTTGATTTAAAATACACTCAGAGTGACAACCAAGGCAGAGAAATTATCCACTGCTAGTTGTCTGAAATTCACTTTCCAAAGGCAATTCAAAAATAAAATAATCAAACTAGTAAAAATATATTTACACAAATTGTGTATTTTTGTTCCTTATAGTTAGATATTTTTTAAAATCAACAGAAAAAAATATCACAGTTCATGGGGAGATAGTGTGACTTTTGATACACTGCTTATTTTATCTTAACAATGAAACCTCATTGCGTTATTCTTGCCAGGAGTTTGGGTGACACCTCGACACATTATCATCAATTCTACAACTGTGGAATTATATTGGAGTCTGCCAGAAAAGCCCAATGGCCTCATTTCTCAATATCAATTGAGTCGTAATGGAAACTTGCTTTTCCTGGGTGGCAGTGAAGAGCAGAATTTCACTGATAAAAACTTGGAGCCCAATAGCAGGTAAAACTAAAAGAAAACTTTACCAATCGTACAGCAAGATTTGTACATTTCTCTGGGTTGATAAGAAATGCATGTCCCACTGAAAGTTATTAAATTGTTTAATTAGCTTCCTCATTCCTTGGTCATTCAACAACTGATAAAAGTGCTAAATCATTTAGTCTTTAGACTACACGAAATTTCTTAAAAATATAAATAATTTGTCTTCTGTTTGACATAAAAGCATGAGAATTTTAAATATACAAAATACATGAAGTATTAAACTTTAAAATTTACCGAATTGTCTTCAAAAACATGCATCCTTGAACTAGCAATAAAAGAGATATAAAGCATTTTGTTTTCCATCAACTCTCCTTTTTTCTTGTACAATGTTTCTCTACTTGCTACACTACATATAGTTGTGAGTAGTTTTAGAGGAAAAAGTTCCACGTATTTGCATTTCATTCCCATTCATTTCTCAGCAGAGACAAAAACATATCTTAAATCAACAGATGTTTTATTGTAGAAAGTAGAGATCAATTTCATTTTATTGTAAGGAATAGCAGATCAATTTAAAAACATCTTTCTCTAAACATATTTCCCTGAACTCCAATCCATTTAAAAATGGGGAAGATTAATTTGAATCCTCCACAATCCACCAGCACACTCCAAGACTTTCCTGAAATCTTCAAGAAAAGCTATGAATTACTAGCAGGTTAAAAATAAAGTTGAAAGCAGCTGAAATTACAATGACTTGGAGAGAATGTTGCCTGTGCAAGAAAAACTACCAAGTCAAGTTTCTGGAAAGGGAGCAAAGAATTTACAATTTGTCACAAGTGTAGGACTAAGCAATGGATACAAAACCCGGTAATCATTGTTCAAGTCTCTTGTGCATGACCTTATCACAATTCTTCTTTCTTTTTAAATATAGATACACTTACAAGTTAGAAGTCAAAACTGGAGGTGGCAGCAGTACTAGTGATGATTACATTGTTCAAACACCTATGTCAACACCAGAAGAAATCCATCCTCCATATAATATCACAGTAATTGGGCCTTATTCTATATTTGTAGCTTGGACACCACCAGGTAAAAAAAAAGTGTGTGTGTATGTGTGTGTGTAAATAATTTAAAGGAATTAATTAGAGATAAGAATGGAACTATTGATATAGTAAATCAGAAAGACATAGTCGGTCTCCTGGATAAATACGAACAGAATCTAAACCACACTTCTAAGTGTATAGATGCATGAGTACACACATACATACATAGAGATACAGGTATCTAGACGTCAGTGTAGATGTATAAGTATATATGCCTTTCTGTGAAAGCAACACTTTCAAGTACAAGAGACTAAAAATCTGTCTTTTTGCTCATCTTTTTTTTTTTTTGAGATGGAGTTTCACTCTTGTTGCCCATGCTGAGGTGCAAGGGCGCGATCTCGGTTCACCACAACCTCTGACACCTGGGTTCAAACGATTATCCTGCCTCAGGCTCCTGCGTAGCTGGGATTACAAGCATACGGCACCATGCCCAGCTAATTTTGTATTTTTTTTTTAGCAGAGACAGGGTTTCTCCATGTTGGTCAGGCTGGTTTCGAACTCCAGACCTCAGGTGATTCACCCACCTTGGCCTCCCAAAGTGCTGAGATTAAAGGCACGAGCCACTGCGCCTGGCTTCCTCTTCTATTAATACATCCAGTGCAAGTCATAGGTCAGAATTACCTTGAACGGTCATTTCCATGGGACTCCTTAGATTGGATCATTGACATTATACCATTCCTTTTATATTATATCAGTGAATGCGGAGTTTGGAAAGACAGTTGTTCACTCCGCCCATGTACCTTGGGTTGTGACCACTTACGGTAGCTGCATTTTTCCTCTGTAAGCTGAATAGCCTTCACTGAGCCATTTAGTCATTATTGGGTTGCCTTGTGACTTAGTGCAATATTATATTTTGAAGTAAGCACCATCCTCAGGTAAAATCCTGACTGCATTAATACCATGGAGTAAAGAGTAGAGTGAGATTTGCTTTCTCTGTCTTTTAACGTAAAGGACACATGGGGGACTTTTATTTCCAAGTAAAATTTAAAATTGATTAAGATGTTAAATACACTTCAAAATATGCGACTTTATTTTAATGTCTAGTGTTAAGATGAAATTGAGACACATCCTTTTTGTCCCCATCAGAATAAGTTTAGCTACAGTTCAACAAGGCACCAAATAGTTAGTTAACAGCCATTTGGGCCATCAGTAGATCCATTCCATAACATAATTAGCAGAGGCCTATTTTTATTGAATTGAACAGTCAAAACAGGTAATATTGTATAGTTATAAAGATAGTGTAAAGGCCTAATACATAAAACTTAAGTTCTTATATACCAACACCTTCTGCTATAATCTAAGATCAAAAGGTTATTTTCCTCCAAATTCAAAAGAAAGTTTACAAAGAGCTTTATAAGCAAAGAAAATATAAATTGCTCTAAAATATTAAATGTACATTATTTCACCCACTTTTGTTTCAAAATAAATATACAACATATTAAACAAAATATAAAGGAATAATTAATAGTGGCAGAATGCATCATAAAGTGCTATAATCTTTATGTTTTAAGAGCATAGATATTCTTGAACTCTGTTCTTAATGTCAATAGAAGAAAAGACATATCTTCTGCTGTGGGAAATGTACAAATTTATAGCCCCTTTACAGAATTGATTTCTACTTTCATGGAATAGCATTGCTATCTTGTGATTTTTAAATTTTATTTATTTATTTATTTATTTATTTTGTGATGGGGTCTTGCTCTGTCGCCCAGGCTGGAGTGCAGTGGTGCAATCTTGGCTCACTGCAACCTCCACTTCCCGAGTTCAAGTGATTCTACTGCCTCAGTCTCCCAAGTAGCTGGGACTATAGGCACACACCACCATGCCTGGCTAATTTTTGTATTTTTAGTAGAGACGGGGTTTCACCATGCTGGCCAGGCTGGTCTCGAACTCCTGACCTCAAGTGATCCGCCCACCTCTGCCTCCCAGAGTGCTGGGATTACAGGCATGAGCCAATGTGCCTGGCCACAATTTTTTAGTATATTTCTTCTTGGTATTTTTATTATGCTGTTGTGTTTTTGCACCACAAAATAAAATGAAGCTGGATAGAGCCAATCTAAGACCAGATTTAGCCTACTGACAAGAAAGTTTTAGATTCAGACCAGGGTCTTCTACAATCCAAATTCTCCAAGAACAATAAGGGAGTTTTCAGGGTGATGAGCAAAGTTGGTGATTTCCTTACCATATGACTGGGAAGTCCCATGGTTTATCAAAATATCTGTTATTTTAACATTATTACACATGTCAGTTGCCATTGCTAATCTGAAGACTTCATGCTCAGTACGGATTTGAAAATATCTTTATTTTATGACTATGAAAATAAGACAAATGAAAAGGCCAGGATTCATATCCCAGCACTGCCACCTATTAGCTGAACTTAAACAGTCTCTAGGTCTCAATTTTCTCCATCTGTGAAGTGGAGATAACAATAACACCTACATGTAGGCAGGTAGGCTTGCTGTAAAGATTAAACGAAGTAATTTATATAGTAAATACATTATCTAGTTCTGTATAATATTCTATAGATACCAATGGTGATTGTTTGAAGAATGATTTTTTTGTCTTTAATTGCTCATTTTAAAACATTCTTGTTCCAACATTTGCTGGGTCTCAAAGCCTCCATTTCGAAATAATAAAACTGCCTACTGAGGTTTGGACCTCTTTCAAATTTCCCAGCATGTGTCATTTTTTTCTTTGAATTCAATATCACACTTAAATGTTTAATGTATCATGTTTGAAAGGTATCATTGTGGAATAAAACACAACTTTCGCTTGTTTAATATGACCTTAACTCTCACGTACCTCAGGCTTTGTATAAATTGCTCATTCTGGTCCAGCCTAGGGGATATTGTAGAATACTTTACACACTAACTCTAACCATTTAACCAATGGTTAATAAATCTGTAATATTCAGACTTGTCAATCTTATAGTTTAAGATGCACAAAATCCATTTCAGAAACCATATAATATAAGGAAAGATTAAAATCTTAAATTAAACCTTTTTCCTGGTGCCTAGAAGGATTTTAAACTCAGTAAACAGTCAAATGATTTTGACTTGTGTATAATCTACAGTAGATTTTATTGGAAAGTACCTCACGCTGTGTTTTGATTTGGATAATAAAACATTTTCTATTCCTGAATGGTCACAAATATATATTTTAAACAGAAAGAAAATAAATTTGTAAGTGGAGATTGTTTATTTGTTCACAATAGTTTTCTAGGTATTCATCATACTCCCTGCCATTACAAAATGATTACATCACAGAGCTGAATAATGGGCAAAACAGTCCATGCCTGTAGTTCCCAAACCTGAACGAACATTAGAATCACCTAGGAAGCTTGTATAAAGACAGGTTCTCAACCCCAAATTTACTAAGAATCTCCTGGGATAGAGTCAAGAAATCTAGAGCTTTTAAAAAAAAAACTCCACATATGACTTTGATATGCTACTGAGTGCTTTTAGAAATAGTAGCCCAGAGGACCAAGGAACAGACCTAGGTATTGTTGAAACCAAATGATTCTGGAAAAACGATGTTTTACTGGGTGTGTTAGTGGCGTGCCAAGACTACAAGAGGTAATTGTGGAAAATGGCAAGCCGCTGAAGGGAAAACAGCCACGTAACAATAATGATCTCTGCAGCATGAAGAAACTAGTAACTAGGAAGTTTTACCTACCCATCCAAATATCTAAAAGGACTAGACGTGATTTACCAAAAGCATGGATCACACTCACCAAGTGAAATTGGTGAATTACAATAATTTTTTTCTCTGAAAACAAATCCACCAGTTTCTCTTGAATGTCTAAAGCAAGCTTGTCCAACCTAAAGCCCGGGATGGCTTTGATTGCCACCCAACATAAATCCATACACTTTCTTGGGTTTTTTTGCAATTGTGTGTTTTAGCTCATCAGCTATTGTTAGTGTTAGTGTGTTTTATATGTGACCCAAGACAATTAATCTTCTTTCAATGTGGCCCAGGGAAGCCAAAATATTGGATACTCATGGTCTAAAGCCAAAATACTGGCTGAATTTTATTTGATTTTTTCAATATGCACTTTGTTTTGTGGTTAATATGAACAGAGTAATCTTAGACAGGTAAGTTGCTGGGAGAAAAAAATGTCTTTGTGGTTACTTGGCAACCGAAAAATTACCTAGACAATTAACTGGATTTTCAGTTTTCAAATTATTGTTCCAATGCTATAAATAAACTAAGTCTTAGTACATGTTTATAAGTCCTACTAGTGAAAGGTAAGATCTAGGGAATAGTGACAATACCCAGTGGGAGAGTACCTGTGATACTGATAACAAATGTCGTGTACATATATTCATATTACTTGGTGTATTTGCCATTTGTTAAACTCCTACTATGTGCCAAACACTGATAAGCTCTTTCTCTGCCTTACCTCAGTTAATTTTTATACAAACTCTAGGAGACAGGTAATACCATTATCCCCATCTTAAGGTAAGAAATTTGAATATCAAAAAAGTGATATAATAATATGCTCAACGTCACACTGCAGAGCCAGGATTCAAATTCAGGTCTACTGTCTGCTACTGCCTTTTAAGACTAGTTCCTTCCTGTCTTTGGCATAACCCTTAAATCCAAATCGACTTTTCATTTATTGACCAAAGTCTCTCAGATTTATGATGGATCAACTATGATGTTTGAAATAGTAGCTCAGAGGGCCAAGAAACAGAGCTGGGTGTTGGTGAAAACCAAATGATTCTGGGAGAATAGTATTTTACTGGGAGCATCAAAACCAGAAGAATTATTCTTGGAAGGTGGTGAGCTCCTGAAGGGGAAATATCCACATGGCAGCAATAACGTTTTGCAACGTGAAGGAAGTAGTAACCAGAAAGCTTTACCTACACATTCTAGAAGGAATAGACATGACTTAAAACCAGATTCGCAGGTAAACCCTCATCCACTTTACCTTATTCTTTCTTGATAAATGTCAGTAGTAACATTGCCAAAACACTCCAAGCTCTAGAAAATCAAGATCTCTAGCCTTTTGAGTATCATTTGAACCTCTAAATCAGGTGACATACAAACAGCATATCCTTATAAAAATTTTGCTGAATTAATGGAGGAACACAATGGTGAGCGAGCCTCCACATCTATTATGCAGTCAAATGTAAATTGTGGCTATCCTGCCATTTAAAATTATTCAAACATTTGATTTTCTCTTAAAGTCATCCTTCCTCTACATTAACTTAAACAGACACACACACACAAAGAGAGGCAGAGAGACAGAGAGATATTTCTTCTTTAATGACAAACAGAGCACATACATGTATTTTCCAAAGACTGCCTCTTGTCTTATGGATGTGCAATTTTTTTCACCTTTCAGAAAAGGACATATTGTTTTCTAACACGGAATGGGCTCCACTATTTTGTTGTCCTCTGGCCTTGGGCAAGCTGCATGTTTCCCAAGTTCAGGTTTCTCATCTTTACAAGGGGATATTAAATGCCTACCTTATATTGTTACATGAAGTAAATGAGATGGCATGGTACAACTCCATTATTGTTTGAACCTTCATGTAACATAAACCACGTTAGTTTATTCCTAAACATTCCCTCTCACCTTTTACCAGCTCTCAACATTGGATCAGGACTTTTGTATTCATATTAAAGAGAGCATTTGTATTAAAGCGAACAAAGGATATATGTTACCTTAATAGGTTAAAAATTATGGAAAATTAAATAGCAAATGCTTCAAATAAAAATGGAGATAGATAACCCTGCTGTTTAGGAATCTAAACATTCAAAATTATTTAAACTCTGAAGGTAATAATGAGTGTTTCTAATTTATCAAGATGATGACTGTATTTTGAACTGTTCTAGCCCTTAATCATGTTCTAATTAACAATGCCATTGCATTAAACACATACTTTTTCTCACTAAGGATGGTGAGTCATTTAGGTTTAACACACAATATTGAAATACTGGTGCTTTTCCTTTAACATTAATATCTTACTCCATTAAAGAAGGAATTAGCAACAATTCACTGAGAAATAATTTTTATTAATATTGCTTTAGAAATATAAATGTTTTTATTTATCATTTTGATTAAAGGTTACCTAGCCATAATATGGTCTGTTTATGGACGTTAGACATCTTGGCATTCAGTTAACTCATCAGCTGCAGTGTATTATATCGGATACTATTCATTTAAAGTCAAAATTTACATTAGCTTTCTAAAGGATTCACGTTACATTAATTGGGATGATTCAACATTGACAGTTGTTTAACTTTTCTTAACTTATAAGTGCAATAACCAAATGACGAGGAGTGGTGAGTTTCAGAAGAAAATGTAAAACTCACTTCAATGGTTTGCATTTTATTTTGGATATTTAAAAATGTATCTTTCATTATTGAGTTTTAATATATGCTAGGCATTTTGCTAAGAGATTAACAAATATCTCATTTAGTGTTCATAATAACTTAATGTAGTTTGTCCTATTGTTTTTCTCATTTTACTAATGAAAAAGGTCAATTTAGACACTCCAAGCAATTTTCTCTAGGTTATTCTTTAAGTAGGTGTCAGAGCAGGGCTGACCTACCATGGGTCTGAGTCCAAGTGGGACTCAAAACTACTATTCTATATTTTCTCGATATTTTTCCACCTAAACAGTGCCTAAAGCAAATGATTTTTCATGAGTTCTACTGTAATCCCATTTAAAAGCTAAAACACTGATTTTTGCTTTATATATATAGGAAGTATGAATGAAGACAATGTAATTCAAGATCAGTCCACCCAGTAACTCAATAGAATCATTTTATTTGTGGCTCAAAACTTCATGGGATGTAATTCATTTGCCTTTGGGTACATTGATTCCTCTATTCGTGTAACTAACATGGAAATGATTTCTGAGCCCCACTCAGGGGCAAAACATGGTGCTGGACACCCTAAAAGTTACAAAGAGGAAAAAGACACTGTCCCTCTTGTCAGGGACCCTACCATCTAGTAAGGTAGAAAAGACATAAATGATAAGTATTATACAACCAATGTTAAATTTCCATACAGTTGGTATGAATGAGTTCAAGAGGGTCCTGTTTCACTTCTGTTCCCCCCAAAAGGCCTAATCAAGATGCCCCTACCTATATAGTGCAGAATTTAGCTCGATTTGTTAAAAGCACCATGTTAAGTGCAACCAAGTGTTGTGAAACAACTGCCTCTGTCAAACTGAATTAATAGTTTTCCTCTTAGAATTTTCCTGTTCCAGCTCCTAAAAAAAGATTTAAAAAAGGATTATTGATTGACTTGTCCCATTGTAAAGTATGCACCTGCTGTGAAACGAAGCCATGGAGAAAAAAAAAAGTTGAATAATTTAACTTTTTTATTTGTAAAGATAATCAGGGTTTTTCTGATTACATCTTAACTTCATAAATGTTAAATAACCTATCAGCATCTAGTTGTTGTAAATTATGAAAAGGAGCATTGCAAGGAATATTAACCAACGAAATCCTTGTTCTTTAGTGAACAAGAAAATGTGTTATGGCAGCTTGTCATTGTGCGACTGGTAACTTTGACACCAAATAACAAAACTGCCATTTGCACTTAGGGTAAATTGGTTCACCTGAGCTTCTACTGCTCCTCTTGCTCTGACATAAATTTATGAACTCGGGAACTAACCAAGTCGTGTGGCTTCCCAGCTGACTTTAACAAATATGCCCATTTCATTTCATTTAGTCATCAGAATACCAGGAGGCTCAGTCGTTTCAGACTCATTGCAGATGGTATAGCGTTTGTAGGAACACAAGAGACTTTCGTGTCACAGTCCTGTAAATTATGACAGTGGAGGGGGCTCTCTTTCCTAAATGCATGTCAGTGTTTGACATGTTCACGGCTTAGAGGAGCATTTTCTGTTTCAGCACCTCATAGGTATATGTAAAGGACATTTATTTCTGATTAACGAAGAGGTGAAAAATACATTTTCTACGCTCATGGTTTGGCTAGCCATGTTTAAATCTGGATTAAGATTATGTTTATATTTGACATGCGGTAGAAGCACAGTTTTGTTCCCTCATCCCCTGGGAGTCCTGTCGTTTTTACAACAAAAGTTTCTTCTTGAGGAATGCAAGGCCTGGAAGCAGAACAGTAGGTACAGACTGAAGACATAAAGTAAAACAACCTCAGATGAATTCGAGGGAATGCCACTCCAAATTACTGCTAAGAATGAATAATACAATATTTTCATAGGAATGCAATTTGATCGTATCCAAGTACACATAAAAAATAAAACCAGATAACAAAATAGTGTTACAAAGACATTAACTTGAATGAATGTAACATTTATTTGTAGTTGGAATAGCAACTTTATTTGAAAGATGGATTCAAAAGTGTTTGAGGGCACATGAAAACAGTGCCATAGCTGTTTTTTGTTCTGTATTTCATTTTGTTCCATTTTATTTTGTAGAGATGTTGACCATTTATTAAGTACTTTCTATGTTATGAGAATACATTAAAAGGATTACAGTTATTTTCTAATTTAATCCTCACAACTCTCTATGAGGTAGCTATTAGTATCATCATTTTACACATGAAGAGACAACATTCATAGAGGTTAGTTAATTTGGCAGTGGTCGCTTGGGAAATAAGGGCAGAAGAAGGATTTGATCTGTCTGACACCACTCTGTGGTTTGTCTAGTTCAACAAGAATGATGGCATGTTTTTTATGAGTGTGTGTTTGTCAAACTTTTCTGTGAGAACTGTCCTAGGAACAAAGAAGACAGGATGAACATGCAATCCCAGGTGGTCTGAAAACAGAGCCTGAAGCAATCATCATTAGCTTGCAATTTCTTTAACGTCTTGCTTTTATCTTAAAATTCATGTAAATTTGCCATTGTATTCCAGTGTTTGTCTTCATCCAAAAAATAATACATTATACGATTTATCGTTTGGGAAAACATTTTCTACTAATCTCATTGGCTAAAGAGTGATAACACTGTTATATTTCAGGATATTAGGAAAATCTGAAGAAAACTAAGCCCAGTAACAGGTTCAAGGTCCCGGCAATTCTTCCCGTCTTCATTTTATCATAAATATGTGGGCTCACCGCGAGGCAGAGGTTTCAGTGAACCAAGATCGTGCCACTGCACTCCAGCCTGGCGAAAGAGCAAGACTTCATCTCAAAACAAAACAAAACAAAACAAAAAAGCCCTGTGGTTTCAGACAACAGCTTTTATTACTCCCTGTTTTACTGCTATGGCAGGGTAACAATAGGGAGAAATGCCCAAAATGTGATATGGAACGCTTTGTCATTCCAGGATACTCTGGATGGACATTTCCATAAGCATATCTTCCTGCTGAAGGTCAAACTGCAAACTGAGAGGGTCCCCAATTCCTTCTTCAATCTCTCTTACTACCTCAAGCAATATGCTCCAAAAAATATTCTTTGCAGAGAGGAAGAAGCAGCCTGATTACATTACTCTTTATTTTACCTCTGGCACAGTAGTTAAATTTTTCTCATCCATTAATGAACTGAGTCTCAGATGGTCTCTATAATCAATTCTCCTTATCCAACTCTCAAATTTCATTTTAATTATTACAGTCTTGTTGAGTAAAAACTGCCAGTTTTGTCATGGAGTGGTGAATTAGGACTGGAAGAATAGCCTTTAAATAGGCCTCTTATGTGTATTCACCATACCAGTAAAGAGAAAAGTTATTTTTTAGGCATTTAATTTTGTTATGGCATCTTTTCCTGTTTCTTTATGGAGAAAAATAGTATAGAACTCTTTATTACCTGAAACTAAGTGGAAGTGTCATGGGTCAGGCCAACTTTTCATCCCATGTCTAGGGTAGAAAATACACACTGAGTTCATTTTAAAGCAATAGCGAGAGACTAAAATTACATTGTCCTTTGGTTACAGTATGAACAGTTATACTTGTTCAGCACACTGGCACATCAGCATAAACATTTTCTTCTGTCCTACAGTTGGTTCATTCCGAGGTGACTATTACAGAGTCTTCAACTCTACAATTGGCTAGCAAAAGTTCTAATCATTCACCATACATATAATTTTCTAATCTTGAACTTTTAGAAAGAAAAACTCACACCCAATTTTAGTGAACAAAGAAACGGGATTCTGCTGGTTCCCCTTCCTCAAACAGGGAAATATATGTTTCCCAAATTTTCCACATCAAAGCGATATTCCAAAAAGAGGTACAGTAAGTCCTTAATGTCATTGATAGGTTCTTGGAAACTTCAACTTTGAGTGAAAAGATGTATAAGGAAACCAATTTTAGCTTAGGCTACTTGACATAAGCAAGATTTAAGTTGCAAAGCATATTTCTGGTCAGGAAAACATCACCAAACTGAACATCATCAAAGAAAGACCAAAACACTTCTAATATTAAACTGAAATAAATATGAGCTATACATACATTTAAGAAAGATTAACAGAAACAAGATCATTTTTAACCTAAGTTTTGGCAAATCAGCGAGTGACAACAGCCATAGGGATAAATGTTTTTGAGCAGAAATTAGAAGAAACTCCCCTTACCACCATGCATTAGTAAAAAGCAATCACAAATAGGGCAAGCCCACGGAAGGCTTTTGTACAGCATTGTTTATTATTATGCATCTATATGATAGTAAGACACTTAATGAATCTTTACTTTACAACTATTCATTCATTCATTCATTTTCTGACACACTTTTTCCAGTTCAGGGTAGGGGTGACCAGGGCCTAACCACGCAGCTCAAGGCCATTCCGTCACAGGGAACACACACACACACACCCACACTCACTCAGACTAGGACCATTCAAACACACCAATTAATTTAACGAGAACATCTTTAGGATATGGGAAAAAACCAGAGTACTCATAAAAAACCCACACAGACATGGGGAGAACATGTAAATTTCACACAGACAGTGGCTGCAGCTGGGAATCAATTTTTTTCCTCATCAATATTAATGAAACAATGTTGAATGAAACAACATTATTCGAGGACCTACAGTACTATGATTGTTCCTGTATTTGAATATACTTTGATATGAGCCCATAAATCTCCAGGGCAGGTGTATTTCAGGTTGGGATACTTGGTCTGCAGAACTTTAAATTTCTACCTATAATATGCTTGTTCCATCAGTAATAATTCTTACTTACCCATCATTTGTTTCCTTGCTTCCGAACAGTCTCCAAGAATGACTCTGCCTTACTGTACATGTTTTCTCAAACCTATCTTGTCATTTTTCCCCCAGGTGTCCTACTCTAAGATTCCATTATCAAGGAAAAGCATAAGTATAGTGATATAAGTGTTGCTGTCAGATGGGCCTAAGTTCAAGTCCTAGCTTCTCCAATTAATCAGTGTGCAATCTGAAAGAAGTTATTTAACTTATCTGAGTTTTAGTTTTCTCATCTTAAAAAACAGTAGTATTTATCATGCAGTATTGTCTTAAGGGTTCGTTCATTCATTCAATCAACTAACATTTATTGAGCTGCTACTTTGTGCTAAAGTCTAGGCAGTGGAACCACATTGGAGAAAACAAAGTCCTAATTTATACAGTTGACATTCTAGTAGTATTAAATGAGATAATGCATGCTGCCTGGCATAACAGAGGGATGCAATAAAATGACTCTTCATGTTCGTACTACTTCTGCAGGCATTGTAAGGACTTTCAAACTGGTTTCCCTATGTCTTGTCTCTCATGTTTTTAAGCCACTATTCACTTCCCAACAGTGCTATCATTCTAAAATATAGATAGACTCGCATCTTCTTGTTTTTACCTGCAAAGTCTCCTTGTTGCTGATTATATATAAAGCCCAAATTTCTCAAAGAAATAATTGATGAAATTTAGTGGTCACTTGAGTTTGGGAGTGAAGAAGGCAGGATCCACTCTAAAAGTCTTACTCTAAGATTTCCATCCTAGGAAAATGGGAAGATGGTATTATGACTTACCAAAAGAGGAAACCTAGGAAAAAGAACAGGCTTGGGAGTGGAAAATATAGCTAGTTCTGTTTTAGACTTGTTGAGATTATAGCCTCTGAGGAATATCCATGTAGAAATGCCTAGTAGGCTGTTAAAAATACAAAGCTGTAATACAGGAAAGATAGAAAGCTAGAAATAAGAGTTTAGGAATCAATGATAGAATGTTAGTAGTTTAAGCTACTAGAATAAATGTACCAGATAGTTTAGCCATCATGCTCTAAATTTAAAATAAACATTCTCAGTCTAGGTTGCCAAATTTTACGCAATCTAGCACCTTTCCTGAGGAAGCAATTGATCAGTACTTTTGAAGATGATCAATATCTCCTTCAGACACCTCTTTTTCATCTATCCTACACAAAATCCTGAGCGTCTTTGGTTTGTACCAGCCCTTCCACTCGGTAAATATACAGGCCACATCTATAAAAACCAAAACCACATTTCATTCCTTAGACTTCATCTCTCTTAGGTCATTGAGTCCTGTGCTTTCTCAGTAATGTTATCTGTAGATTCCACTGTTTCTAGAGTAAAGATAGACTTATGTAGGTACTACAGAAGTAAGTAACTAAACTCATAAGTGTTAAAAACTCTCAGATCAAGGAGAACATGTAATAGCAAATTCCATTATATTCTTCATTCAAAACTCATATCTTGTCCTTGAAAAAGTATGCCTGTTGTTCATGACCAAATAAAACTTAACAAGCATTTAATTATATAAATAGATTTTGATGAGGCTAAACTGACAAGACCTACTTTCTTTAGGAAGGAATGGTGAAAAATGGCAATAATTGAACCCAAATTTTCTATGTATTTAGGGCCATAAGTCTTACTGGCAGTGAACTGTCCCGGCCCAATAATTAATGCACTGGGAATTCTCTAGATAGACCATGATTTGATATTTTATGGGCTGTTATGTCAAGGATCCATATCAGATAGGAGGCATACACAATGCTCGACAGAAAAATTATTGTCACAAGCAAAATCAGTGTTGTTTTTTATGAACTTTAAAAGTAAGTAAGCCTAGAAAAAATATACGACAACATAATTGCCTTATATGTTTTAAGTGAAATGTGCCTTCATTTTATTTGCCAATAGAGTATATCTTTAAATAGAAATATTACACTTTTAAAATAGATTACACGATTATGCACATTTCTTACTTTTGGAATACACAGTCTAATATTTCCCAACTTAACTTTTATGCAGCTTTTAATTGCTATGTTAAGAAGTATTTATTTTTCAATTACAACTTTTTTTTTTTTTTTTTTTTTGAGACGGAGTCTCACTCTGTCACCCAGGCTCGAGTACAATGTCACGATCTCAGCTCACTGCAACCTCTGCCTCCTGGGTTCAAGCGATTCTCCTGCCTCAGCCTCCCAAGTAGCTAGGATTACAGGCACACACCACCATGACTGGCTAATTTCTGTATTTTTAGTATAGACAGGGTTTCACCATGTTGGCCAAGATGGTCTCGATGTCCTGATGTCATGATCTGCCCGCCTCGGCCTCCTAAAGTGCTGGGATTACAGGCACGAGCCACCATGCCCGGCCTCAATTACAACATTTTAAATAGACATTATTTTTAAGAGACAAACATTTGTTGCCCATTCTGTATTTATATGTGTGTGTGTATATATATATATATATATATATAGATATATATAATTTGTTTATGTTCTCTCTCTCTCTCTTTAAAGGGATTCTCATCCCCAAAATTCCTGTGGAGTACAATGTCTTACTCAATGATGGAAGTGTAACACCTCTGGCCTTCTCCGTTGGTCATCACCAATCCACCCTTCTGGAAAATTTGGCTCCATTCACACAGTATGAGATAAGGATACAA
>NW_016804690.1:9158222-9179912 GCF_001698545.2 Rhinopithecus bieti
ATATATATATATATATATAATTTGTTTATGTTCTCTCTCTCTCTCTTTAAAGGGATTCTCATCCCCAAAATTCCTGTGGAGTACAATGTCTTACTCAATGATGGAAGTGTAACACCTCTGGCCTTCTCCGTTGGTCATCACCAATCCACCCTTCTGGAAAATTTGGCTCCATTCACACAGTATGAGATAAGGATACAAGCATGTCAAAATGGTGAAAGTCTTTCAGACATTTGCCCTGGGTGTTTATGAAAAAGTATTTCACTAAAAAATTTCATTAAAAAGGAATAGATTCTCAGTCCAAATACAAAGACTAACTTTTCATTTCTTATTTGTAGTGGACTGTTTACCCAGAAAAATCACAGTCTGGCATCGAGTGAAGCATTATGCATTTCTGCACATTAAATCATGAATATTTAAATATATTAAAATGGTGGTTTGCAAAGTCTTGTTTTATAAGGCCCTTTGAAAGAAAAACACCTAGCTCATATAAAGGAGTCTCTGGTAATATAAAACACAAATGAGTATTCCAAAAATTTCACAGAAAATATATTTACCTTGGCTTTATTTAAATTTTATCCGGGAGGAGGAAGTGAGAAGTTATTTAAAAGTTGAATTATACCCAAATGAATCGTGCATATTTTATAGTGCTTCCTTGAACCCTACTTCATGTATACAAACTATCACCTTGTGTTTCATGGTTTAGGCTGTGGTCAGTGAAATTTTCATGTATCTGTGTTGTGTTAAGGAAAAGCCTCCCGCAATTCCTTTATCTCTCCAAATGGATAAATAGCTAAACATAAACTGAGATTTAGGATGGGAGAACAGGGAATCAAGAGAGGCATACATTATTTTATTTATCTCTTTTAAAGTAAGTATAAACATTAACAGATATGGATATATTATATATATTATATATGTGTATATCATATGTAACATGATATATGTGATGTCATCATACGTGTTATATAACATATAATACTCATTTGCTAAATAAAGTATGTAACTCACCTTAATACACAAAACATTTTGCTTCACCTTAAAGAAATTTATCAGACTTGATGTGCAGTTAAAACTCCTGTATTGAATGTCCTTAGGAATTTCTCTTTTCACACAGTGCTAGTTCTCATGGCGTTGGTTAGAATTATGAATCTGCAATTTTGCTATGCTGAACTCATCAGAAATTGCTAGTCGGTTTGTCCACTTTTCTCTAAAAAATAGACCATGGCATTTTTGTTTGAGGGATATTGCTTTCTCTGATCTGTCTTCACCTGATAAACATGAAAATAATTTTAAATTAATGTTTTATTGATTTAAGTGCAAGTCAACATCTGCATCTCCGTGTCCCTGAAACTATGCAATGGAGGTACAATATCCTTCAAATAAATTGTTTGATTCTTGTGTGTTTGAATAATGTCCATAAGTTTAAAATATTGGCAAAATAAAACATTATTAAAAGCATACAAGATGTGTAGGCCACACAAACACTTGTGAAATTCAAGTGCATTATCACTTTCTGGTTAGAATGACTACAATAAATAGAGAAACTTGAGCTCAGACAAGAATATGCCTTATTGTTTATGTCTATGTAAATATGTGGCTAATTAATGGGTTTTCCAGAAATGGTTTTCTATTTAAATGTTCACATCCCATAATCTGAAACACATGTACAAGTATATATGCAAAAGCACAGGTGAAAATAATTTTCATGATATCAGTTCCCTTCTATATGAATATGTAGCTCTTTTCCTTGCTTGAAAAATTACTGAAGAACCTCAATTTATTTTCAAGGAAGTTGTGGAGTTAGCAGTAGGATGTTTGTCAAAACATCTGAAGCAGCCCCAATGGATCTTAATTCTCCTGTTCTTAAGGCACTGGGATCAGCTTGCATACAGATTAAATGGATGCCGCCTGAAAAACCAAATGGAATCATCATCAACTACTTTGTTTACAGGTAAGATTGGCTGTTACTATTACTTTTAGTTATTTAAGAATGTGTAATGCTCCAACACGGCAGAGTCAAGTGCGTTTTGTATTTCCATAAGAGTATGAATGGGAATTCATGTTTTGTTTTTGTGGGTTTTTTGTTTGTTTGGTTTGTTTGTAGCACCTAACAGTGGGGACTAAGACTGGTGCTCAAACTTTTACAAATTAACCAAGGAAAAAAGTCATAACTACCATATAACATTTTGGATAGAGATCTGTTTGATAACTGAGACCTTATAGCCCACATAGACTTATGTTTAGTGATGGGACAGAACAGCCCTCTAAAGCAGGGGTTCCTAACCCCCAGGCCACAGAGTCCGTGGCCCATTAGGAACCAGGCCACACAGCAGGTGAGTGACCGGTGAGCAAGCATTACCACCTGAGCTTCACCTCCTGTCAGATTAGTGGTGGTATTAGTTTCTCATAGAAGTTCAAACCCTATTGTGAACTGCGCATGTGGAGGATCTAGGTTGTGCCTTCCTTGTCAGAATCTAATGCCTGATGATCTGAGGTGGAATAATTTCATCTTGAAACTATACCCTCTAACTGCACCGCACCAGTGTGTGGAAAAATTGTCTTCCACAAAACCAGTCCCTGGTGCCAAAAAGGTTGGGGACCACTGCTTGACCAAGAAAACATAGTCTTTCCAGAGAGGAAACCAGATACAAGACAAGAATTCTAATATTTCTCATTACTTATTATGTAGAGATTAAAAAGGTTTTTCTCCTCCTCCAAAGATGGTGCTTTTCATAAGCAGAAAAGGAGATCTCCTCTCCAGTTTTCTTCTATCTTAATAAGCCTCCACTCCACTGGTTAGACGGTGTTATAGCAGCTTGTTCCATCATGTGCAGAATTTATTGAGTGTACCTACCTAAAATAAAGAAAAGAGGGAATAGGGAAGAGAGGAAGAGAAAGATTGAGGAAAGAGAGAGAGACAAAGAGAGATTGAGAGAGAGAGAAAAAATAGTGGAAGAGAGAGGTAGACCATGAACATTTTGGTTTGAAGGATATTTTGCTCTAGTCTTCACCTGATCAACATGAACATTGCTTTAAATTAATGTATTATTTAAATAAATAATGAATGAGAAGGAGAAGGAGCAGGCAAAGGAGGAGCATGAGGGAGAGATGTAGGTAGGGTGAGAAGAAGAGAAAAAATAGAGAAAGTGAGAGGGAGGTGAGTAGAAAGTACAATGCAAAGAGCCAAGGGGGCAAATAACCTGTCAACTGATGGCTTGCTACTTAAGACGGAAAACACAATCATTGGTAGGCATACAGGATTTGCAGATTGAAAAACCCAATCCCATTCTGAAAGCAATGTATTTCCTTTGAGTGTACAAAGCAGAACACCTTTCTTCTCAGACCCTCATACCCTGCACCTCTTCAACATCCTTTGTTAGTGTCTCCAGCAGCCTCAGGCCTTCCCTTGTTTGGTCCTCTGCCCTGGAAACTTAGTGAAACTTACTTAGGCTCCTCTTATAACTGTAGATATTGAAATCCTTTGATTCAGATCAGTCTTCAGTGATGAGCTAAGGGCTTATAGAAAAAATTACAAAAGGAGAAAATATTATTGCGTTTCTGGTTATGTAAATGACATTACCAAAAATGAGCAAGCCAAATTTCTTCTCAGCAAACATTAATCTGAAGAATAATATTTCTGATTCAAATACACATGAACACGTAAAAATGGCTAATGTGAATTTACATTTTACACTAAGCACATTAGTGCAGGCTCTAAAATGCCCACCCTCTTGAAATAGTTTTCTTTCATCTACTTAATGATAATTGCATGAGAAAAGCACATCAAATTCCTATTCAGAATAAACGGAAATAAAGTATCTGTTATAGACCAGGATGTGGCTTCACTCTGTTAGTTTTGTAAATAAAGCTCGTGATTACAGTGACTATTCCATGGCAGCTATAGAGAGGGAAAACAGGAAATATAATGCAGAAAGCCCGCTTCAATGAAAAATACTGTAAATTGAATTTGACAGCATTTGATGGCATCTGATTATTCTAGTCACAGCCAAACAATGATATAAAGAGTAATATGAAACAGAATGTGTTACTGCCTAGCAGACTCAAAAGCAATAAACCTTCCTCCAATGTGACACAATCACTTCACAATCATAATTGTAGCCTGTTTGATACCTCTGAGTACAGCAGAAGGGCACTGACTGACATAGATACATTTTGTTTTTTATTTAAAGTGAAATGAAAATGGCGCACTGGGGCTCCAGATACAATCGTTATATTCACCTACATAGGCATGAATCACTTGGCAGTTATTTCAGCTGAAGTTTAAATGTGCTTAGACAACAACAATATCAAATTTTTCTTAGATAGCTGCAAAAAAAAAAAAATCAGAAATTTGTAAGGACAGAAATAGAATGGAGACACATCGTTCTTTTTCATTCTGAGACTACACAGAGCCCTTTATATAGTTATAGCCACCAGCCTGCAGTATTTCTGAGGAGGTTATGGCATGTAATTTCAGCTTCATCATTGGCCTTCTCTTTCTTCTATCAGCACCAAAGGAAGTACATTTAGCTCAAACCAAAGATGGGGTTTGGCCTATGCAGATATTTTTATTAACTTGCAGGAAGTCCACTTGTAAATCTCATTTGAAAATGTTTGCCACTCTTTTCTCACCAAGCCCCTGAATCATTTTCTCTTCTGTAACTGTCCTTTATTGTTTAAATATTTCCTCTGGATATTATCCTATTAAAAATATCTGACCTAATAAAGACAGAAGATGTTTATGACTTCAAAACAAAACAAAATAACCTCAATATTATCCTATTAAAAGTGTCTGCCCTAATAAAGATAGAAGATGTCTATAATTTCAAAAACAAAACAAAGTAACCTAGTAAGAACAAGCTGTTAATATGATTCCCTCTGCTTAGTTTATCTGTTAATTTAAGCTATTTTGTTGACTATATACAAGTCACAACAAAAGATTTGCCACAAAAAATTTTGTAAAGAATAGAGACAAACATTTACATTAGTGTTTTGCAATCTGTTTGTTGACCACATGTAGACAAGACTATCTTGGACATCTGCTTCCTCCTCTCAATGAGTTTGGCTTGTATAATAGTGATTCTTCAGTATTCCCCCTTTATTTTATATCTGTAATCTTGCAAGTGGCAAAAATCTCATCACTTCTATCTACAAAATCCATCAAACACATTAAATTGAGACTTTACAAAACATGTAATAAAATAATCTCCTCCCATTAGGAGCTTTAATTTTAACAGAAACCAAATTTCGTGGGGTTTATTATTCTCATGAGCTTTCTCTTTAAATAAATAAAAAGATTTGATCAATGTACATTGAAGGACAAAACTATATACAAACACCCTGTAAACACTATGCAAATAGAAACAAATGATGGCACTTCCTTCTGAGTGTTTAGTAGTATTTTAAAGGATAAAATCTGAAATAGTTTTGAAGACTGTTTGATATGAAAAGGTTTTCAAAGTAGGAAAATGAAAACATTTATAAAATGGATAATTAAGCTGATTGAGTTAACTAAGAAAAGATGAGCATTGAATCAAAGGCAAAGGAATTTTGATGTAATTCAATTTGTATTGGGTAGAAAGATGGATATAGATATGAATATTTATATAGATAGATACAGATAGACAGAAGACAGACATCCATCTGTCCATACATGTACATATCTACTGAGAGAGACACAAAGATCTATGAGACCTAAGCCCTTTCATCAATGATCTTCACTACAGTGGGAGATAGAAGACAAGCTAAATAAACAAATGAAAGCATAAAATATATATTGGAAAAAAAATAAATATTTACCAGAAAATTTAGAGAAGAATTCTCTGTCTAGAATATTCATGGAACACTTCATCAAGTTCATGCTATTGAGACTAGGCCTTATAAAATAAAGATTTAATGACTATTTAAATTGTAAGAAAATACATTTGTTGGAAAAAATGTTTTAACGGTAGAGAAGATTACCAAGGTTATTATTCATTCTTATGATTTACTCATGGCATACATAATTTTCACTAATAGAAGTAACATGATTAATTTTAATATATTAACATTAATGTTTTCTATTTGTATTTTCTTCTTCATAAAAAGATTTATATTGTCCATATTGTTCTGCACACATACACACCTAATTTCTTTTAATGACTCATCAATATTCTGTTATATGGATGTGTATCATATATTATTTAGCCAGTACCCTGGTGATGGCAAGATAGGTGATTTTCAAGTTTTTGTTACCACAGCAATTCTCTAATAAATATTCTTACAGTAAGTATACAGAGAATTATTCTTAGTACTAGAAGTACTGGGTCAACTTTTTGTGCATTTAAAATTGTTGAGTATTCCTAAGTTGTCTTCCAAATGTTTTATGTAAGACTTTCTAATTCTGAAAACTTTTAATACAGAGTCAATCTTCCAAATCTGTCAGCTCAATATTTTAACTGGTACATTTTTGTCGTTTTAATTCAAGTTTTGATCATTATAGTAAGATTGTTCATTTACTTAAAATATTTATCTTCTATTTGGGAGGGGTGTGTATAATATATTATAAATTCTTAGACTAATTTTCTACTGGATTATTTCTTATTGTCTATATTCTTTCCACATTAAAGAAAGTCTCCCTTTAGTGATCATATTAAAAATAACACATTAATTATTTCTTCCAGCACTTTTATGGCTCTACTCCTTATTTCTAAATATAGAATTAATATTGTTATAGGAAATTAGATAAGAATTCATTTTCTTATAAAATGCTAACTAGTTCATCAACATTATTTCATAATCCACTGATTTGAAATGTCACTCATACAAAATTCCCATGTGCATCGGGTTCATTTTGGGACTTTTATTCTGTTTCACTTGTGGTAAATAGGGATTTTAACAAGCAGGGCCTGATGGTGAAGACATCATAAGTGAATAAAATAAATAGAACTGGCCGGGCGCGGTGGCTCAAGCCTGTAATTTTGGGAGGCCGAGGCGGGTGGATCACGAGGTCAGGAGATCGAGACCCTCCTGGCTAACACGGTGAAACCCCGTCTCTACTAAAAATACAAAAAACTAGCCGGGCGCGGTGGCGGGCGCCTGTAGTCCCAGCTGCTCGGGAGGCTGAGATGGGAGAATGGCGTAAACCCGGGAGGCGGAGCTTGCAGTGAGCCAAGATCGCGCCACTGCACTCCAGCCTGGGCGACACAGCGAGACTCCGTCTCAAAAAATAAATAAATAAATAAAAAATAAAAAATAATAATAATAAATAAATAGAACAAGAAAAATTTCCAACAAGTAAGCATAGGATTCAAGGAATGGTCAGTTTGACTGGAGTCATTGCTATTAGTAGGGGACATTTAGAAGATCAGCTTAATGATAGATTTTGGATCTAAGGAGTTCAGATTTTTTATTCAGAGGCAATGTGAGCTGCTAAAGGTTTAGGGGGTAAATAGAGAAGCGATGTAATATAGTGGAAAGAATGTGGCATTTGTAATCAGAAAATATGACTTTCAGGGCCTGGCTCTAACACTTACTAGTTATGTGACCTTAGGTAAATCACTGTGTTCCCTAATTTTCCATTTTTATGTGAAGAGAAGATAGTGAATATAAAAAATAATCAACCTCTTGGAATTCTGTAAGAATTAAAGGAAATAATATGTGTGAAATTACTGTTAAATGTGAAGCATGATAAAAATAGAAAGTTATCCTAGATATGTTGTCCAAAGCCATGCTTTAGAAAGATAAATCTATCTGGCAGTTGTAGTTGTACATTTAAAGTCAAGGAAAGAGGTTCATGGTTATAAAAGTAGCGGCTTGCATAACAGCATGCCTGGTAGGATTCTGCTTTCCTTTAAATATACAGTATATTTTTTACATGTATATGTATATAAAAAATGTCTGGAATATTAAACACCAAAATAGTTCTGGCAGTGCTTATCTCCAAATATTAGGCTATCAATGATTCTTTTAAATACGTCTTCTTTTGTTCATCTGTGTTTTCTTATTAATTTTTATAATCAGTATATCATATGGTCTACTAAAGACAAAATGATAAATTTTGTGAGCCCAGATGCAAATCTATCATCACTCTCTTTCCAATTTTCCTATTTCCTTCTTCATGTGAACATCACCATCACTTTCTGTAATAATCAAAGTCTGATCAAGAAAGAGGAACCACACTACTTACTTTAACAGAAGGAATTTAATATAAATAATTAGTAAGAAGTTATAAATTTTTTAACTAGGTAGCTAAAAGCATAAAAAGAGAACTCTAAGATATCATGGAGGTAACCACTACAGGAAACAATTAACACCTTTAGAAATGAGGGAACAAAAGGGGAGTTGTTAGAATTATTAAAATGTAAATACATAGAGGAGGTTGCCTATGAACCTGGGACTCAGACAGTTGAGGAGGGGCACCTGCCACTGGTGCAGTTGTCTGGAGGAGGAAGTGTGAAATTAAGTTGGTTTTCCAACCTAATTGCATAATGGAAAAATTGCATACTGCAATCACCTGCTCCCAAGGTACTTCTTTACTGCAACACAAAAACAGCCTAATATAGAAAATTGATACCAGAAGTAGGGTGTTGCTATAAAGATACCTGAAAATGTGGAAGTGACTTTGGAGCTGGGTAAAGGGCAGGGGTTGAAAGAATTGGGAGGGCTCAGAAGAAGACAGGGAGGTGAGGAAAAATTTGGAACTACTTGGAGACTGATTAAATAGTTCTCACCAAAATGCTGATAGAAATATGGACAGTGAAGACCCAGCTAATGAGGTTTGAGATGCAAATAATTAAGAACTAGAGTAAAGGTCACCCTTGTTATGCCCTAGCAAAGAACTAGGCTCCATTATATCCATGCCCCAGGGATTTGTGAAAGTGAGAACTTGAGAGTAATAACCTAGGGTACTGGTGGAAGATATTTCTAAACAACAAAGCAGCATTCAAGACTTTGTCTGGCTGTTTCTAACAGCCTAAAATCAGATAGGGAGCAAAGGAATGATTCAAAGGTGGAACTTTTATGTAAAAGGGAAACAGAGAGCAAAAGTTCACAAAAGTTGCAGCCTGGCCCTGTGGTGGAGACAGAATCCAAGCAGACTGTGGAGTGACCACTTTCAAGAGAGACTAGCATAACTATAAGGTAGCCAAGTGTTAATATCCAAGATAACAGGGAAAAGGCCTAGAAGGCATTTCAGAGATCTTACAGGCAGCCCCTCTCAACATAGGCCCAGAGGCCTAGGAGGAAAGAATGGTTTTGAGGGCCAGGCCCAGAGCCCTGCTGCCCTGTGTAGGTTTGGGAACTGTTCCCAAACCTGACTACTGTTGCTGCAGCTGCAGCTCAAAGGGCCTCAGATACATTGCAGGTAGGTGCTGTGTAGTGTTAAGTTAGCAGATGCACAGAATGCAGGCATGAAGGAGACCTTGGCAACTTCCCCCTAGATTTCAGAGGATATATGAGAAAGCCTGGGTGCCCAGGCAGAAGCCTGCCATAGGGGTGAAGCCCTTACAGAGAAACTCTACTAGGGTAGTACAGAGGGCAAGCGTGGTGTTGGAGCCACCACACAGAGTCTCCATCAGGGCACTGTCTGATGGAGCTGTTGGAAGGGGGCCATTTCTCTCTAGGTCCCAGAAACCATGGACAGCTTGAATCCTGAAAAAAGCCATAGGCATTCAACTCCAATGTGTGAGATCAGCCACAGGGGCTGCATTCTGCAAAACCACAGGGGTGAAGCTACCCAAAGCCTTAGGAGCCTAGTGCTTGCAGCAGTGTGTCCTGGAGTGGGACATGGAGTTAACGGAGATTATTTTGGAGCTTTAAGTTTTAATGTCTTCATACCAGGTCTTAGACTTGTTTCAGCCAATTTCTCCCTTTTGCAATGAGAATGTTTACCCAATACCTGTGCCCACATTGTATCTTGGAAGTAAATAACTTGCTGTGATTTTACAGGCTTATAGGTGAAAGGAGATGAGTCTCCAGATGAGATTTTGGACTTGGTACTTGAGACTTTGGACTTTTGAGTTAATGCTGTAATCAGTTAAAACTTTGGGGAACTATTGGGAAGACATGATTTCATTTTGAAATGTGAGAAAGAGATGAGATTTGGGAGGCTAGTGGTGGAATAATACAGTTTGTATGTTTTTCCTCTCTAAATCTCATGTTAAAAACAGATTCCCAATGTCGCAGATGGGGCCTAGTGGGAGGTGATTGCATAATAGGGTCAGATCCCTTATGAATGGTTTAGCACCATGCCCTTGGTGATAAGTGAGTTCTTGCTCAGTTTGTCCATGGGAGATCTGGTTGTTTAAATGTCTAGGACTTACCCCCCTCCCACCCACCTCTTTCTTGCTCCTGCTCTCTGCACCTGATGCACTTGCTCTTTCTTCACCTTCCATCATGATTGTAAGCTTCCCGAGTCTCATAAGCAGATGCTAGCATCATGCTTTCTGTACACCCTGCAGAACTGTGAGCCAGTTAAATCCCTATTCTTTAAAAAGTAGCCTACCTCAAGAATTTTTGTAGCAATGCAAAAGTAGCCTGATACAAATTAGAAAAAAAGAGATAGCAGATAGAAGGATATGATAACTCTTATTGGAGAGAAAAGCAAGGAAAAGACTTTCTAGAAAAAGTGATATGGGGCTAGAATTTTAAAAGGTGTTGTAGTTAGCTTACAGAAAAAAGGAGAGGCTGGGTGCGGTGGCTCATGCCTGTAATCCCAGAACTTTGGGAGGCCGAGGCGGGCAGATCACAAGGTCAGGAGATTGAGACCATCCTGGTTAACACGGTGAAACCCCATCTCTACTGAAAAGTACAAATATTTAGCCAGGTGTAGTGGCGGGCACCTGTAGTCCCAGCTACTCAGGAGGCTGAGACAGGCAAATGGCATGAACCCCAGTGGGAGAGCTTGCAATGAGCCAAGATTGTGCCACTGCACTCCAGCCTGGGTGACAGAGCAAGAATCTGTCTCAAAAAAAAAAAAAAAAAAAAAAGGAGAATAAGCAAGAAGATGGGGAGGGGTATTGCCAGAGAATTAGCAGATACCAAAGCCATGGAACCATGAAATACAATGGAATATAAGAAACTATAGTCAAGCATTTGATGATGACTGAAGTATAACATGGGACTAGAAATTTCAGAAAGGTAAATTCTTTTGAGAATCAGCAGATTAAGGATAAGCATAGGCCATTTTACATGGTAAATCTCTAAAGAATTTTTAAAAGGACTAAGTCTTAAAATTTTTGAAAGGTTTGTGATGTCTCTTCCCTCAGCAACAGAATGTCTACTCACACCAAAACTTGATGATTCAACATTCACAAAGCATTTTGTAAATCACCTGTGTTTCCATTTGTCCTCTCAGCAATCTAGTTCAGAGTCTGCCTTTATTCTTATATAAACTGTTGCTATGACCTCCTTGTTCAATGCCAGATGCCCATCATCTCCAAGATAACTTCATTCAGATCATGCATTACATTTTACCCAATGATTTTTATGTTTTAATTTTTATAAGAATTTTCAGAGGTTTGTTGTACACTATGAGGTTGTTAACTCCACTTTGCAAAATGAAATAGAAAGTAGAGGACACAGACAGGCATGTTCACCCAAGGTCATTGAACTTAGTGGCAGAGCCAGGACCTCCAACCTATCTCCTCTGACTACAGATGTTTCTAATTATCTATTTAAATTCAGAATATTTTTAATATTCTTCATGGAATGGGGCTGGCAGTTTCATAACCTTAAAATTGTTGTGGTGCATTGGGTTCTAGGATTTTGTTTCAATTGCTTTTGAAAATAAGCAGTGACAATTGCTGGAGGAATTGGAGCTCCAGAAGGAATAAGGAGCTCCTAAAAACATTGTACATTGAGACCACAGAAGTGTGAATGCCTTTAAAAATATATGGTTCCTAGTTTTATACTTATTTTGTTTTCCTCTTAGTGTTAGGCAACATTACACTAACTCTAGTTGGAAAAATACATTCCTGAAGTATCTTCCAAATGAGCTTGAGCAAAGAATAACCGTTTGGCTATTCAGAGAGAACTGAAAATGTGATTTCTCTAAACACAGGCTACTCAGGAGGAAACACTTCCAGTTAAATGAACAGGTGATGCCTAAATCTTAAATAGATTAGGAATAATTGTGGTCTACTCACCACTTCTGCTCAAAATGTATTCAGACATAAAAAGATTCTGTTTTTTAGCAGTGCAAATGGGACATTTACCTCTCCACGATATTAATTTTTCAAGAATTCAATAGTGATAAGAAATACTTAACCAGGCTGCACCTTTAAATTATTTTGGTGGATAAACTTGAGACCAACAAAATACTCAATCTTTTAAATAGTATATACATATTTAAAAACCAAATTTTAGGCACATTTTTTAAGAATGTCAGCTTTACAGAAACCATGACTACATCTCAATTTGGGAATTCATGAGAGCTTAATAAAAATTAATTGAATTGTCATGGAAAGGCTGAAGCTAGACAAAATAGAAAATGTTACTTCCCCATAGACCGTCATAGGTTTGTTTGCTGTATTGTGATCCTAGCAAACACCTTTTTAAAAATCACTGAGAGGAGTCCTTCGCTATGAGCCCTGCAGTTCTCATTAGAATGGATCTCCCCCAATGACACACCTGGTATCTGATATCTGCAGCAAGTACAAAGGCCAAACCCTGCAAACCTTCACTGAGTGCAGAATCTGGTCCACGCATGGTAGCGAGCGATAATGAGGTGGGCTGCCAAACCATAATTGCAGGTCACTGAGAGGTGTCTATGAAGCCTCTATAGCTTCCAGCAGGATGCTTGTCATTGTTCATACTTAGGTCATCATGATTTATCAACTTGAGGATCATCAGATTCCCAAAGCCAAAGATTTTACATATTCTGAGTTTTTGTGAGAGGTACTGTCATTTACTTTGTCTTAATAACCCTTTACATTTTGATGGAGCTGGTTAATCTGATACGGCAGCATGTGAATTTTTCAGCTTCTGAAGAGTGTGTTAATTAAATACTCTTAACAGCCTGGAAAATATTGATGCATTCATCACTCTCTTCTCAACTAGAGAGAGAGCTGAAAGAGGAGGGTCAATGTCTTGGTTACATTCTCCCCCAACCTAGAATACTGCCTTGATAGGAAATAAGAACTGATGGAAAAGAGGCAAAGATGCAGAGAAGTCATGGGATTACATAACTTTTAGCCTTTCACTTGAAAAAAAGTATTGAACACTTACTGGGCTCAGATGTTGGGAACACAGAGATCACAATTCCTCCAGAACTTCGCTTTCTATCAAACCTGCATCATGATTTTACCTCTGGATGAGGAAATAACTGTTCCAAATGAAGTATCAGATATATAGGGCCATCTCAACAACTGACCATTCCATTTCTCTTACTTCTATATGTAATGCTCTATATATTTAGTACCAAAAGAGTATGCATGTGGCCCTAGTTTTGTATCAACAAAATCTAAAGATTAGCCTAAACAATCCCCTTCTCAGACAGTTGAAATAATTTTGGGATCATACTCTGCATTTTACCAGGTTTTAGGGGAGACATTTAAAAGGAATGTGACTTTTGTCCTTTAAAGATCTCTAAAGCAGGCCAGACATGGTGGCTCATGCCTGTAATCCCAGCACTTTGGAAAGCCAAGTTCAGAGGCTTGCTTGAGGAAGACCAGCCTGGGCAACATGGCAAGACCTCATCTCCACAAAAAAATTTCAAAAGTTAGCCAGGCCTAGTAGCACACATCTATAGTCCTGGCTACTCAGGAGACTGAGGCAGGAGGATCTCTTAAGCCCAGGAGTTTGAGGCTGCAGTTACATCAATGCACTCCAGCCTGAGTGACAGAGTGAGACCCAGTCTCAAAATAAATAAATAAATACATTAAATAAATAAATAAATAAATAAATAAATAAATAAAACAAAAAACTCTAAAACCAATTCCTATTATATTACTTATCATGTTATTTTCATTAATTTGCACATAGCTCCAGCTCCTCTACTCAGCTACCTATTCCTTTAGGTAAGGGGTGTGTTAATCTTTTTGTCCTTGTTTCTAATACAATGACGGGCATATACAAGTGCTTAATAAAGTTGTTGATGTATAACAACAATAAATGTAGAAAAACAGTGGTCTTGATGTATAAGAAACGATTGTCCATACTTTGAGAGGTTATGGTTTAAATAATGAAGAGAAAATTCAAATGAAGAGAAAGTAAATGGCATCAAAGAAGTGAATTTAAAATACTTTTTAAACATCCTGGGAACAAATGCAAAAGAGCACTGTGCTGCATGAGGGAAAATAGGAATTCTGGGCTTCCCTTCATAGTTCTTCATCTTCCAGTATGCAAGCCTGGGCTTTTTCACACAGTAATTTTATGGTCCTAAGAGCCACAAAACGATCATCCTCAATGTGCAAACACTTTTGAAGTCTCTGCAACCATCATATTTGCTACTGTCCCATTAGCCAAAAAAGTCTTATAGCCAAGCCCAGAGTGAGTTGAGGAGCATACTCACTAAATGCGTGGATACAGGGAAACAAACACATTGGGACCCCAGCTGCAATCCATTTACCACAGAAGGGTAAGGATTCCCAATAATATCAGCCTCTGCTAATTCTATATCCTGTGGTTCCAGGTGTGTAAAAAATAAAACCTCGATATAACTGCATGCATACATGCACACACACACACACACACACAGATCTAGAAAATACATAAAAATGCATTAATAATGCTTAATATATGCTTCTGTATTTTAAAAAACATTTAAATTTTTTTTGTATTGCATATGTTTTTTGTTATTCAGCAAAAACATCTGGAAGGTAATAAAATGTGATTATGGATGAGGTTTCACCTTTTGTGCTTTTTATATTTCTTCTGTATTTTCCATGTTTTCTATAAAGCATATGCACTCTTTTATAATCAGTCAAATGTGTGTGTGTGTGTGTGTGTGTGTGTGTGTGTGTGTGTGTGTGTGTGAACTACACTTTAAAAATCATAGGAGCTAGGCCACTGGAGTACTTCTCCATCTGGTTTTTCTTTATTATGACACCAGGAAGAAACAGCTGAAAAGTTGAGTTGATAACAAATTCTAAACAAATTTTTTTTACTCCATCTACAAACTTTGTTTTGAAGTGTGCAGCTGTCACTGGTTGCCTGCTTGGTTTCCTTTCAGACGCCCTGCTGGCATTGAAGAGGAGTCTCTTTTATTTATCTGGTCAGAAGGAGCCCTTGAATTTACGGATGAAGGAGACACCCTGAGACCTTTCACGCTCTATGAATATCAGGTCAGAGCCTGTAACTCCAAGGGTTCCGTGGAGAGTCTGTGGTCATTAACACGAACTCTGGAAGCCCCACCTCAAGATTTTCCAGCTCCTTGGGCTCAAGTCACCAGTGCTCATTCAGTTCTGTTGAATTGGACAAAGCCGGAATCTCCCAATGGCATTATCTCCCATTACTGTGTGGTCTACCAGGAGAAACCCAACGATCCAACATTTAACAGCCCTACCGTGCATGCTTTCACAGTGATGGTAAGACCTTTGAAAAAATAACAGACATGCGGATTATCTGGTTAATATGTTGAAATTAATTTTCTTATCCAACTTCTCATTTTTCTTCACTTAGGGCTTAAATATATGAACATCTTTCACATGTGAAAAGTTGTAATGTAGTCATGGGGATAAGATACTGAACTGAGTATGAGGAGTTTTGGGGACCAGTTTGTAGACCACAACTAATTTTGATTACCTGAAAACCAATAAATACATTTTATTTATTCATAAAATTGCCTGATTTCCATTTTCCATATTTACTAAATGAGAATTTTTTTTTTTTTTTTTTGAGACAGGCTTTCATTCTGCCACCCAGACTGGAGTGCAGTGGCATGGTCTCAGCTCACTGCAGCCTCCGCCTCCTGGGTTCAAGCAATTCTCCTGCCTCAGCCTCCTGAGTAGCTGGGATTACAGGTGCCCACCACTGCCCAACTAATTTTTGTATTTTTAGTAGCGAGGGGGTTTCACCATGTTGGCCAGGCCAGTCTTGAACTCCTGACCTCAAGTGATCTGCCTGCCTCAGCCTCCCAAAGTTCTGGGATTACAGGCATGAGCCACCACACCTGGCCTAAATGGGAATAATTTAGTTTCTTGATTTCCATTTTCCATATATACTAAATGGGAATAATGTAATGCTTTCCTCCATACCTCATAGAAATCAGGTTCAGATGAAATTACATAGAATTATATATACACATATATGTAGTATGTGTATATATGTATGTGTATGTATGTGTGTATGTATATATGTGTGTTTGTATATATACATATATATATTTAAACATACACACACACACACACATAAAAATTGCATGCACTAGAGCTTACTAATGATTTTTTTCAGGGATGGCCTCCTCTGGCCCATAAAACAACTTAACTCAGTTCACCTGATCAGCTAGTAGCTCCTGAGTGCTTTCTTTATGTACAGCATAGCCTCATGGTCTATGGGAGATACAGAAACAGGATGGTCCTTGTTGCAGGGAGTGTTTTGTTTTATATCACAGAGATTTAATTGCGCATAAGGGGAAAAGAAGAAGAAGCGGTTGAGTACAGCCTATAATGTCCACTACACTGGGACTTAGATCCCAAACTCCACTATCTACTAGCTTTAAACCACAGCACAAGAGAGAGTAACATCATATACCAAGTGTCAGGCAAGAAGTGCTCTGGGAGATCAGCTCTCAAACTGAAGATGCTTCATGGATAAGATTAAATTTTGTGGTCTTGGGAGTTAAATACAAATATGTGCCGAGACCTTATTAAATATGGAAAACCCTCAATAAGAACAAATAAGCAGACAAACTAAAGCATTCTTTAAAAAAATAAAAAGACTATGTTTCTATGCTTTAAATCCTGGAAGGCCAATTTATATGAAGGTTATCTTATGGAGTATAACATTTATCAAAATATTTAAATTACAGTGAGCAAATATATTTTCATAAAACTCCAGAAGAGCCTTTTCGAATTAATAGTTTAAAGTACAATGTTTTCCCACTGTCCTCATGTTTAATTTTCTCATATGACTAAAAAATAAGCAATATGTAAATGAAAAGATCATTGTTTTCATTTTTATCTGTTTCAGAATTAGTACTATGTTTTTATTAGTAAATTATATACTAGAGTCTTTTATATTACATCTTCTAGTTCCTATATGATAAGCACTAGAAGCAGTGTTCTTTTTTTTTTTTTTTTTTTTTTTTTTGAGACGGAGTCTTGCTCTGTCACCCAGGCTGGAGTTCAGTGACCGGATCTCAGCTCACTGCAAGCTCTGCCTCCCAGGTTTACGCCATTCTCCTGCCTCAGCCTCCCGAGTAGCTGGGACTACAGGCGCCCGCCACCACGCCCGGCTAGTTTTTTGTATTTTTTAGTAGAGACGGGGTTTCACCGTGTTAGCCAGGATGGTCTCCATCTCCTGACCTCGTGATCCGCCCATCTCGGCCTCCCAAAGTGCTGGGATTACAGACTTGAGCCACCGCGCCCGGCCTAGAAGCAGTGTTCTTAAGTGTAAAAGGTATTTTTTAGTGGATATGTGATCCAGGAGGAAGTTGGTTACTTCCCACCATATCCTTCAAACTCGTGTTCTAAACTTTCACCCTTAAAGTAAAATGTTTATGAATATACTGAAACACCCTTGTTAATAGCTTTCTGAATGAGGCACCTTAATTTAAATATGCTTTTATTGAAGGCACTGGGATTGCAGTGATTAAACCTCTGATCTTTTAAAATACAAATTTCAGGGGTATGAGTCTAATAATCATTTAGTGTCCTGAAACACTTCTGTTGGAATTCCCTTGTGGAATATCTTGTAAGTCATCCCTTCATAACCAGCTTCATTTTAAAACACAAGATTTAAAGTATATGATGAATCCATGAACTCTGTTCTTTATTTAATCTTCTAGGCTATATTTTATCACACTAAAAGCTTCTGAAAAGAGGCAAGCCTATGACCCCAAGCTTTAAGTGGCACCGGGCTCTTTGCACATGGGCCCTCCCTGACGTGGCCTTCATTTTGACAGTCCAGTACTGGTGCACTCTTCTGTTTTTCCAAAGATTTTTTTTTCTTGCAATGTCTAATAGAATAGCCAGAATAATTTTAAAACAATACTTCTGTGTCCTATTTTGAATGTGTATGTGTATATTCAAAATGGTCTCCCAAAATCAAAATCTTTGGCTCTCAGAATTCCAAGAGAAGGCTTCATTAGATTCACTAAGAAAGGTCCCACCTGATCTTTTCAAACAAACAAGGACATCTTCCACAAAGCAGTCTGGGCAAGTATTCAGATCTTCTGGCCACTGGACGACGTTTTCAGGGCATCAGGGCCACTATGATTCTTTATGATATGACACCTTTGAAAGAAGTCATCAGGAGAATGAACTAGTGTTTTTGTATTTCACTTATTCCCACAGTCCCTGTGTAGGAGATTGTGTTCAATATTTTTGTTTAAAAGATATCTAGGCTGAGCGCTGTGGCCCATGCCTGTGATCCCAGCACTTTGGGAGACTGAGGCGGGCAGATCACAAGGTCAAGAGTTCGAGAACAGCCTGGCCAACACGGTGAAATCTTGTCTGTATTAAAAACACTATTTTAGTATTTTACTTTTGGAAGGCTGAGGCAGGAGAATTGCTTGAACCCAGGAGGCTGAGGTTGCAGTGAGCCAAGATCCTGCCACAGCACTCCAGCCTGGGAAACAGAGCAAGACTTCATTTCCAAAAAGTGTAAAGGAAGTTCTATTCCTTATCCAATGCTCTATACTCCTCACCATCACAGAAGAATGTTTCTTTTATCTCAGACAAATCCTTCCTCCTATAATTTAAGTCTACCTCCCTTTGTCCAGAGCAGCATGACTTCTCCATAGTAGCACAATGGGCCTTCAGGGTCCAACAAATTATTGACAATTCCATCTGATTTGGCAAATAGTCATTGAGTACTATATTCAATATGCCAATATTTAATACCAAACTTAACTACTATGTTGTTGAAGTCTACTATGAGACTTGGCCCTTGAGCAGAGCAGAGGCTGTGAGGACAAATGAGTGATGAGTTCTGAGGCACAGGCTGTTACTGTTGGGCATTCTGGGTTTTTAAGCTTCTTGCAGATGTGTTTCTGCTGCCCATGTTTAGAAGACCCCATTTCATTTTAATTTTTGTATAAACTTAATGGGTCCCAGTGAAGTTTTGCTACCTGGATATATTGTATAGTGGTGAAATCTGGGCTTTTAGTGTAACCATCGCACAAATAACATACATCATACCCATCAAGTCATTTATCATCCCTCACCCCGCTCCCTCCCTCCCTCCCACCCTTCCAAGTCTCCAGTGTCTGTTATTCCACACCCTATGTCCACGTGTACACATTATGTAGTCCTACTTACAAGTGAGAACATGCAGTGTTTGACTTTCTGTGTCTGAGTTATTTCATGAGGATAATGGCCTATAGTTCTATCCATGTTGCTGCAAAAGACATGATTTCATTATCTTTTATGGCTAAGTAGTATTCTACAGTGTGTGTGTGTGTGTGCATGTATATATTCATATATGTAATTATATTCTATGGTATGTAAAATTATTCCTATTTAGTAAATATGGAAAATGGAAATGGAAATCAGGAGATAGATATATATCTATATATAGATATATATATGTATATCACATTCTCTTTATGCAATCATCCATTGATGAACCCTTAGGTTGATTCAATACCTTTGCTATTGTGAATAGTGCTGTAATAAACATACAAATGCAGGTATCTTTTTTAATATAATGATTTATTTTCCTCTGGGTAGATGCCCAGCAGTGAAATTGCTGGATTGAAGGGTAATTCTACTTTTAGTTCTTTGAGAAATCTCTATATTGTTGTCCATAGGGGTTGTAGAAGACTCCATTTTAAATCACTTTCCAAGTACTTTCCTAGATGTACTTACTATTTATCTAATTTCTGCAGCAGCTAAACAACTTTACTGTCTTCTTTCCTTTCTGTGCCTGCTGTAGGAAATTTTTCAAGTTTTTGTTTATTGGCCACTCTGGCTAAAATTCTTCAGGGCAAAGGAACTACAGTGCCTTCTCCATTAATGAGGCACAGAATCCGTCCCCACAATTGCAGGATTGCAATTCAGTCCACAGACTCGTAAGAGGTACTGCTAATGCAATTAGCATTAGCTAATGCATTAGTCCCTTGTTTATTAAGATCTCATGTCTGCCCAAGAGGCCACCAATAAATTGCCCATGTTGTGGTGCCATCACTAGCTTGCCCCAAGGTCCCCCCAGAGTTGTTTATAGACAGGTGGATGTTGCTGAGAGAGCCACATAAGACAGGTGCAATGGAGGCATGAATTCTGCTTGTGGTGGCAGTGGATGGAGAACTGGCAGTGGGGGCCCTCCATGGGGGTGAGAAGCGTATGTGTTGGCAGGAACAACAGCAGCGGCAGCAGCAGCAGAGGCAGCAGGAGCAGAGAAATGGAAAGAGTGTGGGTTTTAATGCATCACTAGCTGCTCTCCCAACCTCATGAAAAGTTTCACCTCCCTACTCATCTCTATGTAGGTCTTTCTAAGGAAGAAAGAGGGAGATCAAGATTCTTGGGGTCTCTTTAGACTGATACCTTCCATTATTGAAAACAGCGTTAGTTAGAAGGCCTCAAACTCCCTTCCCAATTAGCTCTGTGATGAATTGTGTGGTGTCAGGAAAGAAACTGTATTTAGCCTTGCTTGGCATGCAGGAGTTCCATGGTGGTATTTACAGGGAACACTCCTGGCAAGGTTGACGATATTGCTACCACCATTTGGGTTTGTTTGCTTTTTCTCACTGGCACCTGCCATTGTGCTGGCAGAAATAAATCTGAGAATTTGGGATTTTAAAGAAAAAGTGGTTTACCTATTATCCGTCCCCTAACTATATCCTTGCTTGTTACAGGGGGTTATAAAACGTCAAGTCCAGATCATGCATTTGCCCAGTATTCTGAAAAATAAATGGTGCTTCACTCTGTGTAGAATCAAGCATAAGGTGCTGAGAAATAAGCAAATTATATGGGTCACTAAAAATTGGCTTCCAATCTGGTAATAAAATCCAGAATTACTAACTCTAGTTTCTAGATTCTAGCTGCCAGACTTCCTTTCCCAATGTCAGGGAGGAGGTAGTCAAAATTTCCTCAAGGATTTGTTTCCTATATCTTTATCATTAAGTAGATATGTGGCAAAAATAATAGCAATAATAATAAAATAGATATTTCACGATTGCCATGTTATGAAGGGTGTGTAAGTAAATTGATAAATTTATTTTTAATCCCATTTTCATTTTGGCTTAGATAACATAAAGTATTACTGCTCTTTACATATGATCTTAAATTAGTTGCAGCTCTTTTTAATTTGATGATTCTTAGCCTTTTCTCCCCAGACACACTTATTAGACAACAAAAATACTCTGGGAGACGTAGTTTTCCAAAAGGACTCCTTTGGTGACTATCTTTCTAATGTGAATAAAATTTGGTAATAAAATAATTACCATATTTCCTGTGTCGGTTCTATAAACTGAGATTTTCACATTTTATAATAAGAAATACCTGTGTCATTCTTTTATGTAAAAGATACAAAACATGGATGAGTAAATATCACACAAAACAATGAATATTTGTTGGCATAACCCTTTTTTTTTTTTTTTTTTTTTTTTTT
>NW_016804690.1:9179950-9207562 GCF_001698545.2 Rhinopithecus bieti
GAGTCTCTCTCTATCCCAGGCTGGAGTGCAGTGGCCGGATCTCAGCTCACTGCAAGCTCCGCCTCCCGGGTTTACGCCATTCTCCTGCCTCAGCCTCCGGAGTAGCTGGGACTACAGGCGCCACCACCAAGCCCGGCTAGTTTTTTGTATTTTTTTTAGTAGAGACGGGGTTTCACTGTGTTAGCCAGGATGGTCTTGATCTCCTGACCTCGTGATCCGCCCATCTCGGCCTCCCAAAGTGCTGGGATTACAGGCTTGAGCCACCGCGCCCAGCCAACCCTTTTTTTTTTTAAGAGACAGGGTCTTGCTCTATCACACAGGCTGCCATGCAGTGACACCATGATAGCTCACTGCAGCCTTGATGTCCTGCACTCAAGTGATCCACCCCACTCAGCCTCCCAAGTAGCTGGGACTACAGGTGCATGCCACCATGCCCAGCTAATTTCTTTTAATTTTTTGGTAGAGATTGTGTCTCACTAAATTGCCCCAGCTGGTCTCAAATTCCTGGCCTCAAGAGATCCTCCCACTGTGGCATCCCAAAGTGTTGGAATTATAGGCTTGAGCCACTGCCCATGGCAAAACTTTTTAGTTGTGATGGTATTTGGGGTTTAATATTAATGTTTCATTTACTTGCCTTACAAATTAGACTTTCAGACAAACATGTATTTGTCTGAAATTCATAAATACATATCAAGAATCTACCTTTTGCTCAACATTATTAGAGATGAAAACCATGTAAGTCTTTTTGAATTTTATGTTAATTACTTCTTTGAAAGAGCCATATTTTTCTCCAACCACTTTATCCCAGCAAGCTCCATCAGGACTCCCTTGCTCACCCATCAGTAACATCTAAGGCAGGTTCCATGGTTTTCCAGTCACTTTTCAGTAACAAGGATCAGTACAACTGGTGATCAAGACTGATTTCAGGTGTTTTTTAAAAACTTCAGTCTAGGCCAGGGGCAATGGCTCATGCCTGTAATCTCAGCACTTTGGGAGGCCAAGGTGGGCGGATTACCTGAGGTCAGGCATTCAAGACCAGCCTGGCCAACGTGTTGAAATCTTGTCTCTAGTAAAAATACAAAAATTAGCCAGGCATGGTGGCTGGCGCCTGTAATTCCAGCTACTCGAGAGGCTGAGGCAGGGGAGTTGCTTGAACCCGGGAGGCAGAGTCTGCAGAGTCAAGATTGCCATTACACTCCAGCCTGGGTGACAGAGCAAGACTCTGTCTCAAACAACAACGACAACAACAAAAATTCCGGTCTAAATTAAAACCTGATTTGTTCTTAAGGATCTACAGTGGGGAAAGAGGGCATGGTCATTTTCCTCTTTCTTCAGTTCCCTCTTCTTCTCTTATTTATTTCGCCCAGGATCATGGCATAAAAAGAAAGAATTAGACAAAAAAGAACAGAGCTTTACTCAACAACATTGCTGTAATTAATCTTCTATTAATTTTGAGGGACCAGATGCCTCATGGTGGGTTATATAGGGGTCCCCATAGGAAATTCTATGCCTCATAGTCCACTGATGTAGGCAATACACTCTCTGGCTAATTTCTTACTATTTGTTATTATCCAAGAGGTCCACTCTACAACCTTTTTGGCCTCTGGGGGCCCCTCTCCCAAGCAAGCAACATACTCTCTGACTAATTTCTTACTATTTGTTATTGTCCAAGAGATCTATCCTACAACCTTTTTGGCCTCTGGGGGCCCCTCTCCCAAGCAGGCAGCCAATATCAAGTCCTATCATGTTGACAAAACTCATTCCTTTCTTGGCACCCACTAGGACTGCGGAAAACTTTGGTTCCATCAAATAATGAAGGTACAGCTTGTCCAGTACTATATTCTCTGCTTGACCTATCATGCTGGATGAGACCTAGCCAGTCTCCCAACTTTGGAATTCATTGACTAAGACATAGGTTTTAGCTTAGGTGTTAGCCTATTATCCCAAAACTCTGGGATCACTTAAGGATTACAGAAGACCCTTTCCACTCTAGTCATTGCATCAAAATTGTCCTATGAGTTTCATCAGTGCAGTAGGAAGCCTCTTGCCAAGACCAGACTGTTCATCTCACTTTTCTTGCAACACCCCCAGTTTCTTCAAGAGCTTCTCTTGGATATTCCTTGTATGCCTTGAAAGGGGAATGTGGAGAAATCCCATTCCCTCCCTGAAGTGGGAAGGATATAACCAAAGTCTCTTTATTCTCCGTTGAATCCCCTTCTTTATTTTATTTTTTTATGAACTTGGGTCTTCTCATATAGGTTGTCTCCATAGATCTTCATAGGAAGATGGAGCTGTTTTTTCCATAAGTCCTGCAGTGATACATCTAGCTGTTCCAGTGGAGTTACTTACCACCTATTTTTCTAAAGTATACTCATTATTCTCCAATACAGTTCTATGTCACATCCTGTTATATAACTAAATGGACCTATTCTCTTTCTAGTTGCGCAAGCCAGATCATTTTTGAGTCTTCCCTCTTCCTTACTTCCATATCAATTCTTCACTGAGTACTATTGATTCTATTTCCACACTATATCTTAAATCCTTCCACTTGAAGACAACATTAGGATCTTCACACACGTTAATCCCTCCTCCTGGAATGGTGGCTCATTCTATAATTCATCTGTCCTCATTCTTACTCGTCAAGTCTGAACTAAAATGTCATTTATCTCATAGGGCTGCTGCAATGACTAATAAATTAATGCATATGCAAAGTACCATAAATGGCAATATAAATAGACTATAAACCTTTAGCAGTCCTTCTATTTGAAAAAACAGAGACTGGAATAAATTAGCAAATGTAGATAAGGTTCTGGTCTGTCTAGGCAACTGTATAATTTGGTCACGAGTGAAAAACCTTATGTTTTATGCATTTTAAGTGTTCCTCACCTTGCAACAAAACTCTGAGCTTGCAAATTTACATGTTTCCTGATACCACATTGTCAATTTCCACGTAATTTTCCAAATACTGGATTAGGTTCTACTTCCTTTCTAAACTGCCTGAAGCAAGAACATGCTTTTTTTTTTTTTTTTTTTTTTTTTTTTTTTTTGTCTCCTGAGGTTTATTACAGTCTTATCCCTGGCCCCCCTTCCCCAACAACATCACATACCTGCCAGTATAAGAGCCCTCCTCAGGAGATTTCCACCCCATATGTAGTTCTGTTTACCTGCCATGACACTCTTAGGACCCTGCCTTTTCCCTTAGATCTGGGATTATATCAGCAGAACATGATGAGGTATTTTAGTCACATACACACACACACACACACACTCACACTTCTCAAATCATACAAATGGATTATGCCAAATTGGCATCTACCTACTTCCCCTATGCCAAATAGTAGTTCATCAGTACATGAAGGACAGTTAGTTGATGGGGAGACTGTTTGACCTGTGGGTCAAGTATGTTGCTATTTTCTGGCCTTTAACCAACTTGTAAGAAAACCCTCTTCAGACACCTAAGACTCCTGTGGAGCCTTGTCAAAAATGTGTGTGAAAGTAAAATGAACTAGTCCACATACTAACAGGCCCAGGCCATAAATTCAGAATACATGCCATTTAGCAGAGACAGCAAGCTGTAAATGGCAGTGAAGGGCAGAAGTTAATTGAACTACTCTGCTCTTGTCACAAATGGAAAGTAGCCACTACCTGAAACAAGATGGCTGCCCCTGAAGTACCCTATTACAGCCAAGAGATCATATCCTTAGCTCTGCAAGGGCTTATGGGTGAGGGGGAAATCATACACAGATGACCAATATTTTTATGGTTCACAGCCGATCAAAGTGAAATTCAGCAGCTGTTCAGGACAAGTGACCACTGTAACGGCTGTAATATAACCTACTAAATAGAGAGGGAATTGCATTAGAGCAAGAGGTTAGCTGTGATTATCGGCAGGTGAGTGCTTTATTGAAGTTGAAAGACCATTAACATTGATAGAGTAATTATTTCAACTTGAAAGTAATTACCTTGATGGGTGATAACTTCTCTAGTGTTCCCAGATTTGATTGGGCCAAACAATTGTGAGCTCCTGAAGCCTAGAAAAATATTACAACAATACTGTGATTTTTAAATTACTGAAACCACTGTTGGAATATTCTAATTATGCCGAACAGTGAAAAGATTTTGCCTTACACAAGCTAGTGACCTCTCATGTAGAGAGAGACATTTGCTTTTTAATCCAAATGCAATGACCCACACCCACCACCTGTGAATACATATGTGATGGGTTTGCAAATGAATCTTTTTATCTCGATATAATTTTAAGGTGAAACATCTTGTTAGTGCTGTGCCCATACTAAGCTAGAACTGTTGGCATTTTTGATCATATCTATGGACTGGAAGGCTCCAGAATGGCAACTATCTTCTATCTTTGTCACAGAGGGTTTAAATTTGCATAAATTAAATATTTTGATAATGACTACACACAAATTAGGATTTCTGGATGCCACGTATTTTGGATCCCAAATTTCAGATATTATCTAGTTACATAATTCAGTTGTTTCAATAACTTTCTTGCCTGATGTTATGCAGCTCCACCACAAACACTCCATTGTCAGGGAATTTTCTGTTTACCTACACTGGACATCAGCAAACAAAATTAAAGTTGAAAACCAGGGCTATTGCTTCTCTGTAGTCTCATGAATATATGAAAATTGCAAGTTATTTGCAATTGAGGACCAAGACACATCAAATCTAATTCAGTAATCAAGACCAAGAAATACTGGGCCCTTCCATTAATCAGTTTTTCACCAAATTTCTCTTTTGAGAATCTACTTGGTCCAGAAGCTGTAACAGATACAAACAAATGAGAAATAGACTTTTCTCTCTGAAATTCGTCATGTATTTGGAGAAACAATAAGAAAAGAGACAAATTGCAATGTAATAAGCAATCATTTTGTCATGCATGGTATTGATTGTACTTATAAATAGTTAAAAGGACCTAGGAGGACTCTAGTGCATACTCCTGATTCCAAACCCAGCATTCATTCTGTGGAACCACAAACCATTGACAGAACAAACACAGGCATCATGATTCTTAGTCATGTTGTCAGAAAAGATGAATGTGACATCACCTTAACGTTCCTGGATGATTCCGTAGACCTTTCTGTCATCTTGGCAGGGTTTGATCAGATGATCAGCCAATGAATGACTATCTTTTTGGCAGCACTTCCCAGGAGTTTTTTCTAATCAAAATCTCAGACTCTCCTAGGGACAAAACAGGTTTCTACTTGTTGTCTAAGAGCCAATAAGGAATGTTTTACCAAGCAGTTAATGGGTTTCCTTCATCTCCCCATCTCGGCTCTGAATTCCTCTCCATAGACAAAGTCGTTTGGTCTCTCTTTCAGAAATTACCGTAGGGTGGGAATCTCTGCCAAGCCCAAAGACATTTGCCAACTGAAAAGTAATATAACGGGCTTGAATGTGGTAAAAGAGTGAAGGATTGAGACAAAAACATACCACTTGGTAAAGTGATAAAAATTTATGAATTGAATTGTAAATCTTGCCATTAAGCCAACCAAAGAGTAGCGAAATCTGACCAATCTGACAGCACATCAGAGTTCTTAGCACAGCAGGCTCACCGTGTGTCATATACAGCCAGACTAAAGATTGTATTAAGGACCCCCTTAGGTACTCTGAATTTAAAATAAGTGTAATAACTCATTTTTAAACATTTTATATGATACTTGAAGTATTAAATATTCACATTACAAAATCAGAGTTTTAATCCATTCAAAAGGGTGCGTTGTCTAACACTGAAAGATAATGGTCATGTCTAGATAGTAAAATTACAGTATATTTTTAACAGATGTAAATGTTACTTTTTGACAAGACACAAGTAATGAATTTTATCGTACAAGTTCCTATTGGGTGATTATGATACAGAGTTTTATTTTTGCTAAAGCAATTACTAATGTCATGGCTGGATACCTGTGCCCATTAGTGGCTGGTTCTGTGTTTTTTTAGGATGGTTATTGATCTCTTGCTGAGCTGAGATTCGGGTTTTATGCCAGATAGCTTGATTAATGGGTTGGTTTCTATAAGTGGACTGAATGGGGATAGAAAGCAGGGGCAGCCTGCTCTGCCAACCCCAAATCCGTCAAGACGCATAGCTCATTATGAAACAGTTATCAAGGATACATGAAAAATTAATTGGGCTCAGTTTGATTCTGAAAAGAATCGGCTTTCTACTTGGCGGACCCCCCCCCCCACCCCACTCTTTCCAGATGTTGTGCACCAGCCCCTAGAGAAACAGCAAAGGGAGATGTATTAATACATTGTATTGATTAGATCAAGACCCCTGACAGTTATTTGTAGAGATACCATCTGGCTGCTGTTCGAATTCCTTCACCAAAAACAGGACGTGACATGTTATTAATCTCAACTCTCTAAGTATAGACAGTTGCCTTTTCTGCTAAACCGCATTTTACCATTCCGTAGGAGATGGAGGCAGACCTGAAGGGTGCAGAAATTAAGGTTATTACACAAATTGAGCCATATGGTCCAAATATTTCAGCAAGAAAATTGCCAGGCAATAAAAATTACTCCTGCCTTCCTAATGGTGTAAATTACAGTTTAACCATGGCTCTAATGATGTCCTTCTGCCGCGCTTAACTACTGTTACATGAAGGACATTGTTTTAAAAATATAAAAAACAAGTAAATGCCAGCAGCGTGTTTTACAATCTGTTAGTGTGTCATTAAGAACACTGTCAGAATTACATAAACATAATGGCAGGCAACCCAGCATACAAAGGAACTCGTATGGAAATAGAAAGTGTCTTGAAAACTCTTCATTATCTCTGGAATGTCAAGAGCACCGTCCCCTTTGGAAGTTTTCCAGGGAGAAAAGCCCTGTCCATCTAGTGCTTTATTCTAATTCTCATGTGTGTCCCAACAGCAGTGTTTTCTAAATCAAGTGTCGCAACTCATAGTGTGCCTAAGTACACATCTGGTACCACAACCCTGTCCATGTACAAAAAATGAAACAGATAAGGTGAGGAGAGAGCTAACAAATTCTAAACAAACTGATAGAAGTTAACCTTTTGAAGTATTTTTGTTTTTGGGGAAAACAGTTAAGACTCCACTATCTTCCTTAATGATAACATCAAGAATTAAAAGCATAATTTCTATCCTCAGCAAACTAACCCAGGAACAGAAAACCAAATACTGCATGTTCTCACTTGTAAGTGGGAGCTGAACAATGAGAATACATGGACACAGGGAGGTGAACAACACACACTGGAGCCTATTGGGGGGTGAGGGGAGGAAGAGCATCAGGATAAGTAGCTAATGCATGCTGGGCTTAATATCTAGGTGATGGGTTAATAGGTGCAGCAAACCACCATGGCACACGTTTACCTATGTAACAAACCCGTACATCCTGCATGTGTATCCTGGAACTTTAAATTAAATTAAATTTTAAAAGTATAATTTCTGCCATCCCACTATTTGGGGCATGATATTAAGAGGAAGCTTACTTAAGATAATCATAACTCTTTGGGAATTACAGTAAAGACCATTAATATTTGAGTAAGGCATCAACCCTTCAAATATTTTTAGACCTATTACACCAGAAACACCTTGGCACTTAAAAATTCCATATAGGTCATATCAATGTTTTGTTCTCTAAAACTGCGAAATTCTCCAACTTTTTCGTCTTCTAAGATGTTACAAACACAATTTGTTAAAGTAAAAGTCCAGATAAAAGTTTGTAGAAAATTTGAAGGAAAACTACTTTTAATTCCCAGTGGAGAGTTGCCTTATCTTTAAGCCCTTTTTTCTTCTCCATTTCCCCAAAGGGAAGAAGACCAGGATATAATTTGTCCTTTAAACTAAAAAAGAAAAAAGAGAGGGAAAAAACCTAGGAAACCAAAAAAATTATTCTTTTGCATGCATGCATTAAAATTAATGAGAACCCATTATTATTTCCTCATGGCACAAAGGGCAGGGCTAGCAATCTTTTGACTAGAGCATCCTCTGCCTGGAAAGCTCTGCCCCAGGCGTCCCCATGGTTGGCTCCCACACTTTCTTCTGGTCTTAACTGAAAAGTTGCTATCACTAAAGCCTTACCTGACCTACTCAGCTACAATTTCACTCCCCTCTCCCTCACACACACTTTCTATTCCTCTTCCCTGCTTTATTTTTCTCTTTAATATTTAGCTTTTACTTCTGGTTTCTTGCTAACCTACAATCTTATTTCAGAAATTGTTTTTCAAATGCTTTGCTATGCTTCATATTTCACCTAAAAGGAAATCTGTATGTTCACAGCTAAATCAAACTGAGAAAGCATCATTTATATATTCCAATTCCAATTTATAAGCTGACAACTTCCACATAAAACATATTGTGGGCACTTTACACATGCCATCTTATTTCACCTCAATAACCAATCTGTGGTGTATTATTACCTAAATTTATTAATGAGGAAATGGAAACTCAGAGAGGTTAAGTAACATACCCAAGGTCACACAGCTAGCTGCAGAATTGGGTTTTGATTGCAGCTCTCTCAGTGTCTAAAGCCTTTTCTTTCTATTATCCAGTATTGCTTCTTGAGTTTCAGCCTAGAGGAACAATTGCTATTTACGAAAAGCTAAACATCAATGAAAGCCACAAATTATAGTTCAACAGGACAAAGAGATGCTACAGAGCTTGATATGATTCATTGCCTAGTATAAATACAGAAAACAATTGATAAAAGATTCAAACAATTAAAAGTTCACTTGGACTGGAAAATTTCAGAGAAGGCTTTTGGGAGAGGTCTGTGCTTTGAACAGTTGGTGAAATTCAAATAGAAGAAAAGTAGAACAGACATTACCTTATTCAGGCAAAGAAACAGAAGCCTGGTTTTGAAACATCTGATGGCAAGTCTCTGCTTCAGGAGGTCACATGGGGAACATTTTCCAATATGCCCCATTAATTGGGCTGATATTAAAACAACTGATTTAAAATATATATATATATATATCAAAATACTCCCAAGAGATGCCTAGCAAAGCTATTGAGTGAGGTGGTTAGCAACATGGGTTGGGGTCAGGAAACATGGATTAGAGACTGGCTCTGGCTTTTTTTCTTATTGTGTGCCTTCAGGAGGTTATGCCTAATAGCGCACCCCTCAGAGAGGCAGCACCTCTTAGAGTCACAGGAACTGAGACAACACTCAGTAAATAGTGGCGAGTATGATTCAGAATAGGTTTTCAGAGAAGAAATCAGCACATGAAGATATCATGGTGTCATAGTGTGTTGACAGGGTCCTGTCTGGAGATACTACTCCAGAATTTCAAAAAAAGAAATTTTGGCCAGGCGCTGTGGCTCACGCCTGTAATCCCAGCACTTTGGGAAGCCGAGGTGGGCAGATCACCTGAGGTCAGGAGTTTGAGACCAGCCTGGTCAGCATGGCGAAACCCCATCTCTACTAAAAATACAAAAAATAGCCAGGCATGGTGGTGATCACCTGTAATCCCAGCTACTTGGGAGGCTGAGGCAGGGAGAATTGCTTGAACTCAGGAGGTAGAGGTTGCAGTGCGCCAAGATCTGCCAGTGCACTCCAGCCTGCATGACAGAGCAAGACTCCATCAAAAAAAGGAAAGGAAAGGAAGGGCAGGGGAGGGGAAGGGAGGAGAGGGGAGGAGAGGGGAGGAGAAGGGAAGGAAGGGGAAGGGAAAGGGGAGGAGAGGGGAGGGGAGGGGAGGGAGGGGAGGGGAACGGAGGGGAGGGGAGGGGAAAGGGAGGGGAGGGGAGGGAGGGGAGAGGAGAGGAAGGAGAGGAGAGGAGAGAGGAGAGGAGAGGAGAGGAGAGGACAGGGACAGGACAGGACAGGAAAGGAAAGGAAAGGAAAGGAAAGGAAAGGAAAGGAAAGGAAAGGAAAGGAAAGGAAAGGAAAGGAAAGGAAAGGAAAGTTGGTTCCCCTTCATACCCTAATACCCCTTTCCCAAAAGTGTGGATTTCTTCACTAAATATGTTAGTAGCAGAATGGTCTTGTGGCAGTTGACCCAGGAGTCCAGGTAGAGCAGTGGGGAAAGAAAAGACAAGGCCAGCCAAGAGGCCAAGCTCCTCCAAAGCTTGACTTGAGATATTAAATTCACTGAAAAAGTTACTCAATATCCACGGTGTTCTGGTGGTGCCTCACTTAGTCCTGGACAATGAATCACAGCCTGAGCTTCATCACTGAATTGGTGACACTGCCGAGGGCCAACTCACCAGCCTTCAAAAACGACAGTGCTGATGACAGCAAAGGCGATGAGGACACACATGAGCATCCGCCCACGAGATGCTGAAAGAGCCAGGAAAGAACTTGGGGGAAAGAAGAACAAATCACTCTTCTGATATTGATTATCCTACAAACTTTATCCTACAAACCAGGACCTATGCTGTCATCCTCCTTTCCTAATCATGTTTAATATCTGATTTATAAGAAACTAAATGTGTACCTAAAAGTAGCTTTCTAAATATTTCTGGGCCACGTTAAACTGTGACTAATTTTCTTCCTTCCTGGCCTACCACATTTTAGAAATATGATAGCATATTTGGGTTGAGAGTCCCTAAGGACCTCAAGAGAGTCCATCTCTTTGTCCTTTCTGACTAGGAAGACCCGGTCATCACGCCACAAGCCTTGGTGTCTCATTTTTAACAGAGCAATAATTATTTATTAGTGGAATATATGCTTATTATATCCAGAAATTAAAGTTGTTAGGGGACATTTGTGCATCCAGGTCCCTGTGGCTGGGTGATCACATCTGTTAGAAATAAATCACTTTAAGAAAATTATATTAGTCTCACAGACAGTCAAGAATGGAGCAAAGGGAGGGAAGTGTGAATAGGGTGAGGAAGCTTGATTTTAAATCTTGTGAAATAGAGTGTGGTCAATATGTTGTCAGCACATTACAGTGTGCAGACATCAACTCCATTTTTCCCCTCTTTTAACCCCAGGTGGCCAATTAGCAGTATATGCTATTTATTCATTACAAAATAGGCAGGATAAATTGAATGGTTAGAATGGCTAATAAGTATTCTTAGCAAGGAGTAGAATAAAAAATGATACATAAGGAGAGACCCCCAAAAAATCTTTAGGGATTTCCAGAAAAAAAAACTCTTGAGGAATTTTCTTCTTAAATATATCTAGAATTTCTACTGACACAAGGAAATTAAAATGGACAGATTCTCTTTGAATAAATTTTCTTCCTAAAATATGTTCTCTTCAATTCCCTCATTTTTATTTCCTTAGAGTTTCTTTCCTTCCTAAAGCAGAAAGACAGTTATAAATTACTTCTAGCAATTATAAGTATCGTTAGGGTGTTTTGATGCTGCATTTTTACAACAAGCACTGTGCTTGCCTTCCTTATTTGTCTCTCAGTTCAACTCCAAGTCGCAACACAGGAAATGAAAACCTTGTCAATTGACTTAATCTTGTGAATACTCACTTTTGCAAATATGAAAGAACTTAAGAAGGGATTATAAAATACTCTTTATCTATATAATTAAAATTCAATTGAAATATGTGAATTCAACATTTTAATTCATGCATTTTATTTTATGGCCATTCAAAGATAATATGCTTCTGTATGTCCTCCATTGATTCCTGTAAATAACATTATCTCTCTTATTGCAAAACGTACATCAGAAGAAGTTGGAAGAAAGTGAGGGCTTGAGGGGTGTTAAACTGAAGCAGTAGTGACTTACTATGCAGTGTTAGTAGATTGCATGCCTTGAGGATCTAGAAGCCGATAAAAGAAATGGAGCAAGCAAATAAGAAATGTCTTATTTCTTATTCCAGAAATAAGAAATTCTGAACTTTTACCTTCAAAGATCCAAAAAGACCATGCTAATGTTCTTTTTTTCTGACTTTTGAGTAACTTAGCCATTCTCGTTTAGAAAATTAAGGGTCTACATCTGGCAGCAACTGAAAGAAATGGCTCAATTGAGCACACCCTTGAATGTCAAATATATCATTTTAAAAGTCAATATTTGTTTCAGCTGTAAATGTTTCTGAAACGAACTGATGTTTTTAGTGTTTGTAGTCTAAGGAGCAGTTTCATTTTTGAACCCTCAAATTGAGAGCTCTCCACCTAGAGCACTAGGGCCCTTTCCTTTCAGTGAGGAGAGCGCCCTCTACTGGGTATGTTTACTTACCACGCATGACTGCTAAGACCCTGAGCTGAACGTATGAGCAGTTAAGATGCACCTAAGAAAGGGTTTTTGGAAAATCCTTGCCCCCTTCTTGTACTAGAATGATTGCAAGTGTGGAAGTAGCCATAGTTCACTGTAGTTTTCTTTTTACTGCTGTATTATTGCACCCTGTTGGGGGATACATCTGAGCATTTCATGTGTCCTACTTTTAAAATGCCCAGATGGTGGCTACGTGCTTTGGTTCAAATTGGGCAGCCCTCATCTTTCATGCTCTGTAGTCTGCCTCGTTATCAGAGAGACATGAGACAAGGAAAATTCTTCCATTTTTCAGCTCCTCTTCATCTGTTTCTAGTCACCCACAGTGAATGATGCACTTGCACAATTGTTAAGATGACAGTCACTGTGATAACTGAACATCACTTCCCTGGGATGGGGAGTTCCCTGTGTACCCATAGCTTCTTGATTCCTTCCCAGTACAGTACCTTTTGCAATGTAACTGATCACTTGCAATCTTGTAAGTAACACAGGAGTGAGAGGCAGTGTAAATATTTTATACCTTGCCAAAATCACTTGTATTTGCATCGTTCTTCTTCACTCTAGTCTTTAAGCTTAACAGAGATTTTAAATCCAATCATTCAACCCGAGAAATAGTCAGAAGAACTAATAAAATAAATGAAATGGTATAACTGGTTAAAATAGCCCCAGTGCATAATAGAGGTTTAGTATGATTTTGTGACATACACATTTTATAGGACTTTTGTCTCCAACTACATTCTTCAAAGTGCCATCTGGGCAATGACCATTGGTATCATTTTTACCAATAATAGTCAGCACTTCCCACTGGGAAATTAGTCAAGGGAATGAGATTTTATTTTTTTATTTTTTTATTTTTTTATTTTTTTACAAATTGTCATCAAGAATTTGTCTTCCAAAAACTATTACTGGACTTTGTCCATTACAAGGCAACAACCTAAGTGAGTTACTTGCTCTTATTTTAGAACTTTATTCATCATATAATTGTGATCAAATTCAATTTTATTTTCAAAGAGGAAAAAGATTTCACTCTGTTTTCCTTCTTAATAATAGGTTTGCTGAAGGAAGAACGTTAATACAGGTCAGCGATCTCCAAACTTTTTAGAACATTCACTTGTATAAGTAATAATTTGGGGAGCACACATCCACATAATATGTATATTTACTTATTTGTAAATTATAAAATATGTACTAGTTAAATAATATCATTTACACTACAGAAATAGACATTTTTAAAGGAGTGGAAATAGATAAAATTACCAAGAAAATATTTTATTATGAGCAAGTACTATCAATAATACCTCCAGGCACAGTACACGCTGAAAGATTCATCATTAATCATGCTGAATGTCAATCTCTTTCCTGAGTGTTCTTGAGAATTTCAAATTTTGTTGATGCTTCTGATCAAATACAATTAGATCATTCATGTTTATACCTCATACTGTGGTTGATAAGGAGCTTGAAGGAAGGAGAATCAGACTGGCCATTTATTTGTTCTTCATTTATATTTGTGTTGTTAGTGTTATAGTTGAATCACAAATGTGAATTCTAGGAATTTTGAAAGCCATTCATGTTGCCAAAGATAGTATACTTAAAACCAGATAAGATAATCCATAAACCCCTTTAGCATAGAACCATAAACTACAATATACCACTTGACACCAGGGATTCAGAACCCCAAGGACACAGACCAGTACTGGTCTGTGGCCTGTTGGGAACCAAGCCACACAGCACGAGGTGAGTGGAGGGCGAGCCTTACCACCTGAGCTCCACCTCTCCACCTGAGCTGATCTGCTCCACAGATCAGCTGTGGCATTAACTTCTCACAGTACCAAACGCTATTATGAACTGTGCATGCAACTGATCATGAACTGTGCCTGATGATCTGAGGTGGAACAGTTTCATCCTAAAACCATCCCCATCTCCCCATCCATGGAAAATTGTCTTCCATGAAACGGATCCCTGGTGCCCAAAAGGTTGGGGATCACTGCTTTGCTCTAAAAGCAAACAAATGGATGAATATTGCTAGTTCCTCATTGTAAAACTCCCATTCTTCCTTTTCCAAGGACAGATACAGAACTTAATTGATTCATTCATTTATTCATTCATTCATTCATTCACTCATCCAGTCAGTATGTGTATGCATCTAATATATGCCAACTGGGTATATGGCAGTGAATAAGCCAGACAAAAATGCTTCCTTCTTGAAGCTATTACTCTAGTGGGAAGATAAAGACAGTAAACAAGATAAGCAAATAAAATATATACATACCGTACACAAGCTAAGGGCAATGGAGGAAAATAAAGCGGATACCAGAGTCTCCATTATAAAAAATACAACTTTCGCAAATTGGTCTTTAGTTCTTATTGAATTTAAAAGGGTGTCTCCCTCTCACATCCTTCTTCCTACTATCTTCTGGGATTTTTGCATCAGATATGATGGTCAAATTGCTTATTATAAATTCCCTTCTAAGATTCTATGAGTTTTCAATTTGTTTTAATTGTTCACACGTTGCATTGAATGATAAAATGGTACTCTTCTAGCATGCAGAGCTGGTACATTTCTTGTATATTGATATTTAAAGCCTATCCTTTTGTGGAGTGTTTTGTGACCACCAAAACCCATGATTTCTTGTGTATACACCTTCAGTGTTTGGTAACCTTGTATTTCTCTAGTGGTTTCAGAAATATGAGTTTTATATTCCTAATGGGTTACAGTTCCTAAAATCTAGGATGTTCATACTTTCTACTTTTATTCTCTTCCATTTAGTGTCTAGAACCATGCCAGAAAAAGAGACAATTTGACTGTGGATTTAACCATGAGATCACAAACCAATCTCAGTGCTTTATATTTCGCTGAGAGTTTTGAATAAAGTATAAAATCAAATTTAAACAATTATCCTTTGGAATCAACAGAACCGCATGTTTCCTTACCTTTCCTTAGCTGTTCCTATTCCCAAGGATCACATTCAGAGCACCCTTCTTGAGTGACAGTGATGTGCCAGGTACCTCACAGAGGTCATCTGGTTTAATTGTCATGAAAGCCCAAGAGAAAGATACTAACTGTTAGAAATCTAGCTCAGAAAAAGTAGATGATTTACCTAAGGTACCTCTAGTGTGAGTGACAGTCAGAACTTGAACTCAGTTCTTCTAAGTTGACTGCTGTTTTGATTAAAGCACCTGGGCTCTCAGAAGTTGACTCTTCTTGAGTGTTAGTCACAAGGGCTTCTTGGAGAATTTTCCTCCTACATATGAGACAGCAGATCATTTCTGCCTCTCTGCTAAGATAAGCCAAGCAAAATAATAGATTGTAGAACAATTAATAATGCATTCAAAATGCCAAACTCAGCACGCTTTCTATCCTCAGTGAAAAATTTTTGTTCCCATTTTGTCCAAATGTCTAATAAAATGATTGTGTAAAATTAAAACAATCTTTGATCTGCCTAGATGAAAATAAGAGCCACAACTTGTAGCTCTCAGAACAAATCGAAGTTGTTTTTATTTTTAATTAAGTATGCTAAGCTTAAGTACATTTTCTCTTAAGGTGTAACTACTAAACCGTGATCATTTCTTTTTGTTTATTCATTTAAAACGCAAATAAAAGAGATAATCAATAGATCATAATCTAAAACTAGAGGATTTACAAGTTAATAAGCTTGAGTCAATAGATATTCCATAACAAAGCTTTCAAAGCTGAACCTGACATAATTTGCTTTGCACTAAGCTGGTTGACTTAATGCTTTAATTTAATTCCAATATTAACTGAAAAATCCAAAGAAAAGGGGAAAATTTAAATCCTATTATATTGAAATATGTTCAAAGCAACAACTCAATATATTCTGCCACAACTGCTGGCACCAAATGTCTGCCACCAAATGTCTGCCTGATCACCTGGTTTCTGATTGGTGATAACCAGTTAACCCATTTGGAGCCTGGTACAAGTGAATTGTGGAAGTTTCTCAGTGGTCCATTCACGCAATAGCTTTTCTCTTAGCCTCAACAGTCATCATATTTTCATCTCATAATGTCTGCTTTTCCTGACTTGTGGCCAAATTAGTGGAGTTGTTTTTATTTGAAAAGCAATCTCTCCTTGTCTCTTGAGATTACCATCCAGCCTGACCTCCCAAAAAGCAGAACAGTAGGCAGGCCTAGGTTAAAGAACAGAAGAAAGCCTTTCTTGGTTCCCTAAAAGGAAGATGTGAGAAGCTATCTGTATAAAGAAATGGCATTAGATGGCATCCATCATGCAAAGTCTGGTAGTAGTACTAGTAGAGGTAGTGAGAGGGATATGAGGCAATATCCAGCATACCTTCAAGGTTATGAGCACAGACTCTAAAGGCAGGATCCCCCCAGGCAAATCCTGGTTCTTCCCCTTACAATTATATGACCATGGACAATTTGCTTCAACTACCTTTTCATCCATTTCCTTATCTGAAAAATGAGGGTCATAATAGTGTCTATCTCATAAGGTTGTTTTAAGGCTTAAACAATTTAATATACATAAAGTACTTGAAAAGCACTCACTGTTATCGTCCTTTGAGATACTCTTTAGGCATAAGGAACTTACGCTAAGAATAATGTTGAGACCAGCAGCATCACTCACTGAATATAGTAGTCAGATGTGTCTTTCAGAAGAGTTACGTGTGCACGGCCAACGTCCTAAATATTCCATCTGTTAACATCCTTACAATATCATTTGTGAATTCGTAACTGGTTTTTGTTTTGTGTCATTGATGGTCCCACTGCAGCCAGGGTGGCAGCGTTTCAGCTGCCCTCTGCCATCTTCAGTTTTCTGGTCCCATTAGTGTTGTGACCAAGAACAAGTCAGTACCCTTCGCTCAAGTAAATGGGCTACAAGTTATGCACTGATCTTTTGCCATAGGGGACCCTTTTCTATTCTGAAAGAGAACCTAGAAAACAGAACGGAAATCTCATTGATTTTTATGATGAACATTTTTTCATATTTCTCCGTCTCTGAAATTGCATGCATCTAACCATCTTACAGTCACTGTGGATGGCAGTTGTTACATACTTGTCATTTCTGTGCCTGCACAGACTCTCGTCACTTCACTTGAGTGATGTGCACCGTTGGTGCTACACACATTGAGTTTAATTGCCACTTCAAATGCCTTCAAAAAATCATACTATGATTTGGCATTAAAATAAAAAGTATACACAAAAGGCACAGAAACAGTCACTTCATATAAAATTAAAAAAGAAAACACAACATATGCCCATACAAGTCTAAAGAAGTCTTTCAATAGGTATAAAATACACATCTAAGCGATAAAAGAATCACTGTATTCTTATTGAATTAGCAGCGTATTTTCTCTTTCTTAGGGATACATAAAATAGTTTTTTAAAAAAATAACAGTGTGTTTAAATAGATGAAATCCTGGATCCAAAAAATAGGTGTGTTTTATAATAAATGTTTTTAAAACAGCTAGCATATTGCCAATAAGATAATGTATTTAAATAAAAGATAATTTATTCATTCCGCAGACATCTATAGAGCACCCATATGGTGCCAAACATATTTTGTATCCCTAGTCCCTGTCCTCTAAGAGTTCAAGGTCTAGTGGGGAGAAAAGGCAGGTAAATAGATCAATCTAATATAAAAATGCCATAAACAGGAGAAAGAACAGAGAAGAGAGACAAGTAAATCAGTATGGGGAGTCAAGACACTCTTCCAAATGGAGATGACATTAAATTTGTATTTTCGAAGATGGACAGGAGTTTCCAGGCATAGAAGGGCATTCCAAGAAAAGAGGAAATAATGAACAAAAGCGCAGCCTCATTGAAGACTGTGTTGTAACTGGGTCTGAGTTATGAGTCCAAGGACAGGGTGTGAATGAAAGAGGCAGACCAGGGAGTGGCTAAGGATGTGTCCAAAGAGACAGGGGCAGGAGATTTTGCTGCTAAGGGCTGGCAATCAAAATCACCCTGCTTCCTAACCAGGTCTAGGCTCTGGCAGCCCTCGGACTTTTAAATTAGGAAAGTTAGAACTTGATTCTTGCACTTGATTCTGTTAATGCATTAGGATCTAGGAGAGATGGTAAGTGATGCTGGAAAGCAGTCCAAAGTTCAGAAGCAACTAGCTATTTCCATCCAAGGGTGCCATGATTTCCTCTCCTGAAACTAAGTGAACAGGGATGGGTAAAAATTAACTGAAGGCAGGACATGGGCCTCTCATGTAAAAGCAGAAGTAGGGGATTCCTAAGCAAGATGGCCAAATAGGAACAGCTCCGGTCTGCAGTTCCCAGCAAGATCAACACAGAAGGTGGGTGATTTCTGCATTTCCAACTGAGGTACCTGGTTCATCTCATTGAGACTGGTTGGACAGTAGATGCAGCCCACAGAAGGCAAGCAGAAACAGGGTGGGGCATTGCCTCACCCAGGAAGTGCAAGGGGTTGGGGAACTCCCTCCCCTAGCCAAGGGAATTCTTGAGGGATTGTGCCATGAGGGACTGTGCTATCTGGTCCGGATACTATGCTTTTCCCACAGTCCTCACAACCCACAGACCAGGATATTCCCTCAGGTGCCTATACCACCAGGGCCCTGGATTTCAAGCACAAAACTGGGCAGCCGTTTGGGCAGACACCGAGGTAGCTGCAGGAGTTTTCTTCACACCCCAGTGGCACCTGGAACCCCAGCAAGACAGGACTGTTCACTCCCCTGAAAAGGGGACTGAAGGCAGGGAGCCAAGTGGTCTTGCTCAGTGGATCCCACCCCCATGGAGCCCAGCAAGCTAAGACCTACTGGCTTGACATTTCGCTGCCAGCACAGCAGTCTGAAGTTGACCTGGGATGCTTGATCGTGGTTGGGGGAGGGATGTCCGCCATTATGGAGGCTTGAGTAGGTGGTTTTCCCCTCACAGTGTAAACAAAGCCACCAGGAAGTTTGGACTGGGCAGAGCCCACCACAGCACTGCAAAACTGCTGTAGCCAGACTGCCTCTCTAGATTTCCCCTCTCTAGGCAGGACATGTCTGAAAGAAAGGCAGCAGCCCCAGTCAGGAGCTTATAGAAAAAACTCCCAGCTCCCTGGGACAGAGCACCTGAGGGAAGGGATGGCTGTGGGTGCAGCTTCAGCAGACTTAAACGTTCCTGCCTGCCGGCTCTGAAGAGAGCAGCGGGTCTCCCAGCACAGTGCTCAAACTCTGCTAAGGGACAGACTACCTCCTTAAGTGGGTCCCTGACCCTTGTGTCTCCTTAAAGGGAGATACATCTCAGCAGGAGTTCACAGACACCTCATACAGGAGAGCTCCGCCTGGCACCTGGCAGATGCCCCTCTGGGACAAAGCTTCCAGAGGAAGGAGGAGGAAGAAATCTTTGCTCTTCTGCAACCTTCACTGGTGATACCCAAGCAAACAGGGTCTGAAATGGACCTCCAGCAAGCTCCAGCAGACCTGCAGAAAAGGGCCCTGATTGTTAAAAGGAAAATTAACAAACAGAAAGCAATAGCATCAACATCAACACAAAGGAAAACCATGAAACAACTCCATCTGAAGGTCACCAGCATCAAAGACCAAAGGTAGAGAAATCCATGAAGATGAGGGTAAACCAGCGCAAAAAAAGGCTGAAATTCCAAAAGCCAGAATGCCTCTTCTCCAATGGCTCACAACTCCTTGCCCACAAGGGAACAAAACTGGACAAAGAATGAGTTTGATAAATTGACAGAAGTAGGCTTCAGAAGGTGGGTAATAACAAACTCATCCAAGCAAAAGGAACATGTTCTAACCTAATGCAAAGAAGCTAAGAACCTTGATAAAAGGTTATGGGAACTGCTAACTAGAATAACCAGCTTAGAGAAGAACATAAATGATGATGGAACTGAAAAACACAGCACGAGAACTTCATCAAGCATACACAAGTATCAATAGCCAAATCAATCAAGCAGAAGAAAGGGTATCAGAGATTGAAGATCAACTTAATGAAATAGCGTGAGAAGACAAGATTAGAGAAAAAGGAATCAAAATTAATGAACAAAGGTCCCAAGAAATACGGGGCTATGTGAAAAGATCAAACCTGCACTTAATTGGTGTACCTGAAAATGACAGGGAGAATGGAACCGAGTTGGAAAACACTCTTCAGGATATTATCCAGGAGAACTTCCCCAATCTAGCAAGACAGGCCAGCATTCAAATTCAGGAAATACAGAGAACACCACAAAGATACTCCTCGAGAAAAGCAACCCCAAGACACATAATCATCAGATTCACCAAAGTTGAAATGAAGGAAAAAGTGTTAAGGGCAGGCAGAGACAAAGGGAAACCCATCAGACTAACAGTGGATATGACAGCAGAAACCTTACAAACCAGAAGAGAGTGGGGGCCAATATTCAACATTCTTAAAGCAAAGAATTTTCAACCCAGAATTTCATATCCAGCCAAACTAAGTGTCATAAGTGAAGGAGAAATAAAATATTTTACAGATAAGCAAATACTGAGGAATTTTGTCACCACCAGGCCTGCCTTACGAGAGCTCCTGAAGGAAGCACTAAGTATGGAAAGGAAAAACTGGTACCAGTCACTGCAGAAGCATACCAAAATGTAAAGACCATCGACACCATGAAGAAACTGTATCAACTAATGGGTAAAATAACCAGCTAGCATCATAATGACAGAATCAAATTCACATATAACAAAATTAACCTTAAATGTAAATGGTCTAAATGCCCCAATAAAAGACACAGACTGGCAAATTGGATAAAGAGACGAGATGCATCAGTGTGCTGTATTCAGGAGACCAACCTCACATGCAGAGACACACATAGGCTCAAATAAAGGGATGGAGGAATATTTACCAAGCAAATGGGAAGCAAAAAAAGCAGCGGTTGCAATCCTAGTCTTTGATAAAACAGACTTTAAACCCACAAAGATCAAAAAACATATAGAAGGGAATTACATAATGATAAAGGGATCAATGGAGCAAGAAGAGCTAACTATCCTAAATCTATATGCACCCAATACTGGAGCACCCAGATTCATAAAGCAAGTTCTTAGAGACCTACGAAGAGACTTAAACTCCCACAGAATAATAGTGGGAGACTTTAATATTAGAAAGATCAACAAGACAGAAAATTAACAAGGATATTCAGGACTTGAACTCAGCTCTGGACCAAGCAGACCTAATAGATGTCTACAGAATTCTCCACCCCAAATCAACAGAATATACATTCTTCTCAGCATCACATCACACTTATTCTAAAACTGACCAGATAATTGGAGGTAAAATACTCCTCAGCAAATGCAAAAGAATGGATATCATAACAGTCTCTCAGAACACAGTGCAATCAAATTAGAACTCAGGATTAAGAAACTCACTCAAAACCACATAACTACATGGAAACTGAACAGCCTGCTCCTGAATGACTACTGGGTGTAGAATGAAATTAAAGCAAAAATAAATACATTCATTGAAACCAATGAGAACAAATACACAACATACCAAAATCTCTGAGACACAGCTAAAGCAGTGTGTAGAGGGAAATTTATAGCAGTAAATGCCCACATGAGAAAACAGAAAAGATCTAAAACCAACACTCTAACATCACAATTAGAAGACTAGAGAAGCAAGAGCAAACAAGTTCAAAAGCTAGCAGAAGACAAGAAATAACTAAGATCAGAGCAGAACTAAAGGAGACAGAGACATGAAAAACCCTTCAAAAAAATCAGTAAATCCAGGAGCTGGTTTTTTGAAAAGATTAAAAAATTAGATAGACTGCTAGCCAGACTAATAAAAAAGAAAAGAGAGAATTAAATAGACACAATAAAAAATGATGAAGGGGATATCACCACTGATCCCACAGAAATAGAAACTACCATCAAGAAAGATTATAAACACCTCTATGCAAATAAACTAGAAAATCTAGAAGAAATGGATAAACTCCTGGACACATACAGCCTCCCAAGACTAAACCAGGAAGAAGTCAAATCCCTGAATAGGCCAATAACAAGTTCTGAAGTTGAGGTAGTAATTAATAGCCTACCTACCAAAAAAAGCCTAGGACCAGACAGATTCACGCCAAATTCTACCAGAGGTACAAAGAGTAGCTGGTACCATTCCTTCTGAAACTATTCCAAACAACAGAAAACTAGGACTCCTCCCTACTCATTTTATGAGACCAGCATCATTCTGATACCAAAACCTGGCAGAGACACAACCAAAAAAGAAAGTTTCAGGCCAATATTCTTGATGAATATCGATGCGAAAATCCTCAATAAAATACTGGCAAACCGATTCCAGCAGCACATCAAAAAGCTTATCCACCAAGATAAAACTGGGATGCAAGCCTGGTTCAACATATGCAAATCGATAAATGTAATCCATCACATAAACAGAACCAATGACAAGAACCACATCATTATCTCAATAGATGCAGAAAAGACCTTTGATAAAATTCAACAACCTTCATGCTAAAAACTCTCAATAAACTAGGTATCAATGAAATGTATCTCAAAATAATAAGAGCTATTTATGACAAACCCAAGCCAATATCATACTGAATGGACAAAAGCTTGAAGCATTCCCTTTGAAAACCAGCACAAGACAAGGATGCCCTCTCTCATCACTCCTATTCAACATAGTATTGGAAGTTCTGGCCAGAGATGTTTTACATTCTACAGTCTGTCTCTGTAAAGATTACATTTTTAACATCAATTTCTTTTTGTTAGAAGTAGATACCCAGAGTTTCTGAGCGAGTGGAATTTGTGGGATACGATGTTATAAAGAGGATATTTTTGTTGGAGGCGCTAGAAGTCGATGCAATAGTTCCCCTTGAGTCATTGGCCAAGTGCTGAGTTGTAGATGATGGGTTGATGGGTGCAGCAAACTAGCATGGCACATGTATACCTATGTAAGAAACCTGCATGTTCTGCACATGTATCCCAGAACTTAAAAATACAAAATTAGCTGGGCGTGGTGGCTCATGCCTGTAATCCCAGATACTTGGAAGGCTGAGGCAGGAGAATCGCTTGAACCCGGGAAGCGGAGATTGCGGTGAGCCGAGATCATGCCATTGCACTTCAGCCAGGGCAACAGAAGCGAAACTGCATCTCAAAAAATAAAATAAAATAAAACAGAAGTAGGATTACAGAAAATACAGAAGCCCAAAAGATTGGAACGTTAACTGACAAACACAACAATAAATTACCTGATTTTGCAGGCTTCTTTTGAAGTAAAGCTTCAGGAATATCTCAAAACCAAGTGACAGGGTGGTACTCAGATCCCTAACCAGCCTTTGCCAAGAGGAGGAGTCTTTCCAGAGACAATCATAGAGAGTAATCTTTGGTCATGTTATCGTCTAATATCAAAAATTGGGGCAGGCCAGGCGAGGTGGCTCACGCCTGTAATCCTAGCACTGTGGGAGGCCGAGGCAAGCAGAGTGCTTGGGCTTAGGTGTTCAAGACCAACCTGGGCAACATGGTAAAACTCTGTCTGTACAAAAAAATACAAAAGAAAAATTAGCTGGGCCTGGTGGCACATGCCTGTAGTCCCAGCTACTTGTGGAACTGAGGTGGGAGAATCGCTTGAGCCCAGGAGGTCAAGGCTACAGTGAACAGAGATCACACCACTGCACCCCAGCCTGAGTGTCAAAGTAAGACACTGTCTCAAAAAACAAAACAAAACAAAACAAAACAAAAAAACAGAAGGTATAATGGAAGTGTTTTAATATGACTACGGCATCCTCTCACTGAGATCTGCTACCTTTTATTTTATTTTATTTGTTTAGAGACAGTTCTCACTATGTCACCTAGGCTGGAGTGCAGTGACTCCATCATAGCTCACTGTAACCTTGACCTGGGCTCAAGTGATCCTCCCACTTTGGCCTCTCACAGTGCTGGAATTAGAGGCGTGAGCCACCATGCCTTCATTTGTAATTTAAGCTGATAAAGGAGAGCAGGGACACAAATCTGTATCAGCTAACTCCTCAGCAACAGCTGACCCAAGGCCGGCAAACCCATTGCATAGCCAACAACCACCAGATCCTGTCTTTCTGAAGACACACAGAGACACAGTAGTTGGATGGTTATGACTAATAAGGCTGTAAGATTGTTTAGACTGAGAATTGGTAGCCTGCTGGGCACAAGGGAAAGAAAGAAAAGAGAAAGGGAAAAGAGAGAGAAGTGCCATACAGCCCCTGGGTGACAGAGAGAGAAACTCTAAGTTCTGATAGTTTTCCAGGTTCAAAACCCCAAGCTGTAAAGTTGACCCTTGAACAACACAGGTTTGAACAGGTCCACTTACCTATAGCTTTTCTTCTGCCTCTGCCACTCCTGAGACAGCAAGACCAATTCCTCCTCTTCCTTCTCCTCCTTGGCCTATTCAACAAGAAAATGGCAAGGATGAAGATCTTTATGACTTTCTCTTCCTTACGATTTTCTTAATAACTTTTTATCTAGCTTGCTTTATTGTAAGAATGCAGTATATAATACATATAACAAACAAAATATGTGTTTGTCGACAGCTTATGTTGTTGGTAAGGCTTCTATTATTAGTATCCTGTTAGTAGTTAAGTTCTAGGGGAGTCAAAAGTTATGTGTAGGCCAGGCACAGTGCGTCATGTCTGTAATCCCAGCACTTTGGGAGACTGAGACAGGTGGATCACCTGTGGTCAGAAGTTCAAGACCAGCTTGGCCAACATGGTGAAACCCTGTCTCTAAAAACAATACAAAAATTAGCTGGGCTTGATGGCACGTGCCTGTAATTCCAGCTACTAGGAGGCTGAGGCAGGAGAATTCCTTGAACCCAGGAAGCAGAGGTTGCAGTGGCTGAGATCATTCCACTGCACTCCAGCCTGGGCAATAGAGTGAGACTCTGTCTAAAAAAAAAAAGAAAGTCATGTGATATGTAGATGTTTGACTGTGTAGGGCATTGGTTCCTCTAACCCTTGCATTGCTCAGAGGTCAGCTGTATCTTCTGTACAAACTTGAGTTCTATGCTTTCCTTTTCTCTTCCTTATAAAACTAGTCAAAATGAGTTTCTCTTCCCTGTAACTAAATTTCCTTGACTAGAATATTGATTACTGCCAATTCCCACCTTTACTTTAACTGTAGGTTGTAAGTTTTAGAATCTGGTTGTTATATTTTTTATTGGGAAATACAATTGATTTTTGTATGATCCTAAAATTGCTGAACTCTACAATGGTTTATTTTTAGATTCTGTGGACCTTTTAGGTAGTTAATAACCATAAATCTCATGCTTCAAAACCCAGGTACCTTGTGTTAGAATAGGATAGGATAGGATAGGATAGGATAGGCTAGGCTAGGCTCTGGTAACAAATAAAATTCCAAATCTCACTGCCTAATGCAATAAAAGTGGGAAACCCAAAGGTGGATTTGGCTGCCTTTCTCCACCTTGTATCAGTGTCAGATCATGATAGGGGTAGAGCATGCTGTGGAGTTCTGCAAGAAGCTTTTAAGGTCTAGACCTGAAAATAGCTGACATTCCTTCTTCCCGCATCCCATTGATAAGAATGTCTCATAACCTCTCTATTTAGGGTTAGGGAAACTAGCGACTGTGAAAAAAGTAAAATAAATGAATATTTGGTAAATTATAATTATCTCTGCCACATAACTCTTTTTATTTCCTTATCTTACGTTGCCTAGGATTACCCGTACAATAATAAATAGAATGCATCTGTCTTGTTGTATTAACAGGAAGACTGCTAAAGTTTTATCATTAAGTATGATTTTGCTATATGAGTGTTGAATTTTGTCTATTGAGATGATTAAATGTAAATCAACTTCTCTAAGGGCTAAATCCTATATGGTCATTGCTCTGCACTGAATGCAGTTGCCTACTCGCTTTCCAAATCCGTACAATGAAATCCTAACCCTCAATGTGATGTTATTAAGGAAGTGGTAAGGGGACAAACAAGTGAACAGACAGATATAATAGAGTATAAGATCTATCAAGTAATAAAGGTGGACCTGTGATTAAATTCAAACCCATTTTTCTCTCTTGAGTAGTCATGCTTATGACAAAGAAATTGTGAACGCCTTGTGGGTTTTTTGTTTGTTTGTTTGTTTGTTTTGAGACGGAGTCTCGCTCTGTCGCCCAGGCTGGAGTGCAGTGGCGCGATCTTGGCTCACTGCAAGCTCAGCTTCCCAGGTTCACGCCATTCTCCTGCCTCAGCCTCCTGAGTAGCTAGGATTACAGGTGCCCGCCACCACGCCCGGCTAATTTTTTGTAGAGACAGGATTTCACTGTAGCCAGGATGGTGTCTATCTCCTGACCTCGTGATCTGCCCGCCTTGGCCTACCAAAGTGCTGGGATTACAGGTGTGAGCCGCTGCACCTGGCCAGAAATTTTGAATGCCTTGTTTTAAACAAATAATTTTAATTTAAATTAAAAATAGTGTGTAGACATGAGTTGGGAATTTGTAATTCATTTGCAATTCTGGTATTGATGGATTGTTTTATCTTGTACAGGTCATTTGGGCCCTGTGGACTTTAGACTCAATAACAAAATCAGGCAGTTGGAGTAGAGTGCCAGTGACAATTTTTAGACTGTTTAACCCTAAGTGTCTTTCTAATAGGCCTTATTTATATGAGAATATTTTATAGTTAACCACAAGTATTTTGTCTGTGTTTATCAATAGTTACAAGCATAGCAGCCCTTTCTTTACTGAATAAAAGTTCAAACAAATCTGATTCATCTTTATTTGGAGCTGCCAATTAAAGTGGGATATAGTATACTTAAGCAGTACTCAACATGTAGGCCATTAATCTCCTAGGGTCCCAGACACTCTTTCAGAGACTCTGCCAGGGAAAAACTATGCTCATACTAACAGCAAGACCTTACATGTCTTTTTCACCTTCATCCCCTTCATGAGGGTGCAATGGAGTTTTCCAGAAGCTCCATGATGTGTGAGGATGTTGTCACTCTGCTGGCTAGTCGTATACATGTCTCAGTATTCTTTTCCTTTAAAATCTTCTCTACTTTAGTTTTCAATATGGTGACTATTGATAGATATAAAGATCAAAAACAAAAGCTCTTTGGGATCTTCAGTTGTTTTTAAGAAATAGGGGTCTTGAAATCAAAACACTGGAACCACTAATACATTTGACAAGTACATTTTAGCTCCATATAGCACAGAAGTAAAAATCATAACCCTGTCTCTTGTCAGTAGAATGACTCTGGATAAAACATATAACTTATCTAAACCTCAATTTCCTTGTGTATAATAATACAAATCTCCTAGCTTCATGTGAAGATGAAATGGAATACACCAAGTCTGACATAGTAGGAGCAAAAACTTTGCTCACAAATAATCCACCTTAGGAAGGATAGACAAGAAAATGGTAAACTGGTTGGATGCAGTGGCTCACGCCTCTAATCCCAACAATTTGGAAGGCTGAGGCAGGGGGATTGCTTCAGCTCAGGAATTCAAGACCAGCCTGGGCAACATAGTGAGGCCTTGTCTCTACCAAAATAAATACATAAATATATATATA
>NW_016804690.1:9207826-9217846 GCF_001698545.2 Rhinopithecus bieti
ACCAAAAATAAATACATAAATATATATATATATATAAATTATATATATATATATATACACAAAAAAATTAGCTGGGCACGGTGGCGCACGCCTGTGGTGGCTCAGGATGCTGAGGTGGGAGGATTGTTTGAGTCTTGGAGACAGAGGTTGCAGTGAGCCGAGATCATGCCACAATACTCCAGCCCGGCCAACAGAGTGAGACTCTGTCTCAAAAAAATTTAAAAATGAAAAGAAAATGGTAAATGAATGGCTTTTGTTACCACAAGGGAGGAGAACTAAATACCTGGGGCATGGGGAGGAGATGGGGAACTTTTCATTGCTGCTGCACCCTTCACTTAGAAGGTCCAGTTTATCAAAAGTAATAATTTAGTTAAAACCTTAACAAATGTTTTTTAAAGAATTTCCCTGCTCCTCATAGATATAGCCTGGTAGTTTACATATCACTTCATTTTTTATGAAGTATTGTTGTTGCAAATTTATCTATACAAAGAGCTAAGCATGCAATGATTGTTGCTGTGGGTATAAAATACTGCTTTGCTAAGGATGCTGTAGCTAACTCACAGTTAATTGGCTGAGGCCTGAGCACACCCATATCAGTTTCCCATATACAGATTTTTGGTTAACTTGGTTTCCATACGCAAAGTGAGAAGAAAGTTCTAATTTTAAATATATATATATCTTTCTCTCCTGAGTCATAAATCTCTACCTCATTATTGAAAAATTGCCATCAATATAAAAATACACTCCTAGTATCTCCCATTTTTTAAATATGTGACTCCATGGGCCCCTCCAGCTACCATCTCCTGTTCCTGTTCCCCTTTACAGCCAAACTTCTCAAAAGAATACGTTAATATTCCCTGTTTCTACCTCTATACAACTGTTCTCCCTTCCACCCGCTCCAACCAGGTTTCTGTCCTTATCACTCCATTAAAAAGCTCATATCAAGACCACTTGCCACCAAATCAAGAGCTCTTCCTGTGCACAGCTTCCTGAACATTTCAGCATTATTTCACACTGCTTACCACATGTCCTTTAAAAAAGTACCCTCTTCTCTCAGTTTCAAGGAGATCACACTGTATTGGTTTTCTTCCCTTTATTGTTCTGGTCTCAGCTTCTATTACTGATTTCCTCTCTGCTGCTGTCCCAGTCAGCCTCATCCTGCATCTGCCACTGAGTTTGGTCCTGAGCCCTCTCTTCTACTTGACCTACACTCTCTCCTTAGACTATTCCTAGACTCATTCAAATCTACTTCTTAGACTTCACTCTACATTCACTTCTTCGCCCCAGCCCTTCAGTTTAAATTCTGTCCATATTCACTGGTAACACAAACACTTTTGAACACTCACTCTAGTCCAGCCACAATTAGAGGCATTTGGGGTTTAGAAAGAATGAAATAGATGCAGGTCTTTGACTCTGTGGAGTTTATATTCTAGTGAGGAGAGACAGACAATAAGCAATAATCATAAAAAAATGTGGTATATGGTATGTTAGAAGGTGATGAGTGCTTTAGAAAATAAGAAAATAAATCAGGATAAAATGAATCAAAATTGGGAAGAGACAGGGAGGAGAGTGGGTCAGTGGCAGTTTTAAATAAGAGTGACTCATTGAGAAGATGAGCTGAAGTCACTTGTGCAAACCTATGCATAAAGTGGGTTGCAGGCAGAGAAAACAGCCAGTACTGAGGTCTCAAGGCACGAGCTTGTTTAGTATGTTTTAAAAATTTCAACAAGACTAGTGTGACTGCAGTGCAGTTTTCCCAGGGGAAAATGATAGGAGATGATGTCAGAAAGGAAGTAGAAGGGTGGGCGGAAAGAACAACAGGCTTTGATTATGAATAACTTGAGAAACTAGAACACGGTTTTGAGCAGAGGAGTGACATGATCTGACTTATGCTCAAAATGAACTCTTCTGTGTGGACAGTGAGGATTTAAGGTTTAAAATAGGCTAACTGGCTGGACACGGTGGCTCACACCTGTAATCCCAACACTTTGGGAGTCCAAGACGGGTGGATCACAAGGTCAGGAGTTCGAGACCAGCCTGGCCAATATGCTGAAACCCCATCTCTATCAAAAATACATAAATTAACCTGGCCTGTTGGCGCACGCCTGTAGTCCCAGCTACTCGGGATGCTGAGGCAGAAGAATAGCTTGAACCTGGGAGGTGGAGGTTGCAGTGAGCCAAGATTGTACCACTGCACTCCAGCCTCAGTGACAGAAAATAAAAAAGGCTAACTGAGGCTATTGTAGTGCTGAGAGTGGGAAAGAATGGCTTGGATCAGAGTGATAGTAGTAGACGTGGTGTGAACTGGTAGGATTCTGGATGTATCTTGAAGTTAAATAAATCCAGTCCTATTTCCTAATGAGTAGAGTAGATGTGAAAAAAGAGAAAATGAATCCAAAGTTTCTGGCCTAAACAACTGGAAGAATGAAGTTGTCATCAACTTCGTGTGACTCCATAGGCCCCTCCAGCTTCCATCTCCTGTTCCTGTTCCTCTTTACAGCCAAACTTGTCAAAAGAATACGTTAATATTGAATATTAACATATTCAGAAGAATACAGGGGAAGCAGCTTTGCTGGGTACATCAGAATTTGATTTCAATCAGGGAGACTGAACATTATGGGTTTTGAGATAGAAAGTTTGTTATTATTGTTTATTAGAGACAGGGTCTTCTTATGTTGCCCAGGCTACACTCAAGCTTCTGGGCTCAAGCAATTCTTCCACCTTAGCCTTCCAAATAGCTGGGACTGAAGTTTTGCATCACCACACCCAGCTAAAGATGAGTGATTTATCCAGGAATTAGACCTTACGCAGTTGTGGCAATAGCTGGGAAAGTGAAGATTTGGGGAGGAGAGTAAGAAGATGGGTAAGGGAGTTGCCACCCTACCCATTCAAGAAGCCAAGGATGACTAGCCACCTTAGTGTTGCTGCCACAGATGCCTATGGAGAGGTCTATGGAAAGCAACTCCTCTGTGTAGCTACCATCTCTGTGGGGCCAGCACCAAGTGTCAGGTGGTAGACCTGGGCCACTGTTGGTTAAAGAGTCAGCAGCTGGAAAGAAGAGTCAGATTGGAGCAGAGGAGAATGAGGACAATCTGGAACCCACTTGCACCTCTGCATCTATTCATCTTCACATCTAACTTAAACCAAGTTCAAAGAGTAATGGCCACTGATTTACTTTCATTCTCCAAATTGTACATAAATTTATTTTTAATCTAGAACCAGATAGAGAAGATATATTATTTACTGCTATATATAACAAAGTACTACAAACTTAGTAGCTTAAAAAAATTTCTACTTATTATCTCACAGTTCCCCTTTGTCAAGAGTCCCGGCCTTTTGTTCAAGGTCTCATGAGGCTACAGTTAGGGTATCTGTTGGGCTGTGTTCTCATTTGGAGGTTTGAATGGAGAAACATTTACTTCCGAGCACATTCAAGTTGTTAGCAGAGTTCATTTCCCTTGTGTGGGAATGGGAGGAAGGCCCTGTCTTCCTGTTGGCTGTTGGCCCTCGTGTCCTAGAGACCACCCAGTTCCCCTTCACAGGGGTCCTTCACAGGTCCTCTCATAACATGGCAGCTTACTTCTTAAAGACCAGCTGGAGGATTTCACTTTCAGTCTGCTTAGATGGTGTCTGCCATATTTATGGCAGTGGCATCCCAGAGCTTTGCCATTTTCTATTAGTTAGCAACAAGGCATAGACCTTGACTGCACTCAGTGGGAGGGAGAATCACCCAAGGGCATGATTCATTGCAGGGGTCGCCTTAGGGCATGTCTCCCACAGAAGGAATTCCGAGATACGGATTTTCACCTTAACCAATTTGACATAATACAAACTTCAAAAAAGGGAAAATCAAGAGATCACATGGAGACTTGTTAAGTTTGAGATGTATTAGACGTCCAAATGAAGAGGTTAATAAGGCAATTGGATATAAGACTGGATTTTGGGAGACATGTCCAAGGACCCTGAAATGTGTATTCCTAATTCAGTCTCTTCCCAAAACTCTAGATTCATTGGTCTGTCTACTTGATATCTTGAACTTAACAAGGCCAAAGTTTTTCCTTCCCTCTCCAAATCTGTTAGTGCTCAGACTTCTACATCTCATTAAATGGTACCATCACCTACCCTTTCTCTCAAGAAAAAAAACCCAAGAGTCGTCCTTCATTCCTCTCTTTCCCTTGCCTTCTACATTCAATCCATCATAATTCTATTGGTTCTACTTTCAAAATACAAATCCATCCCCTTAATTCTATGTCTACCATTACCACCATAGTCCAAGCCACTATTACCCCTTCCTGGCCTTCAGCAAAAGCCTTTGAATGTCTCCCCTCCCTCTCTTGACCCTTGAACTGGATCTTGTTCCTCCCAAAATGCATACATTGGAGCCCTAACCCCCAGGGTGACTGTATTTGGAGATAGGGCCTTTAGGAAAGTAATTAAGCTTAAGTGAGGTCATAAAGGTGGGGCCTTCATCCTATAGGATCAATGTTCTTATAAGAAGAACAAACATCAGAGATATCTCTCTGCATGCACACAAACATAACACGGGAACACATCCAGAAGACAGCTGTCTATAATCCAGAAGAGAGGCCTCACCGGAAGCCAACCATGAAGGCACTTTGATCTTAGACTTCTAACCTCAAGAATTGCAAGAAAACGAACTTCTGTGTTTAAGGTAACTCAGTCCATGGTTCTTTGCTATAGCAGCCCAAGTAGACAAATGCAATGGCCTCCATATATTCTTCACACATCAGTCAGAATGATTTATTTAAAACCTAAATTGTGTCACACCCTTGCTTATGGGCCTTCGATAGTTTTCCACTGAAATGGGAATCAGACTTGAACTCTTTACCTTGGCCTCCAGGATTTATACCATCTAGCTCCTGCTCATCTCTTTGACCTTCTCTCAGGCCATTCTCCTCTCCCCCACCCGGCTTGGTCACACTAGCTCCTTTCTGTCAACAAAAACACCAAGTCTTTTCCCATCTTAGAGTCTCCCTTCTGCTCTTGCTCTTGCCCAAAAATTTCTCCCCTGATTCTTCACACAGCTGATGTTTTTCTGCTCTCTTGCCTAAATGTAACTTCCTCAAGGACCTTTCTTACCCGCCCTTGTTAAATCAAGAATTTAATTCACTCTTCCCCACCACCTAATCCCAGACACTAATTAGTGCACCACTCTACCTATTCCCTTCATAATTTACCACAATTTCCAATTCTCTCTCTCTCTCGATATCTCTCTCTCTTTCTGTTTATGTATGGCCCATTTGTCCTCCTTTATAATGTAAAACTCAGGAAGGTAATGACCTTGCCTCCTTTGCTTTCTATTGTATCCTCAGAGATTAGGAGCATGCCTAGCGTATAAGAAGTTCTCAATACATGTGTGTTTAATCAAGACTTAAATAAATACAAAGCTATGGCCCAAATGAAAATTTTTATATGAGTTTTAGTACAGTTTTGCTACTATTTCCATAGAATAGCTTATCAGAGTGAAATTACTGGGTGACAGTGTATGCACATTTTTAATTTTGACAGATCAGAAGTACTGCTTTTTAATATTTAGTGTGACTGATTTGCCACTTTAAAATTTAATTATCACAAATTTAATTTTTTTTTCCTCTTCTCCTTTGAAAATGAAGCATTTTAAAACCATTTTCTCCCCAATGTTTTTATGGTAACTGAAGCATCATTGTTCATTTTGCAATAACTCTAGTTTTTGCTTTATAGTTTAAATTGATACAGCCAATTTGTCTATAAAGAAACTCTCTGTGAATTGAGTCTTCTTTCTGAATTGACCCCTCTGTTACAAAATGAATGATGTATTCTAAAGAGAGAGAGAGAGAAAAAAAAACCCTTCTCCCTTTTCACATATCATTCTTCTTTTCTGAGTGTAGAGAGTCATTGGAGTAAAAGCATTAAAGTGATCCCAGTGTTAACACATGAATCCTCCAAGCTGAACATTTTAAGTTTGAAATTTACAATTGTTATAACAATTGGCCCCTGCCTAATCCATTAGGCGACAGCATTAGCTAGAGCCCAGAGCTAGGAATGCTTTAACACTTATGAGTACATTTGAGTTGGCCTCATTGTTACCCAGTTGTCAATAGTATCCTTAACATTTCCAGCTGCCTCATCACTGTTTGACGTGTACAAGGGGCTGGGACAAGGGTGTAGAGGGTTCCACTCAAACGTGTCCCCAGTATCAGGAGAAAACACACTTTAGGAACACATGGTTCTGTTAGTGGGTCAGGACAGAAAACAGGAAAATTGGTTTTAATGTCATTCATTTGTTATGCTTCCTGCCTCAATTGAAATCAAAAGAAAAATCCTTGTTTAAAGGATAATTACAAATTTTGAAATAGAGCTAACATTCCACAAAGAAAATTTTAAATCTTTTTTCTAAGAAAATGCTTTCCTATTACCTTGTGCAAATGGCAATCTATACTTATTGGCTGAATAATAATTAAGTGAGTTAATTAATTAATTTCTGGCAGATTTATTATTTCATTAGTCACTGACCATGATCTATACCACGATAGGGTGAAATTTAAAAGTTCTTCCATTATTCCTTCAAATTGCACTGTAGAGCTCTTCACATGTAATTAATTCTTCAATGTTTTGCCTAATGTTACTTATTGTTTCCTAACAAATGCAGTTCAGAAACTTCAGGGTGACATTCACAGCCCTCTTCAGTCTTACCACAATCCCCTTTCCAGCCATAATCCCCACTATTCCCCTGCAACCGTTACACTTCTGCTACACACTGTTGAACTGCCACCCAAGTATCTCCAGAACTTTCTTCTGTTCCTTCTTCTAATTCTTCATCTATTTTCATCTACTCAAACTCTACATCTTTCCTGGCCTGGATCAAATGCCACATCTCAATTAAGTCTTCCCCAAGTCCTCACCCCCTTTTTTCTGCATTACAAGTATCTCCTTAGAGATTATAGCACTGCCACACTGATTTGTGTGTATGTATATACATTATTGATTTGCTCTATTAGATTATAAGTTCCTCAGAGTCAAGAGTCTGTGTTACCCATCTTGTATCTTCTATTGCAATTTTATAGAGTCTTTTGCATAAAAGATGCTCAAAAATGTTTAAAGAAGTAAACCAGCTGCTGAGAAACAATGCTAAATGTTTGCACTGAGCATTTTGGCAGCTGTGTCATCCCACTTGGTGATGCCGCCTTACACATACACACCAAAACAATAGGCCTGAACACTAAACGATAGGCCATGGTCCTAAAGGGTATTTTGTTCTACCTTTCTTGTATTGTGAGTTGATCTTTGATTCCAGAGCAACTCTGCATATATGTGAGTGCTGTCAAAATAAATGCCTTTTTTGTCTCACAACCTTAGATATATTTAGGTGAAGATGGCACTGGCAAAGGAAGTGTGCAGGTGAAATTCATGAAAATGTTCTGACAATGTTTATATTTTGCAGACTTGGAAGTCTCATGCCTAGTGAACCATGGATAAGTATTCAAGTTTGATATTTGCCTAATGTTTGGTAAAAAAAAAAAAACAAAACTAAAAAACAAAACAAAAAAAACCAGTAATTTCTGTATCAAGACTGATTTGATGGCCAGGGGCTGTGGCTCATGCCTGGACTTTGGGAGACCATGGAATTTGGGAGGCCCCAGGACTTTGGGAGGCCATGGTGGGTGGATCACTGAAATCCGAAGTTCAAGACCAGTCTGGCTAAGATGGCGAAACCCCATCTCTACTAAAACAAAAATTAGCTGGGCATGGTGGCAGGCACCTGTCATCCCAGCTACTCGGGAGACTGAAGCATGAGAATCACTTGAACCCAGGAGGCGGAGGTTGCAGTGAGCTGAAATTGCGCCATTGTATTCCTTGCATTCCAGCCTGGGCTACAAGAGTGAAACTTCATCTCTAAAAAGAAAAAAAAAAAGGAAAGAAAGAAACTGATTTGAATTTTGCAAAATAGTATTAGATATAAATATGTTGATCAACTTTTGGGGAACTTAAAGGTTAACTTTATAAATGGAGAGGAAAAATAGTCCTGCAGAATCCACGCCTCAAATTATCTGGCTTTCAGAAATCTAGAAAAATATTGCGTGTTGATTTGTCAGCATTACAACACATAAAAGCCATCCAATTGCCTGGATATACTGTATCCAAAGTCATGACTTTTAGATAACAGTTAATGGGAGCTTGAACTGCTTCTCACATTTTATTTGTAATCTAAATCAGAAACTCAAGGTCTCAGGTACAATCATTCCTTATCATTAAGACAGGTAAAATACAATTTATGATAAAGGATCTGGGCAGTTCAACTTAAGAATACAAAGGTTAATATACTTAAATCTAGATTCCTCTAAAGTTCTCTTTGTGCAAAAAGGTGAATTTTTGATGTGACTTATTCTCTGGTTCTTGGTATTCATGATAACTAAGGAGACAAGGGAACCCCATGACTTGGTTGGGATGCAGAAGCCAAAACTCATCCATTTCAGGATAAGGAGCCCAGGATAAGGAGAATCATAAATGAAAGACAAAGGCAGAAGAAATCCCACTGGCTTAGAATGAAGTTGATGGTGACCGGGAAGATTAACCCTTTCCAAAATATAATATGCACACATAATACTCTGTTGATGAACACAACAGTGCCTATACATCATTGTTTTAGTTCATTAGTGGGAGCAGGGTAAAAAGATTCCTAAGGGCTACGGTAAGGGAGCTTAGTGAAAACGCACCACAAAGACCAGAGGGAAAGCTCTGGAAATTGCTGGATCATCAGATCAATAGACTCAAAGATGACTAAGTTGGGAAGCTTTATGCAGTTTAAACATTTGTGCAGGGAGTATCCCCTCACAGTCTTTTATTGACAGCTACAGATCAATGGTAATTTTTGATCATTTTCAACCTACATAAACCTATTGACCCCATGGCCACCTTTGGGGCACTTCAAGTCGTCAAAAATAATCAGAGGAGATGGTGTAAAATTGTCAGACGGCTGAAGACTCCAAGTAGTTTCATATGTCCCCAGGAGCTGAGTTGAGAGGTTAAAATATAGTTCAAATTGCCAGCAGAACATCAACTGACAGAGTGTTCCAGAGAGTCTTGTCTATATGTCTCATAAAATGAGGCACTGATTTGTATCCAAACTCTGACCTTCATGCCTATAAAGTTAAAGAAGAAAAAAAGAGGCTGAATCCTATTGAAGACATTAGATTGCAAAGAATGGATTATTCCTAGTAAAATTGTTGCATCATCTTCTTCATCTACTGCCTAACAAAAGTAGCTGATATGCTTGCAGAATTACGTACAATATGGACATGGACGTGGAATGAACAAAGACAAAACGAAAGCAAGTGCAAGGTGGCAGGGCAGACGTCAGGGACAACAAAAAAATGTAGCTCAAATAAATCATTAGGAAGAGTGAAAGGAAGGAAAGAGCAAAATAATGGCAATGAAGGGGAAGAAGTAAGAGTATTGAATTAAGATAATCTCTATAGAGGAAAAGGAATGAGAGAAGATGGAAAGGGTGAATAAGAGGAAAGAGAAAGAAAGGAATGGAAGAAAGGTGAAGCAAAGGAGTGAAAGGGAGGAAAATCAATCGTCTTTAGTGATGACATTTCCTAGTCAGTGAGACAGAATGTTACATCTCCCAAAACATCTAAGATCCATGGTGCTCAAGCAAATATCCCGAATTTAAGAACAATAACAACCGAGTACGTAAATGAGAGCCAACCCAATCCACAGAGTGAACTGCATCCAAATTTTGCAGCAGGATTCTAAATTGTGAACTTCAATGTTGGAAATTCATTCAGGAGAGAATAATATAAATTATTTCCTAAAATGTCAAAGAATAAATTGGCAAGAATTGTCTTGCTATTTTTATGTTTTCTTCATTTTTTAATATAGCTCTTACTAAACATTGACAAAAACTATGTCTATTATTTAGATCTATTTAAGTAGTCTATATTTGTTATGTGTGTGTGTATATATATATGTGTGTGTATATATGTGTGTACAATATATAATATATATATATATATA
>NW_016804690.1:9218506-9240359 GCF_001698545.2 Rhinopithecus bieti
GAAAGAAAGAAACAAAGAAAGAAAAGAAAGAAAGAAAGAGAAAGAAAGAAAGAGAAAGAAAGAAAGAGAAAGAAAGAAAGAGAAGGAAAGAAAGACAGACAGACAGAAAGAAAGAAAGACAGACAGACAGAAAGAAAGAAAGAAAGAAAGAGAGAGAGAGAGAAAGAAAGAGAAAGAAAGAAAGAAAGGAAGGAAGGAAGGAAGAAGGGAAGAAGGGAAGAAGGGAAGAAGGGAAGAAGGGAAGAAGGGAAGGAAGGGAAGGAAGGGAAGATTTATTTTAATTAGCCACATGGTAGTACATGCCTGTAGTCACAGCTACTCCAGAGGCTGAGGCAGGAGAATCATTTGAACACAGGAGTTCAAGGCTGCACTGAGCCATGATCATGCCACTACACTCCGGCCTAGGCAAAAGAGCCAAAATAATAACAATAATAATAATAAATAAAATAAATAAATAAATAATGTAATATGAGAACTTGTCCTTGGTGTAATTTCATGATACAGAAATTCTTTTTTACATCCCAACATGTGGTTATTTCTCTCTTTTTTTATAAGGTACATATAGACCAGGTTAGGCAAAATAACTGTCGTAATGACCCTTTGTAGGAGTATACCCCTAAACTTTTTCCGTGCCAGGCATGCATGAACTTTAACTTGCAACCTACGGGCCATATTTCTATATAGATGGTGGAGGTTTTGAAGCTAGGGCATTTTGCATACTTCTGTTTTCAAGGATCTGAGCCATAAATGTTTATTAAAAGATTATGTAATGAAGTCAGAAATCAGTTTTGTTATTTTTTTAATGGTTGCCTGGAGTGTGTTGGATGACTGAATGCCAGTTGTTAATCATTAAGTACTCATGTTACCAAAAGTGTTTGATAGTATTGCCATCTAGGGGCTGAATGGAATTCTCAGCTCTGAAATAAACTATAATTGAGCAGGTGCAGCTATTGACAATATACATATGTTTTTGCTTTATAGCCCACATGCTTTTCATGTTTCTTATGACAAAAGCTTATGAAAAAATGTCCCCCAGCAGCCCACCTTTTTTATATATAATCTGTTAGAGGTGATTACTATTTGCTTTGGAGCGTATGCTTTTTTGGCATCTATTACTGAATATTCTGAACAAAGAATTATTCTTTTTTGCATTATTAATCTTGTCCATGTTTGCCTTATTTCCACAGAAAAGGAATCATTTATCAGAAAAGAATGTTTGTAATCGGGACTTGTAGCATCTTCAGATTTAATATTCATTATGGTCACTCTAGTTCTGTGCTATATTTATCTAAAAGGCCAATCCAATGTTGTGGAGAAATAACTTTTTAAATATTTATGATCTAACTTTTAATATTTTAAAAAAGAGAAATTAGTATTTCTGTAAAATTTGTTTCAGAGTCTGGTTGCTCAGCAAATGTTTAAATATTAAAAGATTTCAAGAGGTTAGCATGTAATATCATAATGGGACTTATTGAAATAGGAAAATTGACTTTACAAGTTTTTGATATGTGAGGGAAATTGTATTTTCTCTGCCTATGTTTAACACATAACAAGAAATAACACAGGTAAAATGTATAGCCAATAATGTCAGAAAACAGCACCAAAACCTATTTCTACATTGTTTTGTTTTTGTCTAACCACTTTGTTTGGAAAACAATTCTGTTTTATTTTGTTGTCTTGTTTTAGATTTTATCCAAAATGATATTTGGATTTCCCCAAATTAAGGATGATTTCCTTACACATAATTTTTTCTGATGTTCTTGGGTACTACTTTCAGAAATAACTTTCACTACTCCACCTTATATTCCTCCTCCTCCTTGTTCAAAGACCAAATTCTCCAAGCCTAGCTAACAATTACTTTGGTAGGTTTCATAGTTTTACTTATGGTGCTTTTAACAAATGAAAATATTTTTATATCTATAATAATAATAGACTTCTCTAAGGGTGTTTGTACACGTATAGTTGAACTGGCTTGTTATTGTTTTCTTGTGTTTATTTGTTTTATTGAATTCATAAGATATACATACATGCCAAGAGAATGAGAGAGGGAGACTGGGAAGATGGAGAGTCTTGTGTACAAACAGATAGTGTTGGGGATTTGGAAATTAGGGGTGTTCAGATTAGCTCTCCAAACCCTTAATATTAACCTGGCAGGCAATAATCCCAGTCTCTGACATGCAACTTAGTACCACTGATTTCCATTTTGAGCTGGATGCAGCACTGATCTGAAGCATCATGGTTTTCTTTTTTTTTTTAATGTTTATATATCACACGCTTTGGGTTGCAAGCACTGAAAAATCAAGGATCCTATCTGATCCACTTTCTGAGTGTCTGAAATCATACAACATTGGGTAATATATTCAAGGTGTCAACAAGAACAAGAAAAAATGCATCATTTTCTTAATGATAATTCAAAACTCTGCCATAGTGTTTGCGCTGCTGTTGCCTATGTGCTTTGGCCATGAGGTTCAGAGAATGACTTTACAGCAGTATTGTCAGTTTCAAAAAACAAAAAAGAAAAAACAACTTACCTTGTTAACTTTCTTACAGGGAACAAGCCATCAAGCCCACCTGTTCGGGTTAGAACCATTCACAACATATCTCGTTGGTGTTGTGGCTGCAAACCATGCAGGAGAAATTTTAAGCCCCTGGACTCTGATTCAAACCTTAGAATCTTCCCCAAGTGGACTGAGAAACTTTACAGTAGAACAGAAAGAGAATGGCCGGGCATTGCTACTACAGTGGTCAGAGCCTATGAGAACCAACGGTGTGATTAAGGTAATGTCTACCCTGCGTAAGAAATTATGCTTGGTGTTCTCCAGATAAATAGATGAGCCCTGACATGCCATCAGGTCACTGTGGGAAAACTCCCTTCGCAGCCTGTTTAATTCCTCTTGATAGCTCCTCCAGGCACTTAATCATAGATCAGAGAAAACTAGCCCAGATGTATGATGCTTCCTATGAACCCAACACTGGGCTAAATGCTCTCCATGGATTATCTCATTTAATCCTCACATCAACCCTGCTAGGTGGGTACCACTAAACCTCATGAGGCATATGTAGGCTAAATAACGGCCCAAGCCTACACTGTGAGTAATTGAGTTAGGATTTGAAGCCAGGAACTCACATCGGAACTGAACTCTAAATGACTATGTTCTTACGGCCTCCTGAATTATCCTATCCAGTTATTTGCTTAAGACTTGCCTAATTTATGCTTCAAACAGAGCTCACCAAGCAAGTCATAGGTGTCTGCTAACTTTCCAACTTCTGTATGTAGCCATGAGAAACAGTGTTATAAATGTCATATACATATCTCAAGCTCTGCCAGCCCGTGAGTGCAGGGGAGACTGTATTTTCATGAGTAGCCTGCATTTTGATGATTTGAACCTTCAGCCACACAAAAGCCAGCCCTCATCTACCTCTCTGATGTTCCTTCCCAAGGATGGTGGCAGACATACCTGTTAGTTCATGCTACTGCCTTTACCTCCAGTCTCTCTTGGCCCTGGTCCATCTCTTAGGCCGTCATAAACTACCTTCTGCAGGCTGGGACAGCAGAGACCCCCAGCCTGCAGTTGCTATAGATACACTACCCTTTTGTTTGCCACTCCTTCTCCAAGAGGCAAAGATTCCCACATTAATTCCACATCACAGGGTTGAGACTAAGCTGTTACTTTTAATAAAGCCTCCCTGAAAACCATAAGAGAGGGATGACAGCAGGAAATTACGTGCAGCAATAACTAAGAACTGTAACTAGAGCTCACAGACCCAGGTCCATCCTGTGGGCCTCTCTGTGGGCTGCCTCTCTGCCTGGCTTCAAGGCCTGCTGCAAGTAGCAGTAACAAGCTGCTTCCCACCAGCCTGCCTACATGTGGACAGAAGCCAGACTTCTACCCCCTGGGGCAAGAGGCTTGAGCCTTAGGATTCATGACCTTAAAATCCAAATCACGGCCCCAAGGCACCCATCAGAAAAGAAAGCTCCTTCCCTCAAAGCATTTCTCCTTGTGGGTATTTGGAGCCATGACAGCATCTGCTTCTTCCTGGCATGATTGACAATAAGAATATTGACTCCTTGGACCTTTATTTACTTTTCACCAAATATTAAGCAAATATTTGGTGAAATACTTCTACTAAGTGCCATATACTTATTCAAGAGTGAACCAGACAGTCAAGTTCCCTGATGTTACAGACCGTGTGTGAGTGCACGTGCATGTGTGTGTGTTTGTGTGTGAATAAATGTGGCAGAGTATATGAATGGTGGGGGTACAGAAAAGCAAACAATAAGCTAGTAAATAAATAAGCAAGGGAATTACAGAGAACAATGAATGCTATAAAGAAAATTAAATAGAATCATGTAATTAGGCCTGCTCAGGCTATTTTAGAATGGAATATCATTTGAATCAAATTGACATTTGAGCTGAGACCTGAATGACAAGACAGAGTTAGTCATGTGAAGATATGGGGGCAAAATGTTCCAGACTAAATGAACAGCAAATGCAAGGCCTGAAGCCAGGAATGAACTTGGTGTATTCAAGGAAAGAGAAGAAAGCTAGTGTGTATGAAGTATTTGGGGGAAAGAAAGATGGCACTAGAAAAGGTTGGAGGGACTAATAGGAGATAGATTGTACCCAACCTTGTAGACTGTGGTAAAGAGTTTAGAATTTGTTCCAAGTGTAATGAAAAATTACTGAATGCTTTAAGCAAAGGAATAGCATGATCAAATTTGTTTTTAAAAATCACTCTGGCTACCCTGTGGAAAATGGACTATATAAGGACCAATGGAGTTTGAGAACTATTGAAGATTTCAAGGTAGAATTGAAGGTGGCTCAAATTAGAGTAGCAGTTGTGAAGTCATGCACTATAGGTGAATTGAAGATAAATACAGAAGATAGGATGATGAAATGTGTTAATGAGCTGAATGAGAGTTGTGAAGGAAAGGGAGTGCTTTAGGATGACTTTTGGGTTTAGGCTTTGGGCTATTGATGAGGAAGCGGAGACTGGAAGACGAACAAGTTTGAAGGGGCAAGCAGGTAGTGTGAAGTACAAGTCTAAAACTCCTGAGAGAGTTATTTGCTGGGATAAATATTCAGAATCCATTAGCAAGTGGATGTCCTTTAAACCCATGGTGCCAGAGGAGATCAGCTATGGAGAGAATGTAACTCAACCTGTTGCAAGTCTGGGATCAAGGCCTGAGGCATAAATGTGGGGGTCAAGAGGAGGAAAGAGAGCCAGCAAAGACTGATAAGAGGGAATTAGGCTAGAAGGAAAAGTATATGAGTGGAGTGTCCAAAATGAGAAGAGAAAATATGCCAAAATGCTGCTGAGAGCACAAGTAAAATGAGGGCAGAGAAGCCACCCTGAGTATAGGAATGAGGAGGTCACTGTGATCTTGACAAGGAGAGTAAGCGGTAGAATGGGAAACCTGATTGGCATGGCTGATTGAGGAGAGAATGGTAAGGGAGGAAATTAGGACAACTCATTAAAGCCATTTAGATGAAAAGAAAAGCAGAGAAATGGAGCAATAGGTGGAGACTGTGGGATGGGGAAGTTTTATGTAAAATCATTGAAAAATACTAGAGTACATTTAAACAGAATGGAAATAACCAGTAGAGGGAGATAAACTGGTGACGTAGGAGATATTGAGAATAACGGCAGTAGTGAAGTCATGGGGAGGGAGGAAGGGATGGGATACAGTGCTCAGGAGGCCTTTAATAAGGACAGAGATATTTCATTCACAGCAAAAGGAGGAAAGGCAAATCATGTAAGTCTAGATTCACATGGATGCAATGGTCACAATATATAACATGGAAGCATTCTTCTCTAACTGCTTCTATTTTCAATGAACTAGGTGGTTATGTCAACAATCAATCAACGGTGAGGGAAGGAAGAGGGTGTTGGCAATTAGGGGAAAGGAGGAAATATGAAATAATCACCTGGGAAAATGACAGAGCAAAAGCATGAGGGAATAAAGTAGGATTACAAATTGGTAATCATCTATTTTAAATGTGTGGTTAAAAGTTTAACGTGGGACTGGTAAAAATGTTTGGGTGTTTTTCTACAAACCCATTCAGAACTTGAGTATAGAGGGAAAGCTAAATTTTATACTAGTTAGAGATTTACCAGGTGAATATCAGGGGCAGCAAGGGGTGCTGGGGAGTCACAGAGGCTGCAAGCTGGTTATGGAACCTACGCTCCCTTCAGAAACTATGGCAGTCCCCTTCCCTCATGGGGGTGGTCTTGCCCTGGGTCCCCAACCAGAAAATCACACCAACATACAACATTCCAACATAAAGAGATTTCCAAACATCTAGGCTATGCAATCTTAGGGAAAAAATGGAGTATATTAACAATTTAGTCTAAATTAAGCTTGCCCAAGAACCACTCCTGGGAATGTTTCAAGGGTGTGCCTTCCAAGGGCTGTAGAATGTGTTCTGTCCCCTCTTGAGAGTCACCATGATAGGGAGTCATCGCTAGGAATGTGTCATCTCTCTCAGGCTTGTTGGAGCAAGAAAAGGTTGGAAAATCACTGTTCAAAAACACCTGCATTCAGATTAACTTACTTCCCATCCTTCAAAAAAAATGAATAATACAAGGACAAAAACTTGCTCTACATTTGTACGGTATAATAAGCACTCAGATGTTTTTTTCCAGAACAAAAGAATAATTTGCCCCCAAAGGAACAATCAATTCTGCCATGGCCTGCAAGAGAAAACAGGGTGTTTTTTTCCATCTCCTAGTCATAAAGATCTATATATATGTATATATGTACAGGCATATATATGTATGGATATTTGTACTTATGTATAATATATAGGTGTCTGTGTGCCTAAACACACACACACACACACACACACACACACTCTCTCTCTCTCTCTCTCTCTCTTTCAGCCCTCCCACTCTGTAACAACAAATGATTAAGCATTGTAATTCTATTTCCCAGCAAATGCCGTGGAAGGTAGACCCTACTTACTCTAGTCAGTGTGAGATCAGAAGCAGTTCATATCTATAAAACAGGAGATTTGAACACTATTCTCTACTTTAAAAAAAAAAATGCAAGTAGGAGAAACCTCGTGAGTACCATTTAAGTCAAAGAATCAGGTTCAATAGCCCTTAGTTTTGAAATAAATGCTTACATATTGCCCAAACTGAATAAAAAAGGCAAAGAAAAACATTGTTTGTCTCTCTGTGGGCCTTATATTAACTGAAAAAAAATCACACTTTCCCAACTAATATCAGAATACTTCTCTAAATTAGGGCCATCAAAATAACGAATAAGGGGTAAAGGTTAAAAGGGACTAAATAACTACACAAAGAAATTGTATGCTGCAGGTTATCCCTTTTGCTTCTGTCCTTCTGTAGACATACAACATCTTCAATGACGGGCTCCTGGAGTACTCTGGTTTGAATCGTCAGTTTCTCTTCCGCCGCCTGGAGCCTTTCACTCTCTACACACTGACCCTGGAGGCCTGCACCAGAGCAGGCTGTGCACACTCAGCGCCCCAGCCTCTGTGGACAGATGAAGCCCCTCCAGACTCTCAGCTGGCTCCTACTGTCCACTCTGTGAAGTCCACCAGTGTTGAGCTGAACTGGTCTGAGCCTGTTAACCCAAATGGAAAAATAATTCGCTATGAAGTGATTCGCAGATGCTTCGAGGGAAAAGCTTGGGGAAATCAGACAATCCAGGTGGATGAGAAAATTGTTTTCACAGAATATAACACTGAAAGGGATACATTTATGTATAATGACACTGGTTTGCAACCATGGACGCAGTGTGAATATAAAATCTACACTTGGAATTCAGCCGGGCATACCTGTAGCTCTTGGAATGTGGTAAGGACATTGCAAGCACCTCCAGAAGGTCTCTCTCCACCTGTGATATCCTATGTTTCTATGAATCCCCAAAAACTGCTGATTTCCTGGATCCCACCAGAACAGTCTAATGGTATTATCCAGTCCTATAGACTTCAAAGGAATGAAACGCTCTATCCTTTTAGCTTTGATGCTATGACTTTCAATTACACTGATGAAGAGCTTCTTCCTTTTTCCACCTATAGCTATGCACTCCAAGCCTGCACGAGTGGAGGCTGCTCCACCAGCAAACCCACCAGCATCACAACTCTGGAGGCTGCTCCATCAGGAGTCAGCCCTCCAGATCTTTGGACCGTCAGTGCCACACAAGTAAATGTATGTTGGTCACCGCCCACAGTGAAAAATGGAAAGATCACTAAATATTTAGTTAGATATGATAATAAGGAGTCCCTTGCTGGCCAGGGCCTGTGCCTACTGGTTTCCCACCTGCAGCCTTACACTCAGTATAACTTCTCCCTTGTAGCCTGCACGAATGGAGGTTGCACAGCTAGTGTGTCAAAATCTGCCTGGACAATGGAGGCCCTGCCAGAGAACATGGACTCTCCAACACTGCAAGTCACAGGCTCAGAATCGATAGAAATCACCTGGAAACCTCCAAGAAACCCAAATGGCCAGATCAGAAGTTATGAACTTAGGAGAGATGGAACCATTGTGTATACAGGCTTGGAAACACGCTATCATGATTTTACTCTCACCCCAGGTGTGGAGTATGGCTACACAGTAACTGCCAACAACAGCCAAGGGGGCATTTTGAGTCCTCTTGCCAAAGATCGAACCAACCCCTCAGCACCCTCAGGGATGGAACCTCCAAAATTGCAGGCCAGGGGTCCTCAGGAGATCTTAGTGAATTGGGACCCTCCAGTGAGAACAAATGGCGATATCATCAACTATACCCTCTTCATCCGTGAAATGTTTCAAAGAGAAACTAAAATCATACACATAAACACAACTCATAATTCTTTTGGTACGCAGTCATATATAGTGAACCAGCTGAAGCCATTTCACAGGTAGGTAGCCATGTCTCGGTTTTCTGAGTGTGCCACTGACCTTTCTATTTCTGAGCCCTTGGTCAGTTCTAATGAAGACTCTGAAAATGTGAAGCATGGTGTCCCCAACCTCCATCCACCTAAACATGCATAGTAGACAAAGCACATCCTCATCCAAGCAAAGCCTGCTTGCATAACCTCCAGAGAGCAGATTCTTGTAGGTGATGTTTTGAAAGCCAGTGTTTCAGAAAGGTTTACAATGCATCCTGGTATCTGAAATAAGTAGGAGGGAGATGAGGCTAGTCCCCCGGGAAATATGCAGGCCCCTGGACAGTTCTGACAGCCCCGATAGGGTCATCTGACTAGACTGTGAATAAAATGATGTATTATTTTAAGGTTAAAAGATGCCAATCAATGAGCGCAATTACCAGCCAGAGTTAGACTAAAACAAAATTTGCTTTGTGAAGAGCCTTCTTATCAAATCCAGCACTTCCTCCAGGAATAATAAGGCTTCTCTTACTCTACTTTCTTATGGTTTCTCAGGACAATGCCACTTTGCTAGCTCATGTTTTCCTAGCGGTCCTATCTGGACTCTGTGACATGCATGGAAGTGCGTTGTTCTCCACACAAAAGAATCTTGCCCGTTGCTTAAATAATTGTTTGGCAGTTTTCCCCATCACATTTTGAGTAACTTACATCCCCAGAGAGAAGGGTAATAAAAGATATTTTATGCTTAAAATTTGGTAAAATGAACAGAATCACTTAAAAAAATTAAAGGCTGAAAGAGTGTTGATTTCCAACTACCACAGGTAAAATTCAGCTATTATTATAATCTAGTGATGTGTAGATTAGATCCTCCTATAATTACCTCTGATATATAGTGCTGTTTAAATGAAACATTCATGGTCTTATGCATCTACTCATGACAATTATTTAGGGTCTATTAAATATTAAACAGTAATTAAAACTTCCTCAGGTATTCTCCACAGCTAGTCCACATGCTGTGTGAGTTGGCTTTTATATTACCTTACACTGATTCAGGGCATAAAAAAGGCCCACTGTAGTTGCAGAGCTGTGTATTCTAGACTGGCTTCCTCTTTACTTGACTGTACTTCCAACTTTCAAAAATCATATCAATTTGCTCCCTTTTGAAACTCTTATTTGAAAATCTTCTAGAGGTGAAGCAGTTTGTCCAGGCACGAAAGCAATGCTTTTCCAGGCTGGAAAAAAAAAAAAAGTTTGATTTATCTGATAAATTGCAAGGCTATTTAAGAATGTGAGAGAAATCTCTTCATTATCCACTCTAACTGAATCTATAAGTGACATTGACATAAAACAGAGTATCACTTCTATATGAAGTTGGAGTTCATGCGTGCTTCTTGTTTTTGTTTTTAGTGGATTAATGTTCACTGAATATTGCAAATGTGTGTGTCCTCCTTTCAGCACCCCCAGCTGGTCAGTAAAAGAAATAGCCTGGGAACGTCCTAATTAGCAGAAGGAATCCGGCCCAAAATTTAAAAACTACCACAGATAACCCAGAAAATGAATAATCTTCATGTGGGAAATCAAAATTGACCTCACAGAATTGCTTAGAAGTCAGATCTACCATACACAGCTATGGATTTGATCACCAATAAACTGGTAGCGCTGTCATGGTGGAGATGGACATGAGAGAAGAACCAAGGGAGGAGGAGAAGAAAGTGGGAATAAAATAAGTCACAAAGGGAAAAAGGTGTAATTAAGAAAGCAAAAACACAAAAGAGAAAGAGCAAGTAAAAGAACAGAAAGCAGTGATTCAAAGAGCAAAGAGGGGAGGTAGAAAATAAAAGAGGAAAAGGCTAGAACTAAAAGGAATAAAGGTAGAAAGAAGATAGCTGGGTACCTGAGGGAAAATTGAAGGTGTCATAAAATCAATGGTGGTTGGGAATAGAGAAAAAAGTGCTCATTTGCAGCCATAGGCACTAAATACTTACAAAAATTCATTTTGTTGGAAAGGAGAAGTCCCTGCTATGTAAATAGACCTTTTCAAGTAGCAGAGACGGGCTATGAGGCAAAACATAATTGATTAGTTGAGTTTAACTGGATGGTGATAAGGTGTCTTCATGATTGATAATCTGGTGTGTAGTTGAGTTAACTTTGGCCCCACAAGGTCTTTGTGTCATGTAAGGGAGCCTGTTTTAAGATGTTAGGTATTAGGTGAGGGGATTTATTACCACTGAGACCTTAATTCCATGATGTTCCTTCATGACCTGGAAACATTCCTGGGGGATCATTTAGCTCTAGCTTCAAAGGTAGGAGGAGTCCAGGACTGCTGAGAACTGCTTCATACTTTCCAAGGTCTGCATTCTTCATTGCTGTGTTAAGTAATTCTGAAGAGTACTGGAATTTTCATGCTGGAAAGAATCTTGAGAGTTATTTATTCCATACATCCTTGTTTAGGGGAAGAATTGTACTCACCCCTTTCAAACAGTTAAGAAACTTTAGTTTAGAAAGCCAGGGGGATTTTAATAGTTCAAAAATTTCCATGGAAATATAAATATTTTTTGAGACGGAGTCTTGCTCTGTCGCCCGGGCTGGAGTGCAATGGCACAATTTCAGCTCACTGCAAGCTCTGCCTTCTGGGTTCAGGCCATTCTCAACTTTGTTATTCTTAAGAGTTAGCTATGAATAAGAATACATGTAAACTTGTCTTTTTTTTTTTTTTTTTTAAGGCCTGGTGTTTTAAAGATTCTTCCCATGAAAATCTATTTTGCTGAAAATCACTAATTTCTGCCTTATGTCCTGAAGGTATGAAATACGAATTCAAGCATGCACCACCCTGGGATGTGCATCAAGTGACTGGACATTCATACAGACCCCTGAGATTGCACCTCTGATGCAACCCCCACCACATCTGGAGGTACAAATGGCTCCAGGAGGATTCCAGCCCACTGTTTCCCTTTTGTGGACAGGACCGCTTCAGCCAAATGGAAAAGTTTTGTATTATGAATTATACAGAAGACAAATAGCAACTCAGCCTGGAAAATCCAGTCCAGTCCTAATCTATAATGGAAGCTCAACCTCTTTTATAGATTCCGAACTACTGCCTTTCACAGAGTATGAGTATCAGGTAAGAAATGTGTATTATCAACAATTCAAGTTGATTATGTGCACTCATCAGCACCTGCCTGTAAAAATGGTGCTCAATTTGAAAGGCACTTAAAGAAATGTGGGACTTAAGGAGAATAATAATATTCCTTAAAATTTTTTAATTGGTAAATGAGGAAAAAACATGTTCATTGCCTTTTCATTTTCTTGGTTTTGAGCCATGTTATATATGTTGTTTTCTTAGGTAGATTCCAGGTGAATTTCCTTTTCTTATTAATAAAGTGCTTTCTGCCATTAAGATTCCCTCTGTCAGTGTTGCCTCGGTAGGAGATACTCCTTGTTAAAAGATCACTTTGAAAATAACTCATCACTTGTACCAAAATAAAATCAAATAGCAAACATCTCTAGCCTTGGTGCTCAAGAAAGATACAGAATGTTGAAAAAAGTCTAGAAGAGTGCAACTAACCTGCCCATGACGATTAATTAAGTTTTCTCTAAGGATGGCCTAAAAAAATAAGACTGTGCATTCTTCAAAAGCCAAGAATTAAGAATACTATTTAGAAAACATCGTGAATTCTATGGAGGACTTCTGTTAGGTTTGTTTAGTTTTGCCATCAGAGTCCATTTGCGTTCTTCTTGTAATAACAATCTCATTTCCTGTGGGAGAATGCTTCCCCCACCCTTTGCTCAGGCTTGGTGGGAGTGTCAATCAATGTGTCAGGCTGTCTCCTAGCCAAGTGGTGGGCACGTGAGCCGCTCAGCCCCTCAGATTTGCCTGGGGCTTGATCTTCAGCAGAGTGACTCAGAATTTTAAAAGGTGGAGGTGAGAAGTCCTGTTAAAATATCCCTAACCTCAATCTAAAAGGTTTTCTTTTCCCTGCTATTTCCAAGCACGGTTCTGCAACCCTTCTTTTAATTCCACATACTCAAGTAAATTCTCGTCTGCTTAAGTCAGAATCAGTGCCTCTTGCTTGCAGTTAAGGAAAGCTTACTGATTGATGTAAGCACTTAACTGCCAGGCACAATGCCAACAGAAATTTTCTAAAAGAGAAAACTGAGCCTTAAAAAGCTTATTATAACATGAAATAATAAAACTAATGAGTCACCAAAAAAAATAGTGACCAAATCAATGAGTACAGTGAATACAGGGAACATTTTAAGCATTAAAAGAATATTTTAGGAGAATAATATATGGGATAAATTACCGAATTAATAAGATTTGAAAATACAAATAAATTCTTGAATGGTTTGGAAAAATACACAGATATAAATCCATAATCCCTTGTTTGCAACTCCAAATCTTAAAATCTCTTAAAAGCATTTTCTTGCTTTGCCACAGGTCATTTGGCAACAAAACCCAATCTAAACAGACTTGAGACCATTTCCAGTATTTATTTATCCCATTTAATATGAATACTTATATGTTTCACTACAAAAATATTGCTTTATTATAAGATGGCTAACAAGATCATGCTGTGGATATTATAAAATATATAGTATATACATTTTATCCTATTTCAAAATGTGAAAACAAAATTATTTTAAAACACATCAGGCCCCCAGGGGTTTACGATAAGAACTGGATAAGAACTGTGGTTTACATCATGAAGGAACAAAATACTGATGCCACCATTGGAAACGTAACACTGTTAGAAACAGCCAGAACCTATGTGCCTGCCCTTTTGTTCTTTTCTCATTACCTTTATTCAAAAGTGTCACGCTATCAAAGTTACCAATTATCTAGTCTCCCTTACAAATAAAAACGGTACCCTTAGTGAGGGAGCTGGATGAAATCAGCGTGAAATCTTCACCGCTAATTAGACGCAACTTAATGACCCATGTGTAAGAGACACAAACTTTCTCTGGTATTGTGTTGTGTCATTGGGTTAAGTTCTGGTCACATGATCTGTAGAAGTCTCATTCCAGTTTTTGTTTGTTTGTTTGTCTTAGACAGTCTCGCTCTGTCACCCAGGCTGGAGTGCAGTGGCGAGATCTCAACTCACTGCAACCTTTGCCTGCCAGGTTCAAACGATTCTCCTGCCTTAGCCTCCGGTGTAGCTGAGATTACAGGCGTGCAGCACGACACCAGGCTCATTTTTTTTTTTGTATTTTTAGTAGACACAAAGTTTTGCCATGTTGGTCAGACTGATCTTGAACCCCTGACCTCAAGTGATCAGCCTGCCTTGACCTTCCAAAGTGCTGGGATTACAGGCATGAGCCACCACGCCAGGTCCCATCCCAGTTTTCTATAAAATGGAAAGCTCCAGGAATGTGTCTTGTCTCTAGTCAGATTTTTCATCAGGTACTAAGGATGACCAAGAACCAAGGGACCCACATTTCAGAGGAGAGGCAGGTTAAGAACCTTAGGCTGTGTGGTTTCTTTTTAACTGTTACTATCGGCTCTGTGTTACACTCCTCCTCCATACTCATCTCACTCAAATGAAAGTATTTAATTTGGTTTTTGATCTCCAGCTTGTATTTATTAGCTAATCTCATGTAGTTACAACATAAGGATAGAAAACAAAAAAAAATCAAAATCTAGCTTAGCCCAAAGGCCCAGTTCTTATGGAAAATAATATTTTGAAAAGCATAGATTAACTACTGAAATAAATGATCAGAAAATATTGGTTTCATTTAGCCTGCGTAAACACTGAGTCTATGTGGACCCTGAGTAATCCTACAGAAGTCATTTAGGAAGTTATATACTAAAACAATTTAGTTTTCTTTAACAAAAGAGCATTTTGTATTTGTGATGAATTTGCATTGCTCTCAAATCCACTTGAGGGTTACTTCATCTGCAAGTTGCCTTTGAAAATACCTTCGTTGTCCTACACACATCTGCTCACCCAACAACTGACGGTGATTTGACCCTTCTGCAGAGGAGTATATTTTTGAGGTAATTGTAGATTGAAGGGAATAGAAACAAAGAACTGAGAAACTTTCTAGCAGTGTGGAAGGATTAATCAGAAGATCGTGAGGATGTATATTCGTGGAGGTTACCATCCACATGGTGTGCCCTGCAAGGGTCCCCACCACCTTCCTATATACTACGTTACATCATTGTACTCATTTCTGTTTTTGAGTTAAATCATTGAAGGCAGTTGTTAAAATTTAGTTATGTGAAAAGAACAAGACAGTTTTCACTAGTCTAAATCAACTCATTCCATCAGTTGGCCAGTGATAAAAGAGGGTATCACATGGATAAGTTTTTTTTTTTTTTTTCCTGTCGTCTTCTTCATTTTGAGACACAGTCTCGCTCCGTCGCCCAGGCTGGAGTGCAATGGTGCAATCTTGGGTCACTACAACCTCCATCTCCCGGGTTCAAGCAATTCTCTGCTTCAGCCTCCTGAGTAGCTGGGATTACAGGCGCCTGCCACCACACCTGGCTATTTTTTTTTTTTGTAGTTTTAGTAGAGACAGGGTTTCACCATCTTGGCCAGGCTAGTCTTGAACTCCTAACTTTGTGATCCACGCACCTCGGCCCCCCCAAAGTGATGGATGAGTTTTAATGGGCAGGAGGGTCAGGAAATATCTGGAGAAATGGATACTTATAGAGAGTGGGAGAATTACTCACTGCAGAAAACCTAAGAGGGAAATTAAATGAGCAGCAAATCTCACTCACCTCACCACAGTTCTTGTAACCAGCTTGGTAACTAGCTCCTTTGAAGTTGAGCAAAACCCATGTGATATCACAAGCACTTTCTAAGTGTTCACTAATACTTCAATATGGAATGCCCTAAAGGTAGCATCCCCACTGTTTACAGTACAAGTGGAGGACCTAAGAGCTTGTTCAAAGGGCAGATTCCTGAGTGGAATGGGAAGGGACCCTAGCAACCCGTACATTTTTTTTTTTTTTAAAGACAGCATCCCGCTCTGTGGCCACGCTGGAGTGCAGTGGTGTGATCTCGGCTCACTGTAACCTCCGACTCCCTGGTTCATGCAATTCTCCTGTCTCACCTTCCCAAGTAGCTGGGATTACAGGCACGTGCCACCATGCCCAGATAGTTTTTTGTATTTTTAGTAGAGACGGGGTTTCACCATGGTGGCCTAGATGGTCTTGATCTCCTGACCTCATGATCCTCCCACCTCAGCCTCCCAAAGTGCTGGGATTACAGGCGTGAGCCACCACTCCCAGCCTAGCAACCTGTATTTTTAATAAGCAGGTTGGATGGTCCACAACCCACTTTTTTTGGAAATACTGCCTCAGAGGATACAACATTGCTGCTGTGCTACTTAAGCCTGATTTTCCAGTGGTGATTTTCTGAATCAGCGGTTCTCAGCTTTGACACCATGTTAGAATCACCTGGGGAAATTTCACAACATTATGCGTGCTGATACCCAGGCCCCACTCTCCTGTAGTTCTGATTTTGGGATGGGTTCGGGCATCCGTGCGATTCAAAAGGTTCCCAGGTGATGCTCAAGTGCAGCCAGGGTTGAGAATCACTAGCCTAAACTGTTATAAACAGATAGCCCAAATAAGTGAAGCCATCTCCCCACAAATGCCTAATGTACATGATGATCATTGATGACAGCCTATTGGCGTTGGTCTATCCTGGCTTTCAAAAAGAAGGGTCCTATTGTTTTGATGTGAAACTAGAGAGGAGAACAGAATATATTATCTATGAAGTCCATGTCTCAGCTACTCAAATAATTTAATTTTCTTCATGGATTTTATTTGGCTTTTGTTATTGTTGTTTTGTTTTCTTTTATTTCTTACTTGGGAGGTCTGGTCTTTGGTGGTAAGAGTAAAGTTCACCATCATTTAAAACAGGGGATTTTTCTAGTTTGAGTCATTTCAGCATAGCTTCCAGAATTCTGGGATTCTAAAAGATAACACTCTGGAGGATTAGCTTTAATAAAGCCAGTGAGATCTAAAATATGAATCAAAAATTTAGCAAGATTTTTTTTCTTGTTTTCCACAAGAATGGGTTGGTGGCTTTACAGAGTGCAGGGCAGGTTTCCATTAGAAAACAAACGTTTTCTGGGAATTTTGAATGCAACTTAGTTTACCAAAATCTAATTCTCAAACAACTCTGTAAATGTATGTTCCATGCATAAATGAGATGCATCTGTACTAAATAAAATTCTTCCATTGCACAGACCTCTTCCTTAAACAGAGATCACAGGCTTGCTCGTGCTACAGAACATTTACAAATCCAAGAAGATTTTTTTAAAGACAATAGTCATTTCTATCTTCAACCCTTTCAAAATTTTGCTATTCTAATACATGTAATGTGAACCTCCACATTCTATGTGGAGCAGTTCTTAATGGTTTAGCAGCAAATTAAGACAATATTTTTCCCACAGGCTTCAAGAGGGACCTGGGTGTGAGTCTACTCCGTTAAGACATTTTGGGTTTTACCTTTGGGGAGTGAGCCGAGGCTAATGAATAGCTCTCAGTAATTGTGCATTCATATTCATACTCTTGCTTAAGGCAATGACTCACCATGGATCTGATAGGGCCCGCCACCACCCCGTTTCACTGAATCATGCTGTCAGTGGCTTAATTAGTTTTCCTGAAACTTCCTCACTTTGACAGATTTTTGCGGTAAGCGCCCACTCACACTCAGGGTCTCTGAAGGCTTCTGGTGCCTCGTGACTGGGTGACTGAGAAGCAACAGGTCAGCCTTAGAGGAAACTCTGTGACTCATGGCATGGGATCTGAACTTAGGGCTAGTGCTAAAGGAGCCCATGCAGAATGGCAGTCTGCTGCTTTCTAACCGACCAACAGCGTCCCCAAACAAGCAGATGGAAAGAAGGGCTATGGAGGAAACACAGAAGGGGATCCTCACTGTTGCTGCCAGTGGCAGCTGCCTGAAGACTGCCAGGTGTACTGTAGAGGCCTTCCCCGCACCAGCCCCCACCATAGGCTACCAAATTGTTGGCAATTAGTTAGAAGTGGGAGGGAGGCAGGCCAGCATCTTCTACTCCTTCTCTCAGTAATTCTGGATCCTTGAGCACATTAACCTCTTTGGGTGTTTCCTCATAATAGAGGTTAGGCCTGCTGTGATGGAATATCATAGACTGGGTGGCTTAAATAACAAACATTTATTTTCCACAGTTCTAGAGACTGGGAAGTCCAAGGTCAAGGCACCTGCAGATTCAGTATCTGGTGAGGCCCACCTTCTGGCTTGCAGATAATGTTCTTCTCCTTATATCCACATATGGCAAATGGAAGGAGATGGAGAGGAAAAGGAAGGAAGAGAAAAGAGTAGGGGGACTCCCTCTCGTCTCTTTCTCTTCTTGTAAGAACACTAGTCCCATTCATGAGGGCTCCACCCTATGCAACCTAATAACCTCCCAAAGGCCTCCATATCATCATATTAAAGATTAGCCTTCAACATAAGTATTTGGAGGGGACAAAAACAGTCAGTTCATAGCACTCATCTATAAAGGGAAGCACCCTCCAGCTCTATATTCTATGGGCAGACTAGTGGTAAGCTACAGGCATATAATTTTTAGAAATTCTAACCAAACTTTATCTTCTCTTGATTGGTTTTTGTAATCTACAGTTTGTAAAACACAACAAAATAAATTCTGACCCAAAGCAACAGAATTTTCTAATGGTAGTTAGCTTTAAGTTGTGTTGATGCAAGGGAATGTATGATATCAGCTTCAGACAAGAAATGGATATATGGTTATTCATCAACAAGATGGACATATGGAAATATCATTAGTTGTGTCTCTCATTGAAACCTAACATATTTATTTACTAATATATTTTTTTAAATTATAACTATATTAAAAATATAAATGTAAATACATAATAAACTAATTTTCTTTAGTTAGCTACCAATGAGTCTCACTTATGTTCCTGAGAAAACCCACACTATCAAAAAGTTATCATGACTATTTCACTACAAGTAACAGAAAGCCAATGTAAACTAAGTTAAACAGAAGGGAATTGTTTCGGCTCTCACATCTGGAAAGGGCATTGAAGGAATCTGTTGAAACAAAAGAAAAGATATGAACATCAGGCCCTGGAAAACTGGGATGCAGGACTCAGAGGCTGTAAGATTCATTCATTCTCTCCCTCCTTGCTCCATCTCAGCTCGTCTGTATTTGGCTTCATTCTGCACACTCTCACCAGGCATCTGAAGAAATCACTACTAATATTCCCAGATTCAGGCCCTTTCTGTGCATCAGTTTTCTTATCTTCAAAATGTGAATAGATATAGCACTGGATTCATAGGTTTGCTTTGAGGTTAAATGAGTTAATATGTGAATGTTCTTGGAACAGTGCCTCATACATGGAAATCACTTCACCCATATAACAATAATGATTATTATTATTGCCCATCCACGTTAAGGACTAGAAGTCAACCAAGTGCAGGACTCTGACTGATCCTATTGCACTACCCGCCCTCCTGTGAACCAAGAGAACAGAGGACTGTGATTGAGCAGGTGTGGTCGCAGGGCCCACCTCCTACAGGCAGGGCTGTGTGAGGTATGTGGGAAATGCTTCCAGCCAGAAGCAAGAACTGCCCTAGTACACTACACACACCAACTAGGGGAACAAGTACTCCACAGCTGTGAGATATTGACAATCCTTGTGCCCTTTCACACTGGATGCTCACACCCTTCCTGTTTTCCAAATGAAGAAGCTGAGTGCAGATCACATAGCTTGTGCAAGAAAGATACTTAATTTCTGATAACTTCACTTTTCTCATTAAAAAAAAATGGGTGTGTTATGAGAACTAAGAAATCTGTGTGTCCAGTAGGATGCCTGCTACTTAGTGGGTCCATGCCACCATCCGATCCCCCTAGGATTGCACTAGTTAAAAGGAGAAACTTCCATTCAAGACCATAAAAAAGCCAGGTTAAGACATACCTTTTGTCTATATCAACAAGTCATTAATAAAATGTTAGAGTGTAAAAATTTCTAATCAGGAGTATAGTTGCCTCTAAAGGTGTGATACTCCTTCCACTAGGCAGTTCAACCCTCCCTGTCCTTGCCATTTCTCTTCTCAGGAAAATAGTAATTTACCCACATACCCATGACTAAAATTCCAAATTCTGATAGTCTGACTCCACTTTTCTGCAATTAGCTACTTGCTTTGTATTGCCTGTTTTCTATTGCTATCACCCTTATCCCATGCTTTTTCTATATCACATTTAGAGAAAACATATTGAGCAGGTTTTCTGTTTGGTTTTGGACTGCATTTAATTAGGTATTAATCTCACTAACATATTTCTGACCAGCATAGAGGTTTTTGTTTGGTTAATTTCTCCCACAAGAACTAAGCTCCCCACGCCCACCCCAACTCCCACAGCTCAAGGTTTTAAATGATTTATTGATATTGTCTGACTCAGACAGTGTATTTATTCTAAAACCTTAGGGCCTGAGTGCACGCTTAGACTGAAGGCCACTGGGACATTTCCATGTGTAGAAAACTGAAGTCTGCCACTAGGCCTGGGGCCTGATCATTTTTCGCATCAAGCCCTTCGTTCCCACAGGAGATCACTTCTACCTGTTGGTGTGAGCACATTCAGGAGCATGCTCTAGTTCTTTTTGTTCTTGTTCCATCTCCCATGGCGACCCTTAGGACTTTATTCTAAAGCTCTATTGTTGGCAGTATTTATGGCGCCTTTGGGACAAGTTATCCATGTGAAGATGGGTTGGTTCTCACCCTCATGCAGATGCAACTCAGATTTATGTTTCATTTAAGCTGATATTGATCTTCCTGTCTCTGTGTTGGAAGCTTGATTGGTGGAAATAAAATGTGAAACACAACAGAATGCTCTTCAATTGAATGTAGATAATGTGTAATTCCAGCCTGCCCTCATGGCTCTTCAGATGGCCATGAAAACAAAGGCTCCCAAAGTCACCTGAAACTTAGGTCCTGTAAAAACATCCAGGAAAAGATGAGATGTGTTTTGCTTATTTTCCTTTATCCTGTAAATTGAGTATTTAATAAACTCTCCTTATTAGGCACCTACAATGTTCAAAGTGTATACCTAGTTACTAGGATTGAGGCAGGAAGCTAAAATCCATGCACTCTCCCCTTCAGGGACTTAAAGTATAGTTGATAAGATAAATAAAGATGTCCATGAATAATGTATCCATAAAAATATCTCTAGGAGCGTTGATGTTTGCAAGATCTGAGTGATGGCAAAACAGATCCAGGGAGGAAGAAGCAGCTTCTTTATCTTCAGGGACAGCATGATTTCCACACCAAACTCTAAAGGCCACTCTTATTCTACTCTCTGGCCAGATGGTTTTGTGCAGCACAGGTGGCACCTTGATACTAAAGAGCTACTGGACTAAAATCATTCCACAGACACAAGAAGAGGCACCATTTCTCTGTTCCTTCAGTCTTACTTTTCCTAGCCAGGGGAACTGAGACACGCAACACCTGGAAAATCGGGTAACTCCCACCCCAATACTGAGCTTTAAGCAAACGGGCACACCAGGAGATTATATCCCACACCTGGCCGGGAGGGTCCCACACCCACGGAGCCTCCCTCATTGCTAGCACAGCAGTCTGCAGCGATCTAACTGCAAGGCAGCAGCGAGGCTGGGGGAGGGGCGCCCACCATTGCTGAGGCTTAAGTAGGTAAACAAAGCTGCTGGGAAGCTCGAACTGGGTGGAGCTCACAGCAGCTCAAGGAAACCTGCCTGTCTCTGTAGACTCCACCTCTGGGGACAGGGCACAGATAAAAAACAACAACAACAAAAAGCAGCAGAAACCTCTGCAGATGCAAATGACTCTGTCTGACAGCTTTGAAGAGAGCAGTGTGGATCTCCCAAAACGGAGGGTGAGATCTGAGAATGGACAGACTGCCTGCTCAAGTGGGTCCCTGACCCCTGAGTAGCCTAACTGGGAGACATCCCCCACTAGGGGCAGTCTGACACCCCACACCTCACAGGGTGGAGTACACCCCTGAGAGGAAGCTTCCAAAGTAAGAATCAG
>NW_016804690.1:9240946-9250743 GCF_001698545.2 Rhinopithecus bieti
TCTGATTGGGGTGCCTGAAAGTGAGGGGGAAAATGGAACCAAGAAGAAAAAAGAAGAAAAAGAAATGAACAAAGCCTGCAAGAAGTATGGGATTATGTAAGGCCAACATTCAAATTCAGGAAATACAGAGAACGCCACAAAGATACTCCTCGAGAAGAGCAACTCCAAGACACATAATTGCCAGATTCACCAAAGTTGGAATGAAGGAAAAAATCTTAAGGGCAGCCAGAGAGAAAGAAACGCCTTTCTAAATCTCCATCCTTATGTTTAGAAGCCTCTCTTAGCCCACCTACTATTATTGGTACCTGTGTAATGGTTCAAAATGTTCTCCACTGCATCAGTTGGGATCTCAACAGGAAGTATATGGCACATTCAAAGGGTATTTGAAGAAAATTTAAGGAAGAGGCTATTTATGGAGATGTGGGCAGAATTAAGAGAATCAATAAGGGATGTTAAAGTACCCAGGAAGTAGGAAGAGTCCGAACCCGTAACCTCTAGGCCTGCAGGGACAACAGAAGAATCTGGGACACTGAAAGGAAATTCAGCCTTGTCGACCTGCAGTGCCAAAGAGAGGAGCAGGAGAAACAGAATCTGAACTCTCTCTTCCCTTTGATCAAACCCTAATGGAAGAGAGCCAGTGAAGAAAAGATTCCAGGTGAGGCAGTCTGATGAAGTCAGCCCTCCAGGGTACAGAGCAAACCAGAGAAGGGCAGAGAATGGATCTGGGGAAAAAACAGCTCATCCCCCACACTCAGATTGATGCTGCTCCTCAACCAATATATAACAATGCCTTCACCAGTAGAATCCTTTCTGGACTAGAGGATCACCTGGCCAGCTTTGGCTTGTCACTCTGAGATTATTGATAAACCACTAAGTAAATTTGAAGACTTAAGGAGGATTGTACTTAAGTACTTGAACCAATAGCATATTACCATTAAACTGTAAAGAAATCTCTCAGGATATATGAAGCAATCCAATCTGCAGGTGGAAACAAAAATGTTAACACATGCAAATAAGTTAGATGCTTTGAATGGTAGTTTTTAAAAGCATAGTTGAAACCTCTTCTTGTTAATTGATTTATCTATCTGTTTATGGATCTGATCATTACTAAGATGCCTATAAGCATCTAGAAAACTGCACAGTTCTCTCTTTGATTCCTATAGGCATATTTCTAATGGAAACCAGTAATAAAATTCTTTTCTCTAAAAAATCCATTGAATTGCTCTGATTTTCCTTTTGTTCATGCTTGGGGCTTTTGAGAAATTTTCACTAATAATAAGGCAAAGTAAATAAGCTGTCCAATTAACAATTTTCAATGTAGAGCAATATTTTTGAAAAGCCAGGCTTTTGTTTAACCCTCAAAGCTCTAGAGTACAGAAGTACCTGGAAGAAAGATACAGAGGGAGGTGTGGGCTAAATTCCAAATGCTGTGGAGCGTTTTCCAGTCTTATTAATGCATAACAACTAACTAGAATCCAGAAGTGAGTTGCAGAATTGCTATCTAGTCCCACTAGATCCCCAAAACTGTTAAGTCACTCTCTCCTGTCTTTTCACACAAATAATTTGATAGTAATCACTATCATTGATTTAGGGTTTGTTATGTGCTAAGGACTATGTTAAGAACTGCATGCATATTAGCTAATTTAATCTCATACAACCATTTGAGATAGGTGTTATTATTGACACTATTTTACAGGTGAGAAACATGAGGCATTGAAAAATTAGGTATCATGCCCAAGGATATAAAGTTGATAAGTTGAAGGACTCAAATTTGAACCTTAAGCTTCAGGTTCAAAGACTGGTTTCTTAAATTCTACCCCAACAGTTACCTCCAAATTGCATTTGCATGCAGCTTTGGGACTTTCAAAAATTGATGAAATATTTATAAATATATTCATCCCCACCCCATTCCTCAGAAATTTCTAGAAACATTATTGCATGTAAATCTTAAAATAGTCCTGTGGGGTAGGTGGTGTTAGCTCTTAGCATAGTCAGGAACCTGAATAACTTAGCAAGTTACCTAGTCAAAAAGCAATGGAGTCAGAACTCAAGTCCTGACTTTCTGACCCCAAGTACAATGGTGGCTCTGCTGAACTGCAGCTTCTTCAAGTTACCTTCATCAGGAGCACAAATTCCTGACCCTGTGAAGACAGACTGATTAGGGTTTCAGTCTGGGCTACATGAATTACCAACTCTGGATCCTCAGCTAGTAATTTGAACTCACTAAACTTCAGTTTTCTTATCTGTAAAATTGAGATTAAACAAACAAACAAAAAAACTTACCCCAGGAAGGTTGCTGTGAACTTTAAATAAGTTGACTTCAAAGCTAAGGTATTGTCACTTACAAAAAATAAGTAAGATTTAATATATAAATACATAGAAGGTGTTCAGTATCCAGCATTCCTGTAAAATGAAAATCAAATAAAGTCACTCTCAGCTGCAAACCCTCCTTCCTCCATTCCATAAAATGCAAACTCCTCTCTAGTTCCATGAGGCCTTTCATGGTCTCACTTTTGTCCAGTTCTGTCCTCATTCCATTGCTCTCTGGCTCTTACTCACTAAGGTCAGCCACACTGGCCTTCTCGAGGATCTAGCCCTAAGGCCTTTGCACATGCTCTTCTTTTCCACAGAATGCTCTTCCCTCAGATCCTCATCTGGTGAGCTTCTGCCAATTGTATCCCAGCTTGATGGTCACCTGTTGAGAGAACCTCCTAGACAAGCCAAACATTTTCTGCTATATCACCTTATGTATATCACCGTACAATATCATCATTTCTTTTCTAGCTATATCCTTACCTGCTTATTTTATTTGTGTTATTATTGATTGCCTCCCCTCACCAGGATGTTAATGCCAGCCTTGTTCACTGTTGTATCCCCAGCTCATAGAACAGCATCTGGCATATAGAAATGGCTCAATCAATATGTGTTGAATTCATGGATGATAAATAGTCTTACCTAATTTACTATCCTTCATGGAGATGTTAATCATAATTGGTGATCGTGATCTTAGCTTCCTCCAACTTATTGTGGATAAAATATATTTTTTAATGCTATATCCATTAGGGTATAGTTGTTATTGTAGAGAACATAATGGAATTTCAATGCATTTACACATGTTTGAACAGGATGAAATATATGAGTAGTACTTGCTTCTGTGTAATATGCAATATTGCTCAAAGCATGATAAGTGGCAGCAGAGATGGATGTCACATTGTTTGTGATAACTTCCACTGTCCCACTTTTAGGCTATCCTCCACAGAAAAAGCCAGTTGATGCAGGGCTCTCTGAAAAGCCCAGGGCAGCAGCCCACCATGTCAAAGGTGTATACAGGCCTTCTTTTAATGGCCTTATGTAGGAAGGGGTAAAGAGTTTGGGTTTTTAGATCACCTATCTGTATTAGAAGGCCAGCTTTATCACTTACCAAGTTGCATAAATTTCTGTGTTCCTCAGTTTTCTCATGTGTAAAGTGGGGATAATAATACCAACTGTATAGGATTGTCGGGAGGAAAAATGCAAAATTAGAACATAGAATACACTTACAAAAGTGTAAGTGCTCAATAAATCCAGTAGCTACTTTTATGTATCCTCCATGAGAGCAGGATGGGGCTGGGTTCCTGTTTCCTCTTAGGGAGAGCATATATAAGCAATAAAAAATAGCATGTGATAACTCCAAACTTTCATTATTTAGTTTTATTGTTGAAAGTGAATCAGGGCTAATTTCAGTGTTTCCCACTGCTAGGTCAGTTTTCCCTTCTTCAGATATTAGAGAAGAACCATATTCACATGTAGTAAATGACTCCAAAGAGCAAGATGGTATGAGGAGCAGTAGTGATAAGACACCCATTTCTAGCATGGGGAATGTCTTGTAATTTTTCCAGTAGCTTCACGTCTCTGAACTTCAAAAGTGCTCATGGAAAGCAAGACAATGTCCTGCTGTACCCTCTTCCCCTGGGTCCCAGAATTCAATTAAAATCAGGTTCTATCTTGCCTAATCCAAGGTGTTTTAGATGAAGGGAACCTGGAATACAGGGACTATATCTGTAAAAGTATGACTGTATTGTATCCAGCAAGGTTCTATGCAAATAGAGGTGCTGGAAAACGTCCATTTGATGGTGAAAGAAAATCAGATAGGTACACAGTTAAATAAATAGCTACATAGAGCTTTTCAGCACATTATTCCTTCATAACTGGAGCCTGCAGGGCTATTCATGAAATAAAACAATCTTGTAATCATGTAATTTCAAATTCATTGCATTGTCTCTTTCGCCAAAATTCTTTAACCACGATTCCGGCAAAGAAGATTTTGGCATATTGCTATTCAAACATATTCAAAACCTATTACAAGCGCTACCCTTTAAGAAGGCATTAGCGTGAGTGCCATGGGAAAATATACTCCAAAGTTGTAGATGAATTGATATGATTTCCTTGATTGTATCTTTTTATTTATGAGGCATAATTTATGAGCACTGGAAAGCAAACTGCAATGAGTGATGACTAACAACAGCCAAAGTCATAAATCAGGAGCAGTGAAAGAAGTAGTGATTTTGATCGAATCTATTGAATTAGCTGTTGGCCTTAGCCAATACAGGTATTGGAAAGACCTTTTTAATATCTATTTGTCCCCTCATGGGAATGTGATAACAATCTCATTACATGCCCCTAGGAAACAAATAATTTAATTGTTTGGCCATTAACATACAACCTGTTTACTCTACTTATTAATTACTGGCATAGCTGTTCATGCTAGATTTTTTGTTTATTTCTGATGTGAATTGTTACAAAATTATGTTCACATTCCTTAGTTTTTATAAACAATTATGTCTCCTTAGAGCTTCTTGATATAAATTTGTCCTCAGAATTGTTGAAATGCTTTTTTTAATCAAACATTGTCATCATCCCACAAGGAAGTATGTTACTGTTTCACAGAAGTTGCAGAGAGCTCAGATATTCTTCCCTCTCTTAATCCTCTGAGAGTTAACAGTTTTACTAGTACAGCTCTTATCATAAGCAGCCTGGATAAAGAGCAAACTCTCAAATTGCTCCAAGCACAAAGACAGTCATCATCACTTACATTAGGAGTTAACAGATTAGAGATCTTTTGGAAAAGACTAGTTGACTGAATTTGGTTACTCCTGTATTATATTTTTATAAGGAAAATAATAGCAAATGTAAGACCAAATAAACATCAGCTTGGTGCTGACCCATATACAAACCATCCAGGAACCATATATTATGAAGTATGTTCCCTGGATTTGAACAAGACTTGTAGCATTTCCTTGGCCAAAAGAATCATAAAATATTTTCACAATTTAGGGGTTTTTATTAGGATACCATAAAGGAAAAATGCATCAGGAACCCCCTTGAAATTTATATTAATAATTTAGCTTTGCTCTAAGACAATACTTGGAAAACATCAGTCCCAAGGAAGGTTATTTCAGAAAGATACGAGACATTGAGCAAGACAAAGCATTCAGGTGAAAACTACTTTGTTTAGCCAATACAGGTGTTGGAAAGACCTTTTAATATCTATTTGTCCCCTCATGGGAATGTGATAACAATCTTAACAACAAGTTAAGTGTGGAAATTGTGCTAAAGAATAACTAGCACAGGCCGGGCACGGTGGTTCATGCCTATAATCCCAGCACTTTGGGAGGCTGAGGCAGGCAGATCACGAGGTCAGGAGTTCAAGACCAGCCTGGCCAACGTGGTGAAACCCCATCTCTACTAAACTACAAAAAATTAGCCAGGTGTGGTGGCAGGTGCCTGTAGTCCCAGCTACTCAGGAGGCTGAGGCAGGGGAATCACTTGAACCCAGGAGGCAGAGGTTGTGCTGTTGAGATCGCTCCACTACACTCCAGCCTTGGTGACAGAGCAAGACTCTGTATCAAAAAAAAAAAAAAAAAAAAAAAAGGAAAAAAGAATAACTAGCACTGTAGCAGAAGCATCTAAAGGGGCCACCACTCTGAGAGATTTCTGATACATTTCCCCTTCTCCCATCTTCTGTAGACTGGTGATCCCTTCTCTTTCCCATTCACAAAAATTATTACAATGCTTCTGTTCACAAATGTTTGCTTTCCTCCTAGAATAAAATTAGAAGGAAAAATGTCGGGTTGAGAGAAATTGGGAGCATTTAGAATAATATTCCTCTGCACTAAAAGAAAAATAGACTCAGCAATTTCTAGAAATATCAAGGTTTCAAGAAATTATACCTTAAGTGAAAATTAGGAGGCAAGAAGTGGTTCTACAAAGTCAGTAAACTCTAGTTCTGTTTGGAACTATGAAAAAATACCGTAATTAATTCTGTGATGATTATTGAATTGTAACATATTCCAAGATACATTTATTGTGTTTATTTGAATGACCGAAGGTAATGACAAAGGTAATGCAAAGTATAACTCTAAAGAGACATAACATAAATAGAAACTGAAAATGTACAGTGCCTATATTCCGTACGTGGTTCTATAAAGAATAGACCTCTGTGTTTTTCAATAATATTGGGTGTAAAAGTCACTCGGAAATATGTTGAAAGGGCAAATTCCAAGGTCCTCTCACCAGAAATTCTGATACAGGTACCCCAAATCATTTTGATGACCATGGCTAAGGAATATATTTTGACAAAGACTTCTCTCAAAGAGGCAATTTTCAAAAGAGAATAAATGATTAAATTCGTTGTTTTCACAGCAACGTGATTATGGCAGCTTAGTGGCAGATGTTGACACTCCATGTAATTAAAAATTTTTAAGGCAAAATACAGTAATTAGTCCTTTGGGGTAGGAAAGAGTAAATAAAAGAACAATTTCATTTTTTTAATGAACAACAAGCATAAATATGGTAATAGTCTCTAGTTGGATTGAAAAATGTATTACATTGAAAACAGAAATTCCATTGAAAACTGACATATTAACCTACCATTTTGCTAGTTAAAGAATTTGTGCCTAAACAATTATAGTTTTTATGCTTATTAAATGTAATCTATGTTTTCTATGACATTTTACATTGTAACTTTTTTCATGGTTACAACAGAAGCCTTAGAGAAATAAAACAACCAAGTCAGTCAGTCCTAACTTTACACTATTAACAGTTGGGGAAGTTTCTGACTCTACAGTGATAACTGTGTGTGCAGCCACGCATTCACATGTGAAAGTGTTCGCCAAACCCAAATAATAATGTATTTCAGCAGAAACTTTAATCATCCTTAATCTTTTATTATAAAAGAATAAATATGTTCAGTCTATGAGAACACATGGACACAGGGAGGGGAACATAACACACTGGGGCCATTGTGGGTGGAGGCCCGGGGGAGGGATAGCATTAGGAGAAATACCTAATGTAAATGACGAGTTGATGGGTGCAGCAAACCAACCAACATGGCACATGCATATCTGTGTAACAAACCTGCACGTTGTTCACATGTACACTAGAACTTAAAGTATAATAATAAAAAAGAATAAATATGTTCAGTCTAAACACTGTAGGAATAAAGATAATCCTGAATAAATCAAAGATGAAGAACATCTTGGCTTTTTTCTCTCTTGGCCATGGAATTTATAAGCCTTACTTGCTTTTCTTCCCCAATAATAACTCTTTCATTTTTCTACGAGCTCACACACTAAAGAAAGAGAATACACAGCTGTTTGATCACAAGATATTTTATTTATTGATTTTTACGGGTTCATTACAACTAAAAGATCAGGACATATTGCTAAAAAATTTTCTCTGCAGGATCTCTGCTGCTTCTTTCTCCGCCCTATAAAGACAGACTCAAATCTTGGGGCACTGTTTCTCAGTGGGAATCATAAACATTATCTGTTAGTATTTTTACCCTGGACCCTGAACTACACTTCAATACTTTTATCTCTTGTTTAGCCGGACATAGACAAAAATCCACAGTGATATTTTAGACAAAGAACGTTTTTGCCTCAGCAGAGATAGAGACAAAGAGAGACAGAAAGAGACAGAGAAAATAATATTATTCACAGGTTCTTTTTTCCTTTTCTCCTAGTGGTTTGATATAACAGAGACACTGCCTCGTGGTACAAGTTTTGTGAAATTCATAATGCTTCATTATCTCAGTCAGCTTTCTCTTCATTCTAACTGTTTTCATTTTCACAGTTGCTCATGTAAATAGGTTGATCCTGCTTTGCATAAGCATGTTGATTTATATGAATGCTATTTTGATCTCAAATTGATTGAATAGTAAAAAGAAAGTCTAGGAAAAAGAGTAATGTATTATGAAGGACTCCTGCCAAAGACAAAATAGCCTATGTACATTCCCTATTAGTGATGGGGAATTTTGAGTTGCCTGGTTTTAAAAGGGAATATTTCCAAGAAATATAGCAAAACACTGTAATACTGAGGCCCAAGTGTTTTTAAAATCCAGGGATTAAATCCTGTTTTGGAAATAGAACTCCACCTAGTAGAAGTTCACATAACACAGGAAGGCTGAGATTTAGTACGATCTACAACACTACCATTAAAAAGCCTTAATAGTATTTATGATTCTATATCTACATTGAAAATGAAAGAAAAGTTAATGTTCATAAGCCAGAGCTAGAACTGTGCTGAGCACTTTCTATGAATTACGATTATTTCATCTCATTTTCTTTCAACACCCTATGCCTGTACTACTTCCATCTCCTATTGGTGCACAGTAATTAATTGGCAAGTTGTTGAATTTTTCTTTTATTATACCTAGTTGCACTTTCTCCCTCATTTTCTTCCCCATCCATTGTAACCTGACTTTAAATTCTGCCTGCCCTTAAATCACCAATCAAAGTTCTGCTGTTGGCAAAAAAACGTCATATCAATATTTGCACCTTACTTTGTATTCCTTTTTCAAGAATATTTTTTCAAATCTTGTCATTCATTGTGTAATAATAGGTGTCCCCCACACCACTTCCCCAGAAAGATATTTGCAGTAAAAGTGGTTGTTCTGGGGCAGAGTGAGGAGACAGGGACCCTCCTCACCAGCCCTGAAATCTGACTTCTTCATGAATAACCTCCACCTCCCCTCCCCATTGTAAGTCTGACCTCACCCATTTCTGAGGGGACTCTGAGAGCAGCTGCAGTTGTATTCTGATGGACTCTAACTTTCATGAAATCTGGCTCTCCCATTGCTAGCTCCTTACTTCCCTATACTTACCAAAATAAACCCCCCTCACCTAAGACAACTTGTAAATGTCTAGCCATCCTTGCAAGCTAAGACACCTTACCTAATCTAGAATTGCAGGTATTCGTCTATGGACAAGACATTAAATTTTCATGATTCTGAGTATTTTATTTATGCATATGGTTGGCATACGGAATCAAAAACCCCGCTCATTGAAACAGGCACTGGAGAGCAGAATTCTAGTTTCAGTGCTTGTAACTTTTGTCACCTTGAACAAGATAGTGAAATTTTCTGAGCCTCAATTTCTTCACCTTTAAAAGGGGACTAGTAATACATTCTCCACTCACCTTACAAGGTTGCCATTGTAAGGACTAAATAAGCTGACATAAGTTAAAGTGCTTTGTAAAATGTAGAGTTTATACAAATGTGAGTGATTATTATGCAAATGACGAGAGGATGTATCCAAGCTCTAAAAAGAGCAGGTGTGTCTATGTAAGTAGGTTAGTTGTCTCTTTTTAAAAATGAGGCTCCTGGCAATCCTATCAGCAAGGGGCTGGAGATTTGCATTTGACAGCAACCTGAAAACAATTCAACATCAGAAAATTTACTTTCACAAAGGAATCCGGAAAAAAAGAAAAGTATGAAAACCACTGATAGGATTTGACCTAACTACTAAAATCTCTCTAAT
>NW_016804690.1:9252112-9254199 GCF_001698545.2 Rhinopithecus bieti
CCCAATTTGCTTTTTTTTTTTTTTTTTTTTTTTTTAATACTGAATGCCTGGAATGTGTATACTGTAGAATCAAACAAGTTTTCAGACTTGTCTTTAAAAGCTCAGGGGCAAATTTTTAGAAAATACATAGTGTAGAAGAAATGCAATGAGAAAAATTGTCCTGAAGTTAGACTTTCACCTGAAAGCTTACTAAGGAATACTACTACTCCTAAACACGCAGACAGTCTTCTTGTATTGCCATTTAGATCTATCATTCTGATTGATCACTGTGTAGTGGGCTATTATTGGGCCTAATTTAGCCCTATACACTCACACATCCATCTACTCTGTCTATTGTACCTGACATTCTACAAATTACTTACTCATGCAAATGACGACCTAAGGCAACCTTTTAGGATATTCGTGTTTAATTATACAAATGGTTCTTGATAAATAAGATTATACATCATTCCATATGTTTATTCCCTCCTTGATGAAAGGAAATTTAATTTTCATGCAGATTTGGTGGGGATGATGTTTAAGAATTGCTGAGTTTTATGTAGTCTGCAGATCCATCCAGTTTGCAGAAGCTGACAAAATCACTCCACTTCCCACACAGAGATGAGCAGTTTTTTCATTAGGCTTAAATCAACCCGCTGCATTCTGAAATCCTACATGGCCTTCTTTGTGTTCACATGGTCAAAGGTAAAAGGCAAAAAATAAAAATAATAAAGGAAAAGCCTGCTCTCCTGTGTGATTACAAAGTTGCAAGATCAAAGTTAATCTTTTCCTGTTGTGTTTAGTTGCTTTTGGTTGCCAATTCCTTTTTTTTTTTTTCTTTTTTTTGCCCCCCAGCCTGAGGGTATCTTGCTTTTGACAGTCTTGTTGATTTCTCTTTGGAGGTCTGGGCAGTGAATTCTGCAGGAAAAGCCCCCAGTAGCTGGACAAGGTGCAGAACCGGGCCAGCCCCACCAGAAGGTATCAGAGCCCCTACGTTCCATGCGGTCTCTTCTACCAAAGTAGTGGTCAACATCAGTGCCCCCAGGAAGCCCAACGGGATCGTCAGTCTCTACAGGCTGTTCTCCAGCAGCACCCATGGGACTGAGACAGTGGTGAGCAACAGAGCTAAAAACCCAGGACTGGTTGACTTTTAAAAATCATTACCATGGAGCCCTTGTGTTTATGTTTTGTTTTCTCTCCATCTTTCTTATCCTTCTATTCTGAATTGCCCTATGGTGAACTTAGTAGCACAAAGATCCCTCAGAGAAGAAAAAGTGAACCCTGAGGAAACATACAGAAAGTATGTAAACTCTTAGGGAGAGATATGCTAAAGGTGGTATTAAAGACTCCACAAACATAAGAAACTAAGACTTTAGAAAGAATCAAACTAATTTAATTGAATTAGAAAACAGATCAACCACTTAACAGAGTGGTGGCACATAGTAAGAAGTCGGCAAATTGTAATTATTGGTGGTGTAAATGTTAGTATGAAAAAGACAAAATAGAGCAAAGAATATCCTTGGAATCTCTATTTTGACATGCACAAATCTCTAATAACACATGGAAAACTCTCATTCCTCTGGTGAATTCAAGAAAGTTCTAACCCTTTAGAAGAGAGAGCAGAGCAGCTCCATCAGCACAGCCCTAACTCACTGTTTGTTCATTAACACGTTTGAGGCACATTGGGAGACAGGAGAGATTGCTCAGGGGTCTTTCACATTGTGCGTTAGCCAAGCCACTTCCTGGAGGCGATGTTAAGAATCAACTAGACCAGTTCCTGCGTTATTTAAACGAAGAGACCAGCAGCCAGCAGGATGAAGACCCTTGTCTCTGTGGTATAGCTTGTGTCACTCTCAAGTTTCTCATGAATAAGTGGAGATGATAATACTTTGTTCACACAAACATTGTATAGAGATTGTGCAGGTCCTGGTATTACACTATAAATTATTTAGATCAATTTAGGGAACAATTTGGGCAAGTGTGGAGAATTCCTCTGAGACCACAGTGTCAGGTATTGAAACACAATTTCAACAGATAACTTAGATACAGGGAGGCTTGGATTGAATGTTAAAGGAATATTAGCATTTTTTTTTTTTTTTTTTTTTTTT
>NW_016804690.1:9254877-9333002 GCF_001698545.2 Rhinopithecus bieti
ACCCGCCTCGGCCTCCCAAAGTGCTGGGATTACAGGCTTGAGCCACCGCGCCCGGCCGCATATTTTCTATAGGGCTTTGTATTCAATAAATATAGATGATGTAAATACAATCAACCCTTGATTATCCATGCTTATAAAATGATAATAAACTAAAATAATTTATATTTGGAGTGCATTGTATGCATTTTTAACAGCTCTTCTTAATCATACATTCTTTTGTCAACATGAAAATTAATTTCCAGTTTCTGAACTCTTGTTCCAAAGAGTACTTATTAAAACCACAATGAGGTTAAAATTTGCTGAAAATAAACCAAAAGTTTATAATCCTACAAAGATGATTGAGAGAAGACTATGATATTTTGTAAAAACCAACACCCTCAGGGGAAGAGATTTTCAAGTTCTCCAATACTTATACCTGATTTTAATGTAGATATAAAAGGATTTTTTGACGGAGAAATTGCATGCAAGTAACCATTTGCGAAATATGGACCTTGGTGAATGCTGCTAGACACATAATTGAAAGACAGATTTTGTTTTTTGAAAAGACATCACTCAGAGGGTCATAGACTTTGATCAACACTTTGTGTGTTGTTCCATGCCATTTTCTAATACCATTCTAAAGTGATAGATAATCGATAATATTATGCCTTGTGATTTCCATCCTGCTACCTCAAAATTCTATTTAATGGTTACATTATCAAATTTTTCACCTATTTGTCATACCTCTCTAACACGGTTGGTAATTTTTTGAGGATAAATGCCATGTTTCGTCTCCCAGAGTGCCTGGTGTGGTACTCCATTCATAGGAGGTGGGATCCGATAACATTCATCAAACACCTCTAATGTTTGACACTGCCTCAGCTAGCGTCTTTCCTCCCACAGCTATCCGAAGGCATGGCCACCCAGCAGACTCTCCATGGCCTTCAAGCCTTCACTAACTACTCTATTGGAGTAGAGGCCTGCACCTGCTTCAACTGTTGCAGCAAAGGACCGACAGCTGAACTGAGAACCCATCCTGCTCCGCCCTCAGGACTTTCCTCTCCACATATCGAGACGCTGGCCTCAAGGACGGCCTCCTTCCAGTGGAGTCCCCCCATGTTCCCCAATGGTGTCATTCACAGGTAGTGGGTCAGGCGGAAGGATGAATAAACTAACAAGGCATGCATACAGACTTATGAACTCATGGTATAACCTACTCCGCACCTAGGCTACAAACCCGTATAGCTACCCAGCACTCCCCAGGGAGGACTTGCTTATTGAACAGATATCTATAGCAAAGTAGACAAATAAATTGATCTGAGTGGTAATGTTACCTGTGATATATTTAAATCATAAAAGCAGCTAATGATAGAAAGGAGAACAACAAAATAAGCTTTACATTAAAAAGACAATGCAATGTGTTTGTATTCAATATCCTCCTCCTAATAGTTTTCTGGAAGCATTCCTTCTACAAGCCTTCACTGGAACATAAGACACCTCCACAGTTAAATCAGAATTGCCCTGATCTAATTTAAAATATTGTCATAAACCACTGTTTGAAAGAAAAAAGAAGACACTTGACTCAAATCATTTAGAAAAAAGTCTTTATTCTAAAAAGAGAAGAACCACTTATGTCTCTCCTCTTAAAAGAGGAAAATGTCTTAACTCTACCAACAAAGATCGCTAGTTGCTGGGTAAACAGCAATGTGTGTGTAGACGGTGACTTCTCTTATCATTTCTCTAGTTACATCTGCTGCTCGTTTCCAATAACATTACATGAAGTGTTTCTGAGAGCAGTTTTCTGCAAATGGAAGTTTTAAAGAGCCTGTAGTCTATGAAAACAAAATGTCTCCTCACAAAATAGAACCAGTTTTAAAAGAGAGAGTTAAACTAATTCCATTACCCATCTTCACTCTGTGTATCCATTCTCATTTTAGCTATGAACTCCAACTCCACGTGGCTTGCCCTCCTGACTCAGCCCTCCCCTGTACTCCCAGCCAAATAGAGACAAAGTACATGGGGCTGGGACAGAAAGCCAGCCTTGGGGGTCTCCAGCCCTACACCACATACAAACTGAGAGTGGTGGCACACAACGAGGTGGGCAGCACAGCTTCCGAGTGGATCAACTTCACCACCCAAAAAGAATGTGAGTACAAGTGGCTGCTACCATAAGCCAGAGAGATTGGAAGGCATTCAGGAGAAGCTTGTCCTGAAAATTGGGGAAGCCACTTTTTAAAACAGATTGAGTGGGCTCAATAACACTGAATGTTACTGAAGCATTGATGAGGATGACTACTGAGGAAAAATTCCTACTGGATTTAATAATATGGAAGTCTAGGGCAGATTTAGGAAGGATTTTCATGTGGGGATAGGGTAAAAACAAATTTAGGGGAGTTAAACGATCAATGGGAAGAAAGAAAGTGAACAAACACTGATAGGCCATGTTTATAAACAGTTTTGCTACTCCTTTTCTTTGTAAATTACGTGGCATAGTCTCTAGTATGTACAGAAAGCATTGAGACATAGCACTATTAGGAAAAGCAAAAGGGCAACTGAGTGAAGAAAAGCGCAATCAACTAATTAATTGGGGGCTTCCTTACATTTTTCTGTAATACAGTCATGCATCGCTTAACGATGGAAATATGTTCTGAGAAATGCATCGTTAGGTGAGTGTCATGAAAATATCGGAGTGTACTTGCACAGACCTACATGTTATAGCCTACTCCGCCCCTAGGCTACAAACCTGTATAATCATGTGACTGTGCTGAATACTGCAGGCAATTGTAACACAATGGTTATTTGTGTAGCTAAACATAGAAAAGGTACAGAAAAAAATCTGATATAAAAGACAAGAGGGACAGGCGCAGTGGCTTAAGCCTGTAATCCCAGCACTTTGGGAGGCCAATGCAGATGAATCACCTGAGGTCAGGAGTTCGAGACTAGCTTGACCAACATGGTGAAATTCCATCTCTACTAAAAATACAAAAATTAGCCAGGCATGGTGACACACACCTGTAATCCCAGCTACTCAGGAGGCTGAGGCAGGAGAATCACTTTAACCCTGGAGGCAGAGGTTGCAGTGAGCCAAGATCATGCCACTGCACTCCCGCCTGGGCAACAGAGCAAGACTCCATCTCAAAAAAATTTAAAAAAAGTAAGAGGTGGTACGGAGCAGCTCCATTATAATCTTATGGAACCACCATCATTTCTGCAGTCTTGATCAAAATGTCATTTTGAGATACATGACTATAACTTAGATTTTATAAGGTATATGCTTTTATTGTTTAGTAATGGCAAACACAAAAAGGATTAAGAATAAAATAAGTACTTATCAGAACCAACTACATAATTTATGGAGTCCAGTGGAAAATGAAAATATGGAATCCTTTGCTGAAAAATCATTAAGAATTCCAAGACAGCAACAGTAGAGCGTCACGCTAAGCCCAGGACTCTTCTGCGTCACAGGCCTGTGCAGCAGCACAGTTCACATGCCAAGAAAGCTGGTCCTGCTTATTATCCACCGACCCAGAGGCAACAACTACTAATATTTTGGAATAATCAGTTCCTTTAATCTCCTTTCTATGCATAATTTTTACTATGTGGCTGAGATACTATAACTAAAATTTCATAATCGGCTTTTTGTTTGACATTATTATATTAGCATTTCCCTGGCATTAAAAAAACTCTTTAGCCACCAATTTTAATGGCTATACAATAATCCATAAATAAATTAATTGGGGCATTTGGGTTGTTTTTTAATTTCCCTTTAATAAATATGATGAAAAAAATCTTTGTGAACAGATCTTTGAATGTCCGGTTATCTTCTTAAATTAAATTTTGACAAATAGAATTTACTATTAATACATCAAATATTTTAATATTTTAAGGCTTTGAATACTAATTTCATGTTTTCTTTCCAGAAAGATTATGTCAGATTATCATCTTACCTAAAATACTCTATCTGGCATTGAATATTATGCCAATTTTAAAAGCAAGAATTATGCATTCATAAAAGATCAATGTCTCACACAAGGACCTTAATGTGTCTGAGCAACAACATGGCAGGATGTTAGTAACAGATCACATTTACAGAGGACTTGTTTGTTCCTGGTAGAATTTTAGCATTTTACAAATACTTATTACAACAGGCCTATGAAATAAGTACTATTATTATCCAAATTTACAGATGAGAAAACTGAGGCAGGACTACGAACTGTGCACTGCAATTCCAGGATACCATTCATATAGACTGTGATCTGAACTGAGGCTCTTGGAGTTAGACAATGAAGTGGCCCTCAACTAAGGCCAGAGCTTAAGTAACCTGGCCAGTTTCCACATCTAGTTAGTGCAGTAATTACTCTGAACTCGTGATCACTGAGCTTGGCTGCTGTCTCAGTACTACTCTTTCCCTGATCAGTTAATTTCCTACTCTCTGTAATCAAGACTTCAAACCATCTCCACCTTCGCCAAACCTCCTTCTGCAGCTCACCCTTTCTCCCTACATGCCCACAACCTGGCTCACCCATTTCTCCCTTTACTCTATGTAGAACTCCTTGCCTTGTAATTCTCCAGGAAAAGAGATGTCATCAGTCAGTAATTTACTCCTATTCCCCCTGCAGACAAACCTATCTGCATTTACCCCATTGCTGTCAGTGACAAGGAAAGAGTGGTCCTTCTTCCGTCTGAGATAAAATTCACTGCCTCCCGTGCAGTGAATTTCATCCCCTTCACTACTCACCATCCCTTCGAGAGGGTCTCCTTAATCTTTCTGTGTATCTCACTTTTATTCCAAGTTCCTTCTATCTTTCTAATGTTAAAGCAAACAAGCTCCACTTCCCCTGCAGTGATGCTGGCTCTCCTCTCTCTGACAGCAAAACTTTCCTAAGGAACGGTCTGCAGATGCTTTGCGCATTTCCTCTCTTCCACTTACTTTTCAACTTCCTCAGCACTGGATGAAAATATCTTCCTAAGTTTGCCCTTGGCCTCCATATTGATATATCCAGAAGGCATGTATCTACAGGAGTCACCTTCACTGACTTTCCAGTAGCATTCAATGCAACTGAACTTTCAATTTTCCATGCTTTTTTAAAAAGTGGTTTACCCTCATTTTCATGGCAACCCTCTCCTGGTTTCTTTTCTACTTTTTTGGATTTTCATTTTTAGTCAACTTTGTTGGTTGATCTTCTTCCACTGCCCAAATCTTAATCCTAAACCTTTTAACTTTGTCCCCTTGCCCTTTCTCTCCTCCCTCCTTTCCTCCTCCCTCATCAGGTGAGGTCATCTGTTCCAAGGCTTTGGTTCCAAAAGCCAGACTCCAGTGGTTACCTCCTACCCAAGTGCTCTGTTTTGAAGTGTATACCCCTGCACCCAGCTTCCTCACAGACATTTCCCTCTGAATTTCTCATAACTAGCTTACATTGGACAGGCCCCAGACAGAGCTTGCAACTTTCCCCTTCAAGCTATGCTTCCTGTAGTCCTCACTTTCTCCATTTTCATCTCCAGCACTGGACACAGTATCTTAGATTCCAATAAATGTTGCTTAATGAATGAGTGAGTGCACCTAACACTGCGTGTTTATTGTTGACACTGCTCAATCAGCATTTTTGTCACTCATACTATATTCAAAGCAAACTGTAATGATTTTTAATGTGTGCTGTCTGATTTTGTAATCTCCTTCACAGTACATCCAGAAGCCAATTTTGCTAAATGTTGTAGTTTTTTTGTTGATGTGGCCAGAAAACCAGAGAACAGCTAGGTGAGCTTTGTAGTTCATAACCAATGCCCTTCTGAGTCATGAAGCTGAGCTTTTGCCGATTTTTTTTTCTTACGCTTGGAAGAACAAAGTGAACTGATTTAAGATTTTCTTCCTGTGGCAAGGCATGCTGGCTCATGCTTGTAATCCCACAGCTTTGGGAGGCCAATGTGGGAGGATTGCTTGAGGCTAAGAGTTCAAGACCAGCCTGGGTAACATATCAAGACTCCCACCTCTACAAAAAAAATTTTTTTTAAATAGCCAGGTATGGTGAGATGCACCTGTAGTCCCAGCTACTAAGAAGACTGAGGGGGGAGGATTGCTTGAGCCCTGGAGGTCAAGGCTGCATCGAGCTTTGATCATGTCACTGCACTCCAACCTGGGCAACAGAGTAAGACTTTATCTCTGAGAAAAAAAAAAAAAAAAAAAAGATTTCCTTTCTTTGTGTTTTTTCATATTGGAGAAGCAGCTGGACTAGTACCATAGGAGAAAAGGTTCCCTTAATCCACTACTGGGTCAATAGATATGGAAAAATACAAGAAATGATTATGATATGGGTTCTAAAATACCATTTATATTACTTTTAACTCATTATAAACACTGGGAGCAGGAAAATCTGCACCAGATAATACAAACCAGAAAATAATTTGGGGCTGAGTGTGGTGTCTCATGCCTGTAATACCAGCAATTTGGGAGGCAGAGGTGGGCAGATCACTTAACGTCAGGAGTTCGAGACCAGCCTGGCCAACATAGTGAAACCCATCTCTACTAAAAATCCAAAAAAATTAGCCAGGTGTGGTTGCACACACCTATAGTCCCAGCTACTTGGGAGAACGAGGCACGAGAATCACTTGAACTTGGGAGGCAGAGGTTGCACTGAGCCGAGACAGCGCCACTGCAGTCTAGCCTGGGCAACAGAGCAAGAGTGCATCTCAAAATAATAATCATAATAATTTAGAAATAGAATATGCAGTTTTATATAAATGTGATCACATGTACATTCAGCAAAGGGTCTGGAGATGAAGCCTAACAACACCTGCAGCCCCCTCTGCTTGAATCCCCCTTCAGTGGAGAGAGAGGTGAGATATAAATGTTTAACAGCTGGCCTGCTTGAGGGACAAATGGCCTGATTTGAAGTGCTTGTCAGTTTCCATTGTGTGAATACCCCCATTACTGCTTTCAAGTGACCAACACGACGGCACTGAACAGGGTTGGGAAGGGATGAGTAGTAGCTTATAATTATATAATATTTCCACCAGTCAGATAGAGTGGATGTAAATGACCTCAGGCACACAGACAGTAGTAAAACGCAGTGAAACAATTAAAAAGTTATGAATTTGGAGTATTTATAACCTTTGTTTGAATATAATTATTTGTTTATATAATTTAATTTTTAGTAGTGGCCAGATTTAACAACAACTTGCGAAATTCCTGAGCTTCAGCACACCACTGGAAAGCACCCACAGGGTGAACCAGTAAATTCTGTTCCTTTCAATGGATGTGTACCGATTTTAACAAAGTAGTATGGGCCTTAGTTTAAGCAAGCCTAGGTTCAGCTCCTTGGTCTCCTACCAGCCACTGACATAGAGCAAGATATTTGACCTCTCTGAACCTGAGTTTTCTCACCTCAAAAATTAGGAATCAATCCTTACAGGATTATTTTGAGGATTAAATGAGATAAAGTATGTCAAAAGCTGGGAGCATAGTGGTTCTTATCACTTTTTCAGTCTTCCTTGGGGAGGATTCGTAAACTCATTATTCTCGATTATTTTAATTGCTTACTCTTTTTCCTCAGGAAGGTCTCCAAATCCTACAGGACAAATAAGACTCCTATCTTTCTATTTTCTTGCTAGTTACAAGTCGTTTCTTTATTTGTGCTGTTATGATATAGGGAAAAAGTGAAAATCTACTGAACTACGGTGATAGAAGTCATAGACAAATAACAATAGAGCATTCCTTGTAATATTAGGCAGAATTAATGTTGGAAAAGCATTGAGATTTAAAGAGGGCTTGATAACTCTTGTTTTGGTGTTTGCAGAAAATTTTTCTTATGGCTTTATGAAAATATCTTATTTTGAAAGATAACAGTCAACTATGTCTTTATGGTTGAATGTTATAATTACAAAAGCATAATTATTCCTTCTTTTGTTATATTTCCTAACATCAGAAATAGATGGATTGTTTTTTAAAGAAAAAGAATCACATTCAATTTCTCACTACTCACTCCTTTCTTTTCTTAAAAGCCAATTTGGTATGTAGGTGAATCTTAATGTTTTTACAAATATATTGATTATTTTGTAGAAAACAAGATCTCATGAAATAAATCTCTTCTGACTTGACAAGATGATATGGTATCCCTTCATTTGTTTCCACAAAAATTATTAATTTAGAAGATGAGCCCCAGTTAAGGATTTTCTTTTGTTTTAGTAAGGAGCTGAAAATCAAAAGAGACTGTGCCTGTGAAATGCACACAAAGTTGCTTCTATATGTGATATAATACTTAGGAGACCTAAGCTTGATTATATACTAATGTACTATGCTATTGATTGATGAGTCAGGGCAATGAATTATTATACTTGAATTGCTGTTTGCAAGGCTTTTTAACTATCTCAGAAAACAAACTAACGGTTTGAGAAAAAGCTTTAACAATAAATGGGTGCCAAAAGGACATAATTCACCATCTAAGCAGTTTGGTTTGGAGAAAAAAATATATTAACTTCATCTAGTCCTTGGGGCTTTGTGGCAATAAATATTGATTTGATATGAAAAATAGCTATCTACTGTAGTTAATAGTGTTAAGGATACTTTACCTGTTAAAAAGAGGGAAAATGCAACAAAATATGAGCTCCAGGGTTATGTTGGTGAGCAGATCCATTGTATGTTAATAGTTTTATTTATAAATAAATAAATGTATTTAACTCTGTATCGATTTTTTTTTTAAAGCAGGCATAAAGTTGCTGAGAAAGCATTTCATACATGTTCCCATTGGTTTTCTTTTCACCCCGATACTGGTTATTTCGTAACACTGAGGAAAAAGTGAAGGATTCTAACAATGTTGGTCTTCTTTCTTTTTTTTTTTTTTTTTTTCTTTGGATTGGTTTGGTTTGGTTTTGCTCATACTTTTTTTTTAAAGCACACACCTGCACCCCTTCAAAGACGTTACCCTTTTTAGAACCTACAACTTTCTCCCCACAGTGCCTCAGTACCGGGCCCCATTTTCGGTGGACAGCAATTTGTCTGTGGTGTGTGTGAACTGGAGTGGCACTTTCTTCCTGAACGGCCCACTGAAGGAGTACGTGTTAACCGATGGAGGGCGACGTGTGTACAGCGGCTTCGACACCACCCTCTGCATACCGAGAACGGCGGACAAAAGTTAGTTTCTGACTCCTGTTTCTTAGTGTGGAAGGCGCTCTGTTCCCCAGCTTTATGGGATGTTAAATCTGAAAGCTGACCAGCAGATGCTCACCATTAAAACATCCTGGTTTAAGTGTCCACTTCTTGTGGAAAAGTTACCGCTTAGGATAAATAAGGTTTTCTTTCCTTCCCATTTGTAGCTTGACAGCACTGCAGTTATAATGTGGTTCAAGGGGATAGTGCTGCCTCCACAGGACTGGAGGGTCCCCAGGAAGGGATAAGACCGAAGGGCAAGTTGGGGTCACAAAAGAAATAGCACCCATACATAGTCAATGACTACCCTAAAATAATACACTTCTAGCGACTTCATAGATTTTCTTGCTATATCTCCAGTCTCCAAACAGAGCCCTATCAGGAAATAACTATCTCCAACTCATAAGGATCTGAGTAAGGGGTTTCCTTCACCTTCCTTGATATCAGCCCCCTGAAAGAACCATCTTGTCCCTCTAAGATGGAGTTCCTTCTTCCTGTTTACTTACATGTCCCTTTTCTCTTCGCCTTGTTTTTAAATTGAATTAAGAAAATGCTTTACAAGGCACTAAGTATTTTCTAGTGATCAGCACGCTCACAGGACCAATGCTCACTATACAATGTAGTGATTAATGAGTATTTTATCTTGGTGTAAGTTAGAGGTAAACAGTGAGCTCCAGCATTGCATGTATACTCATAGAAACTTAATAAAATTTTTACAAAGATTCAGCTACGCATGTTCATAGTTACCGTTCATGGTCACCTGGGCAGCTCATTGGGAAGGAAAGGTGGCCTGATAGTTGGCAGACACAGGTTCTACCTGGCCCGGCCTCTAACCATCTGTGTAACCTTGCAAGGGTCACTTCCCTCAGGTTCCTGGCCACTGAAAGAGCAATTTAGACCATGTGATTTCTAGGATCCCTTTTGAGCTCTCCTGTTCGGTAAGAAACTCTAGGTCATTTAGTGGAAAGTACACCTGTAAATTTCAAAGGAAGGGTTTAAACCGTGTGCAGAATAAGATGCGCTTTGTGTATATCCTTTACTCCTCTGTTATTCTTTTCCTTTGCTGTATAAGCTCTAATTTTTCTTAGCTCTATTACTTATGGATAGGCTATTATTACACTAATGATAGCTTTTTTCTTGAGCATTTTAAAATTAGAAATAATTTTGAATATTATATAAAACATTCTAACTTGCTCTGAAATCCTCTTTTTCATGCTATAATGCATTGCTCTTTTAAAAGCATGTGCCCTATTTGTAGGTGTTGAATGAACAAGTCATTTATCAATTCTTCCTTTTGTCTAGCCTTCTTTTTCCAGGTCATCTGCACAACTGATGAAGGAAGTGTTAAGACACCATTAATCCAATATGATACCTCTACTGGACTTGGTAAACAACTCGTATTATACTTGGTGTAACACCTATTCATTTTCCTCAAGAAACACACATATGTTTGTTTATACATACTTGGGGTCTTAGCACCGACTATGTATGTATTAGCACCGACTATACAGAAGAAATTGTGCCAAGTGTTGTCAGAGATTTTTTTTTTTTTTTTTTTTTTTTTTTTGAGACAGAGTCTTGCTCAGTCACTCAGGCTGGAGTGCAGTGGTGCTATATCGGCTCACTGCAACCTCCACCTCCCGGGTTCAAGCAATTCTCCTGCCTCAGCCTCCCAAGTAGCTGGGATAAGGCACGCACCACCGCACCCAGCTAATTTTTTGTATTTTTAGTAGAGACGGGGTTTCACTGTGTTAGCCAGGCTGGTCTCAATCTCCCAACCTCATGATCCACCCACCTCAGCCTCCCAAAGTGCTGGGATTACAGGTGTGAGCCACCATGCCCAGCCAGAAATTTTTTAAAAAGTCCTCATGGAACTTATATTAGGCAAGGAGTAACAACATACTTTTTTTTTTTTTTTTGGACAGAGTCTTACTCTGTTGCCCAGGCTGGAGTGCAGTGGTGCAATCTTAGCTCACTGCAGCCTCCAGCTCCAGGTTCAAGTGATTATCCTGCCTCCCGAGCCATGCCTGGCTGATTTTTGTATTTACAGTAGAGATGGGGTTTCACTGTGTCGGCCAGGGAGGTCTCGAACTCTTGATCACAAGTGATCCACCCACCTTGGCCTCCCAAAGTGTTGGAATTACAGGCGTGAGCCACCACACCTGAATATACTCTTAAATATACTCTTAAAATGCCAGAATATACTCTTAAAATGCCAAACATTGAACTGTAAATATGGAAAAGACCAGAGAGCTCCAACTAAATTTTTCTCCTAACCACAAGCCCTGTCAATAAAGTATTGTATGACTTCATGTACATAAAGGTGATTTACAGAGGAAGTTAGAGGAGAGATCAGAAGAAGAAAGAAAATATTCAGCCAATTCATGTTGATGATAATGTTAATATTCTGGATTCAAAGCCTAGAATGATAAATTTGAAAAGTGTCTTTTATCCTCCATAAAAGAGTATGACTGACTGTTGATATCAAGTAATTTAGCTCAAGGGATACAATTTTAATTTTTAAGGAGCATCTTTTAAATTCAGTTTCACTCATAGTCTCTGAATCTAACATTTGTGATACTTTATAAAAGCAAATTAGAGAAATGCCAAATCTTTTCCATTAAAACAGATTTGGAATTGATATCCTATTTTAAATTCCAGTAATTAATGACATATCAAATTTGCATTTATATATAAGATTTTTTTGAAAAATAAAAGTGTCCAAAATTTCTGAAACACAATAAAACATATATATTATTGTCGAAGATAGTTTCAATTTGTAAAAATAACATATTATTCTATGTTTGCAAACTTTACATATCTGGATGTCATATAAAATTTCCTACAACACTTAATTCCTCTCATATGGCTTATTTCATTTAATAGCAGTGGTAGGATAGAACAGACCTCATTCGGTATTCTGTTAGCAACTCCAATATTTCCCCAAGTGGACAAGTGGAGGTCTAAGGGACACAGGAATTTATCCAAGAATGCTCTGCTAGCTTGTTACTGGGATGAGAACACCAACATGGATTTTCTATTGACTTCTGGCCTGGGACCTTTTCTTTGCAATGGTTTGCCAAGTTAAGTACACGTAAGAATCACCCCAGTGTGCTTGTTTATTATAGTTTCCTGAGCCTCTGGCAGAATTCAGACTCAAGGAGGCTCAGAATCTGCTCTTTCCTGCCCAGTGATTCTGACACAGGGCTCAGGACCATGTACTGAGTGATGCCGGAAAACCAAGGTTGCTCACCTTCTAAGCCCTGCCAGTCTAGTTTCCTTGGTGAATAGGAAGTGTGTTGTTCCTGAAGGCAGGCCATCAACAAAGAGGGATTTACTCTGACACTGGCTGTGGTTTCAGTTTTTCTTTGGATCTGAGGCCCAGTCACCAGAGTTTCAACCCCTGACAGTGAACCTCCCATGTGATGCACAGGTGGAGTCCCTTGAGGTGAAGGGGCACTTTGAAAAGACAGAAGGGAAGGGATAAAGGGACTCCATCCTGATCTCGAGGTCTTCATAAAAAGGAGAAATCCCTGGTTGGCTCATGAACAAGAATTGAGGGTTTCCATTGTGTCTGGAGGCCAGGCTCTGGGCAGAGCAGAGGGAGGGAACTCTGAGGATTGCGCAACGCTCTGGCAGATTCCAAGATGTGCTGCCCAACTAATATCCGTCGTCAGTTCTAATTTTCATGGTGTAACTTTGAAAAACACTCTTGTTCGCTTGCCTGGAGGCAGCCTCCAAGCAGGAGAGTGGCGGAGACCTCATTTTCCTCTGACTGTTCTAAGGGCTATTTCTCTTTTGAGACTCCCCTCAGGCAGGCTGCCCTCCCTTCCCCTACGGGCTGTGGAGGAAGGCGCCCACTGGGCCCATCAGATCAGTTTCTGGAGTTACAGCCAAAGAGTTTTTCCGCTCTGTGCCACATACAGAGGAGACAACTCTTTTAGTGTGCCACCTAGGCTGGTTTGTTTTTAATCAAACGACACACGTTGGTTCCTAATTAGGGGAATTTCGACCTGCTGGAGCTTGATTGGAGTGTTGACTCAACCCTTTATTTTAGAGATGGCAAACAAAGGTCAGAGTCCAGTATTTAATCACAGAGCTGATCGGCAGCAGAGTTAGGGTTGACAAAATTTAGTTTTAGCCACTTTCTCTTCCTGCCTTTAATATTTTCACCCCAGTTCTGAACTTTTTCCTTTAAGTCTTTCCCTGGGAGTGTGAGTGTGAAGTACCAGGCAGGCCCACAAAGTTCTAAGGGAGCTGAAAATGGGGAGATTTGTCCAGTGAGTGAGTAGGCTTTGCAGTTGGGTCTATTTGTTTTTCTGACCTGGCTGTAGGTATTAGATTTAGATGAGCAGCTCTCTCACTCACAGCTCCACACCAGCCTGTGTGGCCACTGCATTGGATCCACAGGTTTCTGTGCTGGCTCCAGCAGTGGCTAGATGGGAGCAGATCTCTGGTCACCCCACCCCCACCCCTGCCACACCCCTGCTTAGCTTGCCAAACTGACAACATAATTTCACTGCCTTTGACTGTCCTGCTCTGATCCTTGTCAGCCTCTCTCCTATCTTCCCCACAAGACTTAATAAACCTGCCTGGCTGGGCACGGTGGCTCGTGCCTGTAATCCCAACATGTTGGAAGGCCGAGATGGGTGGATCACGAGGTCAGGAGATTGAGACCATCCTGGCCAACATAGTGAAAACCCATCTCTACTAAAAATACAAAAATGAGCTGGGCGTGGTGGTGTGCACCAATAATCCCAGCTACTTGGGAGGCTGAGGCAGGAGAATCACTTGAACCCAAGAGGCAAAGGTTGCAGTGAGCCGAGATCACACCACTGCATTCCAACCTGGGTGACAGAGCAAGACTTCATCTCAATAAATAAATAAATAAATAAATAAATAAATAATAATCCTGCCTACCCTTCATCCCTGTAAAGACCTAAGCATAGGGCCTGGCACCAGGTACATTATTGTTAAACATGAGCTACTTTTATTAATACTAACCTCATGTGCAGAGACTCACATCAACTGAACTCTCAATGTGTGAACACCAAGCAAAGGTAAGTGGCCCCAGTGCTAAAAGATTTCTTTCTATAGGAAGCTTTCCCAGTGCATTTGGGTGATGGTTTGCAGAGCTTTTGCTCTTTAACAGAGAAGCCATGTAAAGACAACATAGAAGAAAACACAGGCTGTTAATATCATAATGGAAAATGGAATCTGATGCTTCAAAATCCAGTTTACACAAAATGTCAGGAATGGGACTGTTACATGAAACAAGGACACCTCAGACCTCCAAGCACTGATTTTGTTTGTGACTCTGCAGTAAGGGTCCCAGTCCCTCATGAGAACCCAAGCAAGGACTTTGCTCCCAAGGCACACAGTTATGAAACAGGTAACCCTCAAGGTTACTTTGGTAACCCCTTTTAAAAATTGCTCCCCACACTCCCATCTTTCCCAGGGATTTGCCAAGGCAGTGGTGATTTCCAACCTGAGCAGCAGAGCCAGAAGTGTCAGCAAGGCCTCTCAAGGGCTGTAAGCATCTCGTTATAACCCAGCAACCCACTGAACCATTACCCCAGCCTGCACACAAGTGCAAACAAGCACCAAGAGACAAACTGCTTTCAACTCCTCTCTAATTTACTATCAAACAGCAGGGCCAGAGACGACAAAATTGCTTTCTGAAATAACACTTCCCCTTTCTTTCTCTGGGTTTTGCAGGCTTGGTCCTAACAACACCTGGAGAAAAGAAGGGATCGCAGAGCAAAAGCACAGAGTTCTACAGCGAGCTGTGGTTCATAGTGTTAATGGCGATTCTGGGCTTGATGTTGTTGGCCATTTTTCTGTCACTGATGCTACAAAGAAAAATCCATAAAGAGCCATATATCAGAGAAAGACCTCCCTTGGTACCTCTTCAAAAGAGGATGTCTCCATTGAATGTTTACCTACCTGGGGAAAACCATATGGTATGTCTGTAGAAGTGTGGCCCCATTTCCCTAATTTCCCTATCACTGGACTAGAATGCTTGTTTTCCTTCTGAGAAAAATGTGTCATAGCCATAGTAACAAGGAACCAGATGTAAGTTATGTTTCACTAAGTGTGGGGACCAAGAGAGACTGACCCTAGAACAGCTTTCTCAACTTTGGCTGCACATTAGAATCACCTGGAAAGCTTTAAAAAATATCACTGCCTGGACTTCATCCAAGAAATTCTCATTTCCTTTGTCTTGAGTAGGGCCTGAAGATCGGTATTCTTTTCTTCACTCCAAAAGTGATTTTAATGTGTAACTAGGGATGAGTATTTCTGCCCTGTAATTGTAAGCCAGGGCCTGGTGAAGAAGAGTTGTATGTTGAGATTACCTGGGGAAATTATAGGTTGTATTGCTGTGTAATTTGGTGGGGGGAATGGGCATAAAAAGGGGGAGATGGGGAGGGAGGGACTAAAGTGTTAGCGGTGCTCAGTCTGTCCTGTGGTCCTGACACCCTGTGCCACAGGGGATGGATGGCTCCTCTTAGCTCTAGACCACTCACTCCCAAAATAGGAGGTCCAGTAAAGGTCTAGTGGGAGAGGGGCCCATCACTTAGTAGTGCAGGACAGTCATTGCCCAGAGCACTCATTGAAGAGTAAAAGGTGATTTAATTCCATGGTGCACTCTGCTGTGGGGCTATGTCTACCTGGAGGAGGAAAGGCTGCGTTTTCTAATCCTCACCAGGTACCCATCTATTCCCCAAAGCTGTGCGCCCACAGGGCTACATCTTTCTGAAGAGGTGCCTTTTTTTCCAGTTTGCACTAAGGTTCTGTATTAGCTAGTGGCTACCCTTGGCAGTACCAAAATTAAGCACAGAAGCCTGGTCAAGCTGCTTACAGTTCAACATTTAAAAAAAATAGCGGGGAGTGAACGCAGCAGCATTGTTTGCCTTCAGACCTCTTCACTTTTCCAGCACTCAGCGATGAATGATCACTGGTTAAGCCCCAACATGGCTGGATCAGACCTAAGTAGCAGGAGTGCTGGGGGCACAAAAGGGCAGTGGGCCCCCTGAGGTCCGTGGTTTGTGGCTGGTGTGGGAAGTAGCAACAGGACAATGATGTGGTGGTGGAGAAGCAGAGAAGGCACTGGTCAACACCACTGGGGCCTTGGCTGTCTCTCTAGTCACATCTGTCCCACTCCTCTTCTCACTGATCCTCCTCGGAGCCTCCTTCCTCCCTCAGCCCATCAGACAAGCTCTAAGCACAGGGCCATTGCTGCTGCGACTCCTTAGGTGACTCACACTCTTGCTTCACTCACATCTCTGCACAAACGTCATCTCCCATTCTATGGAAAATTTCCTAGCCCCTTAACCCACTTCTTTTCTTTTCCATAGGATTTATCACATAACACTAAATTAGATATGTTTGTCTGACTCCTGAAATAGAATGTAAGCTCCCAAGATCAAAGATCTTGTGGGCCTCTTCCTGTTGCATGTGCCCCAGCACCCAGAACAGTGCCTGGAATATCATAGGCACTCCACGAATGTTTCTTGAATGAATGAATGTCAAGTGACCATTTCGAACCATGGGCCGTTTGCTCCTGTTCAGTGAATAGTCATTACGAGATTCTCACTGAAGAGCAGATACTTCAAAATTTCTCCTTGTTAAAGAATAACTTTCTTTAAGGAGCCCATGTTCTTCGAAGGTGCACTACTGCTGGAGGAAGGCAGTGGAAGAGAGAAGAAGGCAGGAGAGATCTGTTTAGCCTGCGAGATGAGCTAAATCGAACCTGGGGTCTGTGGAGTGCACAGCGTAGTGAAAGGAAAGTTCCCAAGCACTTCTGGGCACGTCTACTGTATAATGTGAGGTGTGGTTACAGGAAAGCATACCCACATACCAGCAGTGTCCAGAACTCATTTCAGTGATACGTTATCCTGTCCTTCGACCCAGTCCCTACAGGCAGGCACCTCTGTGTCAGAATCCTCCATGAGGAGGAACACTGTCTTCCTTACTTGGTTAACTTAGAGACCAGAAGACACTCCCACTCATTCTTGTGGGGATGTTATGTTACTCTGGATATAACCCCATAGCTCAGGGTTTTAATGAGTCTTGTTAAGCTTCATTTTGTCAAAGTGAGACCATGAACTGTCTGCATCAGCATCACATAGGAGGAGCAGGACCTGAAGTTCTGAGGGAGAAACTCAATAAGCTGCCATTTTAACTGGAACTGCAAGAAGTCTGGGCTGGGCGCGGTGGCTCACGCCTGTAATCCCAGCACTTTGGGAGGCTGAGGTGGGCAGATCACGAGGTCAGGAGATCGAGACCATCCTGGCTAACACAGATGAAACCCCGTCTCTACTAAAAATACAAAAAATTAGCCAGGCGTGGTGGCGGATGCCTGTAGTCCCAGATACTCAGGAGGCTGAGGCAGGATAATGTCATGAACCCAGGAGGTGGAGCTTGCAGTGAGCCGAAATCGTACCACTCTACTCCAGCCTGGGTGACAGAGCGAGACTCCGTCTCAGAAAAAAAAAAAAAAAAAGTCTGATGCATAGCAAAATTTGAGAACAGCTGAAAATGAAATAATAATATAATACAAATCCTGTATGCAGTGTGCACTGTTTGATAACGAGTAGAAACAGGTGGGGGGAGGGGGCTGGTTAGACCTTGCAGTCCTGACACCACACAGGCTAAGCCACCTCTGCGGACAGACGTAGGCTTCAGCTGGGAAAAGCAGACAAAAGAATGTAAACACCTTGTTCCTGCACACCCTTTACCATCAGGGAAATATACAGTGGCACCCAACTGATTCTTTCACTGAATGGCCAAAACTGAGTCAGGTGTGAGGATGGGAAAGCATGGAGGGACTGGGTGACTGCCAGGGCTCTGGTCTCAGGGAACTGGCTCATCCTGAGCAGGGAGGCCGTTCATTGCAGGCAGGTCTCAGTAGAAGTGAAATCTGGGGTATGCCAGGGCACCGGGTGGAATTCCCCTGAGCCTGTTGAATCATAATTTAATCCTATTCAATTGACAGAGTGTACTTGCAAGTCTTCTTCTGTGGCTTTTTAAAAATATTTTGAAACCAAACTGCTCTCACAAAGTTGGAGACCATGAGAGACATTGTCAAAAATTAGCCAAACTAAAAAGAGTACAACTTGCATTAGTAGAGCAAAATGAAGTCCTCGTTGGTGACTGTGGGCTCCTCATCTACTCAGATGGGAAAGAATCCACTCAAGGGGAAGAATCTGAATAGGAACAAGCCAGATTTACCTGCTCAGTTTTCCAGATTGACTGTCTTTTCACTTGAGTTGGTCAATGAGCTATGCCCCTGCAGCACACACACACACACACACACACACACACACACACACACACACAAACACTTCTCCCCCTCATTTGACAAGCTCTGGTTTCAGTGCTGGCGTGACCCTCTTCCAAGCACCTCATGTCTTGTGAACAGGTAAGATATCCTTTGAACATCAGTCCCAAACTGGCAAAAGGATTTTAGGCTATACTCTGAATGGAGAGAAATAGGCAGAGGTGCCAGGGAATGAGAGTGTCTTTTGTATATCATCAACATTTTTCAAGACCACACAGTATACAATACAGCTAAGTTTAAGCTCAAGTTTTGCTTGTTATTTAATTACTGGTTTGAAGATCCTTTCGTTCTCTGCAATACTAAACAAATAATGGCAGTGGTACTTACCTTAGAAACTAATCAATTAATTTCCACTCACCAAGGGTTTTTATTATTATTATTTCTTTGTTTTTTGAGACAGACTCTTTTTCTGTCATCCAGACTAGAATGCAGTGGCGCAATCTCTGCTCACTGCAACCTCCGCCTACTGGATTCAAGCGATTCTCCTGCCTCAGCCTCCTGAGTAGGTGGGACTACAGGTGCCCACCACCATGCCCAGCTAATTTTTGTATTTTTAGTAGAAATGGGGTTTCACCATGTTGGCCAGGTTGGTCTAGAAATCCTGACCTCAAATGATCCACCCGCCTCAGCCTCCCAAAGTGCTGGGATTACAGGCATGAGACACCGCTCCCGGCTTCACTATGAGGTTTTAGTTGCAAAACCCCAGTCTCTCTCTCTCTCTCTCTCTCTCTCTCTCTCTATATATATATATATATATATAGATAGATAGATATAGATATAGATATGTGTGTATATATCATAGGCTATATATATATACACACACACATACATCAGAGCAGTATTACATATGGGTATGACAATGCTGTTGTTGGAGAAATGCAAAGAATGTGTTTAAAACTGTTCCAAACATGGACTGATGTTGCCATTTGTTCTCAGTTTGACTCTGTGGCTGATATATCTGATGTGTCAAGCAATGTCACCCTAAAAAGTTACACCATGCACTTTGAGGTACTTCTGTGTGCTGCATGAATGCATGATCTTTTGCATGGTATGTTGACTGCACAGTGAAAAAAGCAGGAACAGATCATCAATGACTTCCATATATCCATTCCTCGGAAAGCTGAACAACATGAGTGAAAACTCTATTAAAAAAAAAAAAAGAAAGAAAGAAAAAGCAGGAACATTTCATTGATTGGACCAGCTAAATCAGAGCCCTCAGATATTTAGAGCAACTAGATTTTATCTTACGGCACATTCTAGGTCTCAATTATGGAGTGACTTTATCTTTCTGATGTTAATGTTAATATCAGACCTGATTTAATTTGGAGACTGGAATCCTAAAACAAAGGGAGGAATATGGAATGAGAAATGAGGGAGGGAGGGAGGAGTCAATTTCCCTACCCAAATCCAGGACTTTTAAAGTGAAAGACAAACGGAGTTCACATAGTGGACCAACATAATATTGCTATCTTTGGCTGCTTTGGGGGAGGGGTGTTCTCAAGAGGGAGGCTCTGTGCTGACATGTATGAAGAAGATACCTTGTTCACCCACCATCTGTCTGCCTTGCCCCACCACTTTGCAATGCAGAAAGCCCTTGCCCCACAGGGAACAACAGCCAGAGCACCAGTGTGTGAACTCTCTAGGTGCCAAAAACACTGGCCACCTAACTTGAGTATTAGCTCATCATCTCATCATTCTTACCAAGAAACCCGGGGTCACAGTGTTCCGGGTGCTCATAGCTGCTAAATTCTGTGGGTGACAGGTGTTCCCTTCATTGACAAAGTGACAATTGTTAGGAGACAGTCGTTCCCTTCACTGACAATGTGTGAGCCACAATCCTCTGTCATATTTCAAGCCCATATTCCTTATATGTGAATCACTCACAGCAACTTCCTTCTCAGGGATTAGCCGATACTAAAATTCCCCGGTCTAGGACACCCGTGAGTATCCGCAGCAACCGGAGCGCGTGTGTCCTGCGCATCCCAAGCCAAAGCCAAACCGGCCTAACCTACTCCCAGGGTTCTCTCCACCGCAGTGTCAGCCAACTCATGGATGTTCAAGACAAGAAAGTCTTGATGGACGACTCGCTGTGGGAAGCCATCATGGGCCACAACAGTGGACTGGTGAGTTGGTTTCCTCATACGGGGCCTTTGCTAAATATCCCAGAAAAATACTGGTATGGAACTGCCTGCACTTCGCCGAATGCAGCCCCATGGCACTCGCCTCTGAGCACTTACCCAGTGAGGTTTTAACAACTGGTTTACTAGCGTTACTACAATTGTTTGATAAGCAGGGTAGAAAATTTGTCTTGTTCTTCTGGTATACAATAGATGCTTAAAAATAAATGCATATTGGTCGGGCATGGTGGCTCACAGTTGTAATCCCAGCACTTGGGTAGGCCGAGGTAGGCAGATCACCTGAGGACAGGAATTTGAGACCTGCCTGGCCAACATGGTGAAACCCCATCTCTATTAAAAATACAAAAATTCACCGGGCATGGTGGTGCGTGCCTGTAATCCCAGCTACTTGGGAGGCTGAGATAGGAGAATTGCTTGAACCTGGGAAGTGGAGGTTGCAGTGAGCCAAGATTGCACCATTGCACTCCAGCCTGGGCAACAGAGTGAGACTCTGTCTCAAATAATAATAATAATAATAATAATGATGTATAAATAAGCAGCAAGCAAGTTATACTTCATAAACTTGGAGCAGGAGGTGACTGGAAACATTGGAATGGGCTTAAAACAAGGCATAAAGTACAAGCACTTGTTTTACTAAAACAAAAAATGTTAGTATGTCCACCTTTTACTATTGGTGTATGGGTGGACGCAAAAATAATATTTTGTATCAACAGGTGAACATGATTGCTTTCCAAACACTTAGGAAATGATGACAAATGAGGCTGTTACTATTTATAAGCTTCATCTTTCATAATTTCAGTCCAGTGGGTACAAATAATTGGCTCTTTGAAAGGTAATCTCTTCGTAATATAATATTTATTATCAGCCTCTGAGTGGTTGCAATAACAAAATCTTAGAATTTTGCCAACCATCAAATTTCATTGTGCTGTCTTCTTAGATGCCTGCTGCAGTACCATTCCACTGGGCCAGTGAGAAAATAAACAGATAACCAGCTAGGAAGTTAGCTCCTCTGTTTACTCCTCTGGGGTAAAATTATCCACCTCCATTTCTTTCAATCATCTGCTTCTGTTTTTTGGATTTACACTCGTCTTTCTCCTCTGAGTCCTCACTTTTCCTGCACTGAAAAGTTGATGACTTCCATGAAGCCTTTCTTGACTAATAGCAAATAATAAAGGGAGTTCCCTGGATCCAGGTTCCCTAACACTACAAAAAAATGTACAGTCCTTCTTGCCTGTTCAGAATGATTATGTAATATATACATATATATAATCTGCATGATAAAATTACAGGCTGTTTGATGTTGTTGTAATCTCAATTACATTATTTCATTTCAGATCTAAAGCTTTTAAAAGGCAGGGATAATTATATTTGGTTGAAACAAGGAATTGCTAATTGATCATTTTTTACATGCAAAACAGCAATTGCTATACATTCAACATAATACATTGAAAGTTCAGATGAATTATTTCACCTAATCTTCACAAACTGTAGGAAGTAGGTTCTATTGTCATTCTCGTTTTTTTACAAAAAGAATTGAGGTTTAGAGAGGTGAGTGATTTAATGAGAGATTACACAGCTAGCAATTATTTTCATGGGTTTGGGTTCTTAAAAACATAATCTGACTACAGAACTCCTATTTGTAACTATTACACTGTATTGTCATTTTTGCTTGCTTTTCACAGTACTAATAATGGGCAATGTGCAACGGGACTCAGTACAAGCTTTTGAAGGTGCCAATACTTGGCAAGTTATCTCTTTATTATAACATTGTAACCAACATTACTAATCCTATTTGATAAATACAAAATACAGCACAAGAGTGGGAAGAAATGGAACACAAAAAGCTTGCATTCTGGCTCTTCCATTTACTATTTGAACTAAATCTTTATATATGTGTGTATATATATGTGTATATATATGGATCACCTGAGGTCAGGAGTTCAAGAACAGACTGGCCAACATGGTGAAATCCCGTTTCTACTAAAAATACAAAAACTAGCTGTGTGTGTGTGTGTGTGTGTATGTGTGTGTGTGTATATATATATATCCCACTCTACAGATGAGTAGACTGAGGTTTCTGAGGCTTAGAAAGGTTAAAATATGACACAATATAACCCTCAAACCAGATACACATTTTGAATTAGTCTAAAGTTCATATGTGCATGTGATGTGATCCTTTCAATGAGAAATTTAAGGCAAGGACTGTTGCAGACCTCACCATAGTGTTGAGAATAAAATGTTAAGCCTTTAATACTTATTACTTTTTACATATAATTGATATAACTATAAACTGATAGCAAATACTATTGATGGCAACTATTGTAGCCAATGATGATTGGCTTATTTTTCAGTATGTGGATGAAGAGGACCTGATGAACGCCATCAAGGGTTTCAGCTCAGTGACTAAGGAACACACCACATTCACGGACACCCACCTGTAAAGGATGGAAGCCCGGAAGACGTAACCCTGGAATGAAACCTCTGTACCCCTTTCCTCCTGGGTTATCACTGACATGTCATAAATGCTGAAAAGCCATTGTTTATTATCCTATAATTATTTAAAGAAATGACGACTGTTTTCAAAAGCATTCCTTCTTAATAGAGGTCTAAGAAATGATATTTTTCTGGTTGTCTGAAATGAGAAGTAATATTCATATAAAAATACTTGGTTTGCTCTTATTTTGTGGAAGATAAAGTATGTAATTGTCACTTGGTTCTGTTTGGCAGTGATGCTACTGGTTAACTGAATAATCAGTGCCAATTTCAAGATGGCCTACAGTTGTCAGAAATAGTAAGTTAGTTACTGGCTCAAAAACTAAATGATTCTATTGAAAGGATGTCACTGCTGTTCATTTCTATCTGCCATTTCTGTCAGGGTTGACATAATCTTGCAAGAACAGTTATTCTAATGATCACAGCTGCTAAATGAAATCCCAAACTTTGCACCAGGTCAATAAACTTTGCTGAAGGTTCTATTTATTTACAATACATAGGGTTACTCACCAAACTTTTTGACAAGGCAACATATAACTTACACATAAATGTCTCTGTTCTTGCATTTATGAAGTTTCCAAAAATCTAAGGAGTAAAATGCTTATTTATACATTTTGAAGAGAAAACAAAGTGTTTCAATAGGAACACCTCTACTTGAACCAATGTTTTTATTTCACATATTTTATAGTTTTGAAACTCTAGTTTCTCTTAAAATTGTGAATTCACTGAATATCAGAGAATACTGACATCTTCAACTTAACACATTGCAAATGTAAACTACTGTTCTATTTGCAATATTTAATTAGGCTGCATGAAATTTTAAAAGGAAAACTGTATCTGTTCCTTCTAGTATTAACATATATACATGTAAAGACAAGACTACACCTATGTGTATATATATCATGTATATATTACTCTGTACTATACCCCTTCTTTTTGGAGAACTACCCATTATTTTAACCATAGAATGATTAAGAACAGATGATATGCAACAGTACCAATTCTCATGGTTCAAAAATGTCTATCATTTGCTCTAGTTGGATTACAAAGTCATTGGTCCAAGTCCAATGGCAAGAAAAATTTTCTTGCAAATCATCCACATAAAATCAAAGATATTTGAATTTGTTCTTCATGGAAAACAGAATAAGAAAACTTCTCGTCTTCCTTCATCCTTAAAGGTCTTATTGACCCCAGGAAAATATTATGACTCTGTCTAACACACAATACTCACAATACTTTGTGAATCTACACCCAGAGGCAGGCATAAATTTGTAAAGGGATAGTCTTACTTACTCTGCCTGAAAACAATGAATTACCCCAGGGCCCAACAGTAAAAGATTGTGGACTTTGGGGGTATTGAGATTTCATCCAGCTTTGTGAGAGAGCAGCTCCTCAGACTGACCAACTCCTAGACAGTTTGCCAACCATAAGTGTCAAAAGCACAGGCCAGTATTAAGCAGAAGTTCTACCACCTTATTAGAACTGCTATAAGCAAAAACATCTGAAATAAATGTGCATATCTGACAGTGACTGTACATAATATGAAATATATAGTTCTCGCCAAGTTTTTATACTTTCTGAAATGAAAACATAGGATTGATTAGTTTACTGATTTTTATTCCCATATGCCGATTCTGGGACAATTAAGTTAAGGCTGGCACAAATAAGCATTAACCAAGGTTGTGTCCAGCTCCTGTGAGCTACTTAAGGTATACAGGGAAGGAGTGGTCACAAACTTGCATCCTAATCCTTGGTGGACTCTTCTAAGAATAGTTTGCTAGTCACAAAGCATAGTCTACAAATACGCTTTGCTAGATTCAGAAGATTGAGCTTATCCTGATTTTGAAAATTAACCAGGTACCTTTATCGCTGTGTATTTTTAAAAGCACAGTATAAACTTTTGACAGAACACACAAAAAAATACAGAACTGCAGGAGATTTTATCTTGGATCATTATCCATTTAATCATCGAATTAGACATGAACTCAGCTGAATCATTTACATTTTGACTCCACAGCTTAGGGCAGACAGAAGCCTGTATGACTTCTGCCCAGAACACTGTCCCTTGCTACATGCCTAAGTTTACTTGTATTTATACATTTCACAGAACCCTAAGATGTTGCTTTGCTACTTTAAGTGGTATTGCGTGCCAAGCATCTATTATACGAACTGCAGACTCGCCCCTAGAGATTCTGATTCGGTTGGTCTAGGGTGTGTGGCTGAGGTATTAGTACTTCTTAAAGCTTCCAGGTGTTCTCATGTTGAGACCCACTTGTCTGGACGGAGGGAGAGGGAAACAAAGAACAAAGGTGACTAAGATGGCTTACTTCCAGGTTCTTCATCACCAAATTTCTCGCGCCCTGGGAAGGCACAGGTCAACTGCGCAGGCGCAGCATGACGTCCGACCGAGGAAACCGAAACCTACCTGGCGGCGCTAACCACACGGCCCTCTACCGGCCCGCATCCCGCCTGCCGCCCTCCCACTCACAGGCCCAAGACACAAAAGCCGCTCCCGGCAGGAGCGCGGCGAGAACTTCCTGGGCCCTCTTCACATGCGGACCCAGGAACCTTGCCCGAGAAAGCCGGAGCGACTTCCTCGGCCTCCACCGCCGGAGACCAGTGAACTTTGCCCTTTCTTCCTTCACATTGGCTAGTTAATAAAGTTTCTTTTTACCTTGCCTACTTGCCTTTTCTCTGGCGCCTGCTCTGGTGGTCGCATAAAACAAATCACCACTGATGTTCCATAACCTGGAAGAAATCATGTACAGGAATAATATACTACACAAAGGAACTATGCTCCTTGGCTCACCACTTCTCCCTTATAAACAGTGAGCAGTTCTCGATGAACCTCTTTCAATTTAAATCCCCTGACTCACGTTTTATCAATTGTACATGCCACATTCTCAGCTTAAGAACTACCATGTTTTGTTATTCTTAACTGTTTGATAAGAGTAAACAGTTGTTTTTTAATAAACTCTAAGAAATGTGTTTATAATCTATTGTAATTTTCACTAAATGGAACCCAAATATGAAGCTGTTATGGTATCATATACTGATGTAAAAATCATACTGGCATCCATCAACAACCAGTAAATAAAACATCATCCAGGTGGAAGAATTCATTAATAAGGAACTTAATTATTTCCCAGTTATCACAAATAAATAGTTGATTTCCAATGCACAGATATCATGTAAACTAAAGATGGTTTGCTTAATAAATATTTAAATGTGAACTAATTCTGGCTTAATATATTTATTAAAAAATACTCTTAACAGCTCTGAGTTACACATAAATGATAAAATTACACCTATTTAAGAAAGTAGGATGTTCTGGATAATTTCTCAACCAACAATGTACATTAGAATGAACTGTGTACTATTATGTATCAACCAGCAGATTCAAATTCAGCAGGACTGCAGTGGGAGTGAGGCCTGGGCAACTATATGTGTCTTAACAAACCTGGATAAGAGCCAGGAACAGGACCAGACTCTTGAAACAGGAAGACTTGGGTTCAAAAGTTGGCTCAGTAAGTAACAAGCTGTGTCACTAAGTTATTTATCCCCCGTGGGTCTCAGTGATCTCATCTGTGAAATGAGGATAACATCACTTATCCTATTGGTATGAAAATAACTTCTTTCCATGAAAATTACGATTCTGTTTTCATTTTTCATCAGTCACACAAAGTACACAGATTCATTTCAACTTTTTTTCTTCCCACCAACAGCAACCCTAACGAGGTAGGTATAATGAAAAAATTTAGGCATAATGGGGTCAATCTGACAAATTAAGTGTCAGAGGAGACATAAACCACTGCTCTAACATCAAGGTTCAATCTCTTATAAGCAAAAGAAACAAACAAGATTTGACTTGTACTATAATGCAATCTAGTATAGTCAGTTTCCTTTTTATGTGATTCTATCATGTAATAGTTACTACCTTCTTTTTTTTTTTTTTCTGAGACGGAGTCTCGCTCTGTCGCCCAGGCTGGAGTGCAGTGGCCGGATCTCAGCTCACTGCAAGCTCTGCCTCCCGGGTTTACGCCATTCTCCTGCCTCAGCCTCCCAAGTAGCTGAGACTACAGGCGTCCACCACCTCGCCCGGCTAGATTTTGTATTTTTTAGTAGAGACGGGGTTTCACCGTGTTAGCCAGGATGGTCTTGATCTCCTGACCTTGTGATCCACCCGTCTCGGCCTCCCAAAGTGCTGGGATTACAGGCTTGAGCCACCGCGCCCGGCCTACTACCTTCTTTTTAATGGCCTTTTATTCCTGGTCACTAGTCTACTTCTTTCTTTCATTTTCTTACTTGCCCACCCAACTTCCACGTAACTGTGATAAAGAGGAGGAAGAGTGTAAGATCATTACAATCTTAGTAATTTTGAAATTATGCTTTGCCTAATACTTTCTTTCATTGATAATATAACTTATTTTCCACACATATTAACTTCTCCCTCCCCCCATTTTTTTAAATTATGGGAAGAAGCAAAAAAATGAACAAACATATACAGCACACTTTAAACAGAACTGTTCCTTAAATAACTGAAAACACATGCTCATAATCATTTTATTTGATTTAATTGATAAATAAATACAAGAAGAACTGTTGTGAAACCACTGGCAATATAGTAAAACTTAAAGATTTTATTTCAACTTTCCTCACTTATATTTCTTGGAATGGGATATATACATTATTCACCAATAAATGCTAATGTTTTAAATTTCACAATTTACCCGTATTTGTAGAAACCTGAAGGATCCATTCCAATTAAATTTGAAAAAAAAATTGTACAAAAAAAGTTCTTTTGCTCTTACATTTCAAAATACATTCAAATTCACATTCTATACAGCAGCCAAAACCTTAAACCCAAAATTCAAACTGCAGTTCCACAAGTGAATAAAGTAGTGTTTTAATTGATTATCATGATTGTTAATTAACACTGGGAAAAAAAAAATATGGTGGTTCCAAACAAGAACAGGTTAGCAACTGGTATGGCTTTTCCCTTCTGGGCCACTCAAAGCCTTTGCCCTTGATTATTATTTTTATTCATCTTTTCAAACACAGACAACTGCCTGAAAGTTTCAATGGAATTTTGGCATTGAATATTGCTAATGCTTGCTAAGATTTAAGAACTCCCAATGATGAGAATCAGAAAATGACGCAAGACTAAATTAAAATCATCCTAAAAGACTTACTACATAGTGGTATCTGGTATTCAATATCAATAGTGTTTTTGAATAACATGACATGTTTTTCACAAACATAGCACCTCATCAAGTATCTGGTAAACACTCTGCAATCACAATAAGGGTTGGGAGACCAAGTTCCAAAGACAATTATGTGATTCACTTAAAGGTAACACTGCAAGACAAGTCTCAGGCATGATGAAGATTAGGAATGCAGTCTGCTGCTTCCCATGCTCTAAAGGGATGCTCACCTATATGGGCACCATCCTATTAAGATGTGGTACTATGTTTCCAAACCAATAAAAGTAGGTAAGTGTTAAAATGGACTCCTGCTTTATAAATGATGTTAAATGTACTTGTAAAATTAAAAAAATTTCCAAAATGTCAAAAGAGATATGATTATTGTCTCTCATTATCCCAAGTAATTCTGTTAAAAAGATATTAAATAAAGTCCAATTTTATCTTGTAAAGTTTTAGTGTAAAAACTAATGTATTGAAATTCAGGAAAGTTTAACTTTCATCTAAATGTAACAAAACAACTATTCATTTTGGTGAGTTTTCACAAGCTGTACTCCTGACCTGAAGAATCACTTTTTTTATGCCGAGGAGATGGAGTAGTCTTTGTAGGAGATGGGGACGCAGTACCAGGGGAGTCAGTTCCTCCATCAGAAGTACTTGGTGATGAGACCAGATAGGGAACTTTCTTTCTTCCAAGGAATCCTCCCCCTTCAAATCCTCCTTTCTTCCTAAACTCTATTTTATTTTCATTTTCGTCTTCTGATGACCTTTTCTTGGATTCTGAAAAACCTTCAGCTATTTTATACACTTCCAATCCACTATCCAATTCTCTCAAACTTTTTATTTCCACTCCAGGAGACTTTCTCTCAGATATATTACATTCCCCTGTCGCCCCTTTCACTTCAGCTTGTATTGGACCCAAGTTACCATTTTCAGGGACAGCTCTTTCTACATTTCTGTTCAAATTAATAGTCTGGAAGTCCCTATAACTGTGAAAGCTCTCAGTCCTTCTTGCCCTTGCTAATAAAGGACTTTCTCTGTAAGGCCTCATAGAACCATAAGTAGCTGCTTCATGGACGGTATCATGGTGCTGAAGCTGAAGGCTGAAATACAGTTTTTAAAAATGACAGTTCAGATTTCACTCTTTGATTTTTCAGGAACATATTAATTAAACAACCAATAAAACATACTACATAAACATATAAAGTGTATTATATCCATATTTCTCTTTATAAAATATACTTATCAAGTACTCTTTATTACATAGACGGTATATAAAATTACTAATGCAAATAATACCATCATATATTCACAGACATGCTGAATTTTGAACAGCTAAAAAAAGATGGGAGGAAAATCCTTGAAACTAATATGAAACCAACATAATTCAGTATTTAGCCCCTGGTTCTTCAGACTTTGGAATTTATCAATATGATAACTAAAAAGACATTATGGAACTTTATATTACAAGTACATAATGTTTAAATGTAAGACTAGACAACATAATAGAATCACAGATTAATACTGTCCCTGAGACAGGACAATAATTAAAGCTTCACATACTAACTAAGGTGACATGTGATTTTCCTAATTTCCTTTCCTTTGCTGCCAATTTGGCAGCAATTCACAAAATAAGTTAAAAGGCAAAAAATATTTTTCTATGAAAAGAAACAGATATGCCTATCAAGAAATTTAGTAAAACTGTTAAAAAATTAACATAATGTCTGAATTTAAAATGTACCTTGAAAAGTATGGCTTTCTAGAACAACTATATGATTACAGTATTTCAGTCAATTTCCCCAAAACAAATAAATTTTGCTTATAATACCCAACTCTTTAACCTACCTAGAATTTGATTCTCGTAAGTGGCTATGCTGAACTACAGAAGTTGCCGGACTGATGTTAGGAGTAGCACAGCGAGATGTGCTCAGATCACATTGATCCAGTAATTTGAGTAGCTCTTCTTCAGTTGGACCACCTACATCTTAGGAGAACAAATAGTCGTCATAATCGCTTATGTGAAAAGCTTAACCTTGTGACAAAAACATCTTTCTGCATGAGAACCTACCCTTATCTTCACTTTTGTTAACCATATCCATAGCAGTGGTCAGATCCCACATTTGAATGCTGCCATTTGTATGGCCTGTGAACAAGTAACGCCTCGGTCTCGAGCCCATCCTACTGGATCCTTCACATTCCCTCACTGTAAATGAAGATATTGTAGTACAGTCAACAGCCTGGATCTCACATATTCTGTAAAAGAAAAGCAGAAAGAGCCCTGATGGGAATGAGCAATTATTTAAAAAGAAGCTATGAAACTAAAAAGGCAGAAAGAAATAAAGCAAGCAAACATGGTATACTAGAAAAGACTTTTAAAAAATCGTTTAAAATGTATGTGTAAATTTTAAAAATCTGAAACCAGAAGAAATATACAGCTCTATGGAGATAGCACATATTGTATCCATCATTAGGATAATACTCTTAACTTTAAAAAAAGATTTTTATGGCTATTTGATTTTCATAAAAGATAAAAAGAACCTGAGAGAGAACAATCACTATTCACATTAACAAATGAGGAAACCAAGGGATAACATCAGCAAATGATTTTTCCAAAGTCATGTAAGGGCTACCTGAATTGTACTTGGCTGAATTAGTTATCCCAGCCTACTTCAGAGTTGAGGGAGTTTATTAAAAAAGAAAAATCGGTACAGGCAAACGCAAGGTCAAAAAAATAGACAAAGAAAAAATACCATCCACATGAATTTGAGAAACATACAGGAATAGAGTATGAAGCTTAGATGAGCTTCCTAGTAGGCCGAACAAAAAGGAGGGAAAAAGTTAATTCCTACATGACCACATGTAGTGATAAAGACTATCCTAGTCTCATTCTTGATCTCAAGGTTTGTGAATACAGGAATAAACAAACCAAAGTATTTTTCCTGTACTCTCATGCAACAATCAACTCTAAGGAAAGTGAAAGTTTACCTCCAAATGCCCTTTAGTTATGTGGGCTCTTGGCTGGATCTAGAAACCAAACTGACACCACACAGACTGACGAGAGAGAAGTATATAGGTTTTATTAGTTTTATATGTACATGGGAATCTTCACAAGAGAGTGAGGTCCAAAGAAGCGGCCAAAGCAAGATGCTTTTACACAATTAGACAAAGAATGATAAACTGGAGAACAAATGACAGGATAAAGAAAATCTGACTCGAGGCAGTACCTTTCTAACGGAGTCACTAGAAGATATGTATATATTATACATATACATATATATATATATATATATATATATATATATAGNGTTTCTCATAGTTGGCAGTCAGTATCCTCTCTCTAGCATTAATTAATTATATCACAGCCCACAAAGTTATTTTAGACTACAAGTTGTTAAGAAATTGAGTTATGTCTTTATTTGAAGGACTGCTCTGGACGTGTTCTTTTTGCACATGAAACATCCAACCTAATAATACTTCTCAAATCATATAAGGGGATTTTTTTGGTCATAGCAGTCTTTATTATATTAATATATGTTCTTTCTTTTTCCATTTGACCTTTTGTCTAGTTTTTTTCCCCAAAAATGTGAATATACAGAAGAATTCTTGGAATAAAGTATCACCAGGAGTAATGCTTTTAGCATCTGTGTACCAGTCACAGAGTATGAGTAGTAAGCTAATGTATCAAAAGAGACAAATTTAAGATTTTTTCATATTACCAAGGCTGTAGGACTTGGAACAATGACTGGAAAGTAACTATAAACCAATATGTCTAATTGAGAAGAAACATCTAATAATAGAAAGAATGGCAGAAAACCTCTATATTTCAAAATGTTACCTGTGTGGAAATCTGTGAGACAGACAGTACATGCAGAGTAGAGTGCATTTGGTTTGTATGGGAAGGGAATGTAAGAAGTAGCATTGTTAAGGTAGTAGGGATAGAATATGGGTAATTATATCTAACCATATTATAAATTTTTACAGTTATAAACAAGTAAACAAGATAAATTGTAGACGATTACAGCCATCAGCACTAATGCTAGAAATCTCATTCTTTTAAAAGCAGAATACCTGAGAAAATCTTAAAGTTCAAGAAACATATCAATACTCTTATTTACTAGAAATAAGGAACTTTATTTGGTTCAACTAGTTTTCAACTCTCTCTTTGGTTTTTCAACCCTTGGTGAAGCTGTAGTGATAAAACTTGAGTGAGAATGTGTGCACTAAAGTTTCTCAGTGTCAGTGGATGGGAGTGTTAGTTATAATGACATATGCATCCTGTTTAGGAAGACTAGTTTTGCTTTTCTCGACTTTTGAAAGCAAAGACATTAAAAAGAAGATACCTTTAAAAGGTTGAGAAGTTTTAAAAGTCAAAAGTATGGCAGTATATACCAATGAGAAAGAAGGTTGAAAGGGTAGTTGCAAGCGTCTAATAACCCAGCGGTTGCTCAAGATTTATGTTTAAAGAATTGTTATTAAAATGAAGAAAAATCAATAACCAATCACGTATTTTTTAAAAAGTTTTATGAACCTATGATCATTACCAAGAAACTTAAGGAAAAGAAAAGACTGGGTGAAAGTGCTAAGGCGATGAGGAGGATATTTTAACTAACATTATGCACTGTAAATAACAAGAAAGGAATGGACCCACTGCAGACTGTATAATCAGTAATTGATGATCAGCAAAAAACAGCTATATACAATTTATGTTTTGCTTTCATGATTTCTATTGAGAAGAATTTTCCTCAAAGTAGAAACACTAAGACCAGGTAAAGAGGAGAATGGCAAACCACGAAGGTGAGATTGGTAAGCCAGGAGAGTCTCTAAACTACACTAACTAGTTAGGTTTTCAAATGAAGATAATTATATCTTATGGTATTAAAGATCTTACAGAAGTGTGGTTAGAGAACTGGCAAAGGTAATCTGTTACAAATATTGGAGTAGAGAAATTCTAGGATTTGGGGGATGGATGAACTATCAAACTTTTCAAAAACACAGACTTGCCCAGCCTCAGTTTTCTTCATCTTTATAATGGCAATAGTAATACCTCCTACTGCAATTTGGGTTCTCCAGAAAGAAGACTCGGAGATAGTTCAGTGTTCAGGAGTTTGTTAGAAATCAACACCTGTGGAAAGAAAGGGGAGGAAGCAGAATTGGACATATGGAGAAAAGTGAAGTGTTGCAGGCCTGACTGCCTCAGGTGACTCAGCAGGGAGCTTTAGAGCTTATATGGCCTGTGAGAGTTAAATCACCAGGGGCCCAAATCCCTGGACCTTTTGCTTTTGATTTCTAATTGGATGGTGGTGCTCCCAGAAGTGACCTCTCATGTGACCATGTGACCATGAGTAGGCAGCTTTCTGCAACTGAAGCAATCCCTGAAGGACTGATTAGGAATCTGAGCAGTATATCTCCATGTGCAAATTTTAGGACTAACATATATGAAGTGCTTAACACAAATCTTGAGACTGGATAGATCCTCAATAATGGTAACTTTTTTTATTGTTATTTTTATTATAATGTCCTATTGAGAAATTTAATTGTTTTGAGAGAAGAGAATGCATGCTCATAACATTTCTAAATGTCCAAAAGCTGGCAGGGATATTTAATCTGTTAGAAAAATAGAATTACGTCCAATAGAAAAATAGAATTATATCCCTTAAATTTGTACAACTATCTTATATATCTGTAAAAAATTAAAAAATAGGATGAAATTTCAGAGCACTTAATATCTGAACACGTGAACTAATGAGCAGAAGTTTATGAAGTCATACTTAACTGAGGTAATGATTGCTGCTCTTAGATTATTAATGGAAGGAATAAAAAGAGGGAGGGACAAGAATCAGCTGAGACTGCAGAAAAATATATGTAACAATGTTCATTACGGCATTAGTTAAAATATGTGAGAAGTTAACTTAAATGTCCAACACAAGTTAAATAAATTATGGTGAATCTGTATAGTGGACTATAATTCAGTCATCAAAATTGATTTGGAAGAATGTTAAATGTTATAGGAAATGTCCCTGATAGAATAGTATTGTTCTAATTGCGTAAAAATATGTGTGTGTGTGTATGTGTGTGTGTGTGTGTGTGTGTGTATATATATATATATATATATAGTGGGACAATGCAAAGCTGGTGGACGGTAAGCATATTCACTCAGGTCCACTGCAGCCCCCAGTTCCCACTCTCTTGTCCTGGTACAGGGAGGATAACACTCCCAGAAAATCTTTTGGCTTGCTGCATGTAAAAAAAGAGAGAGGTCAGCTATCTCCTTCTGAAATGACAATTTCTCCAATGTTTTCACCTCAAAATAATCAATATACCAATTTGGCATATTTTGGAGTAGAATGTCCTTCACTACTTCCCAACAAAAAGGGCTCTGTGACCAAATGGGGTGGAGGGGTTCACCAAACACAAAGCAAGCAATCGATTCTCCAGCAGACACCAGCTAAGTGTCCTCTAACTCAATTTAATTCTGACACTGTCTGTCATATCAGCTAGTGTGACAGGTAGAAGACTCAGTCTCACAAAGCTGAGCTCCACTTCAGAGGCTGATCACAAGCCTCAGGTTATTTTGCCTGTGCTTCTAACTGACTGAGTGTAAATCAGGGTTCCCACAGCCTCCTCCTTAGGTTCAATTAATTTCCTAGAGTGGCTCACAGAATTCAGAGAAAAACTCACATTAACTGGTTAATTACAAAGGGTACAGATGAACAATAGATTCCCAGGGTAAGGTGTGTGGGAAAGAGCATGGAGCTTCCATGCCCTCCCTGGGCACGCCACCCTCCAGAACCTCCAGGTTTTCAGCTATCTGGAAGCCCTCTGAAGTCAGTTATTATTATTATTTTAATGGAGGCTTCATTACATAAGCATGATTGATTAAATCATTGGCCACTGATGATCAACTTAGCCTTCAGCTCCTCTCCCCTTCTCAAAGGTTGCAGGGTGGGGCTGAAAGTGCCAATCTTCTACTCCCATCTTGGTCTTTCTGGTGACCTGCCATCAGTCAACTCACCGGCATACAAAAAGACACTTATCATTTGGAAGACTTCAAGAATTTTTGAAGGTATATACCAGGAAGCAGAGACAAAGACCAAATACATATTTCACAATATCACACAAAAGAAGTTTTTAATATTTTGCCAATATAAAGTTTGAAAGAATTATTTTCATGGGCATTATCAGATTTTAAATTCCCCTTTTTTTAGTTGCTAGGGTTTTAAAATCATAAATAGATGATGAATTGTCAGATTTTATTCCTGTATCTATCAAGATGATCATAATTTAGTTAATTACATTTATTTTTAAATAATATCTGTAAATTGATTTAAAATGTTCAACAACCCCCTCTTCAGATTCCTGTTAATGTTACAAATAAAACAAATCAACATTTGTATGCATATGAAAACTTGGGTCTCAGAAAATACCCTCAGAAGCAAAGTTTCTCTCTGACCTGCAAGGCAAGCCATAGAGACAATCTTCTTTTTCCCCAAGGTGGGTCAGAGAACCCAGAACCCTCGTTCCCCAAAGCTAGCCATGAAGCACAAAAATATTACCCTAACAGTTCCCTATCTTTCTGTGAACAGCTGGCCATCAAGAAATTAAGGCCCTCACTACAGAGGGGTTCTGCCCCATCCCTGGGAGAAAGGAACGCCACACGGAGACAGTTCCTGCAGGATTTCTCTACTCAGTCTATTTGTATTAACTTACACTTTTTGTCCAGTCACAGTTCTACATGGCTGTCCTTGCTTTTTCTAACCTAAACGTAAAATGGACACTTTTCCCTCTGTCCTTGGGTCTTCATTCTGAAGGCTCTCGTGCCATATAAAAGTATAATAAAATCAATTTGTAATGTTTTCTCCTGCTAGCCTATCTTTTGTCATAGGGGTATCCACTGTGACCCTAATGCTTCTACAAAACAAACATAATTTTGCTCTTTTTTTCCCCTATGGAATAGATTTTGTAAAACTCCTTTATATTTAAAATTTTCTACAAGGTTTTTTTCCTGCTTCCTTTAAATAAAACCCTTTCATTTCACTTCTCACTATTAGGAGCCTGAACTGTCCTTAAACAAAATCTTTGGTTCACTATAGCTTTATAAAGGGCTGATTTTCTATTCAATTCTACAGAGTAATTTCTGCATGTTATTTTTGTAACTATAGCTTTTCCTTTGGAATCATAAACTTAAAAATTATAAAATTTGATTTATCATGCAGAAATTGTAGTTGATTATAACACACTGTTACTGTTAGAAATAACTGAAAGGGGAATATTAGAAATAACAGAAGAGGGGATATTAGAATTAAATAAGTAAATATGATATACTACATTGTTAGAGAATGTTACGATACCAGTTTTAAAAACATTTGGCAATTTCTTCACTGAATATGCAGAGAACACTAAAAATCACAGTAATTTAGGGAATCTGAGATAATGAATTTTAATGTAAAAAATTCATCTCTCAAATAATTTATTCATCAAAATATTAACAGAGATGTTGAAAACGCAACCATAAAATTTTAAAATCAACAGGATTAGTAACATTAAAATGAAAATCAAATGATTCTATACCTAGAAAACCCCATAGTCTCTGCCAAAGGCTCCTAGATCCAATAAACAACTTCAGCAAAGTTTTAAAAAACAAAATCAATGTACCAAAATCAGTAGCATTTCTATACAGCAATTACCATTAAAACTGAGAGCCAAATCAAGAGTGCAATCCCATTAACAATAGCCACAAAAAGAATAAAATACCTAGACATACAGCAAACCAGAGAGGTGAAAGATCTTTACAACAAGAATTACAAAACACTGCTCAAAGAAAGCAGACAACACAAACAAATGGAAAAACATTCCATGACCATGGATAGAAAGAATTAATATTGTTAAAATGGCCATGCTACACAAAGTAATCACATCAATGCTGTTCTTATCAAACTACCAAGGATATTTTTCATAGAACTAGAAAAAACTATTTCTAGGCCAGGCACAGTGGCTCATGCCTGTAATCCCAGCACTTTGGGAGGCAGAGGTGGGTGGATCACGAGGTCAGGCGATCGAGACCATCCTGGCTAACACAGTGAAACCCCGTCTCTACTAAAGATGCAAAAAATTAGTTGGCGTGGTGGCATGTGTCTGTAATCCCAGCTACTCAGGAGGCAGAGGCAGGAGAACGGCATGAATCAGGGAGGCGGAGCTTGCAGTAAGCCGAGATTGTGCCACTGCACTCCAGCCTGGGCGACAGAGCGAGATTCCATCTCAAAAACAAAACAAAACAAAACAAAACAAAACAAAACAAAACAATTCAAAAGTTCATATGAAACCAAAAAAGAGCCCAAATAGCCAAAGCAATCCTAAGCAAATGAACAAATCCAGAGACGTCACACTACCCAACTTTAAACTATCCTACAAGGCTACAGTAACCAAAATAGCATGGTACTGGTACAAAAACAAACACACAGACCAATGGAACAGGATGGAGAACCCAGAAAACAAAGCCACATACTTGCAACCACCTGATCTTCAACAAAGCTGATAATAAACAATGGGGAAAGGACTCCCTATTCAATAAATGGTGCTGGGATTACTGGCTAGCCATTTGCAGAAGATTCAAACTCAATCCCTTCCTCTCACTACATACAAAAATCAACAGAAGATGGATTAAAGACTTAAATGTAAAACCTAAAACTGTAAAAACCCTAGAAGGAAATCGAGGAAATATTATTCTGGACATCAGCCCTGGCAAAGATTTCATGACAAAGACTCCAAAAGCAACTGCAACAAAAACAAAAATTGACAAGTGGGACCTTCCTTACCAAAGTAAAGAGCACTTGTGCCACAAAAGAAACTATCAACAGAGTAAACAGACAACCTACAGGATAGAAGAAAATATCTGCAAACTATGCATCTGACAAAGGTCTAATATCCAGCATCTATAAGGAACTTAAATCAGCAAGTAAAACACGACTCCATTAAAAAGTGGGAAAAGGACATGAGCAGACACATGTCTGGAGGTTGCAGTGAGCCGAGATCGCGCCACAGCATTCTAGCCTGGCAACAGAGCAAGACTCTGTCTCATTCATAAATAAATGAATAAATAAATACAATGAAAACAATAACCTTCCTAATGGACTCTTAACAGGAATTTTACTTTTTTCATTTGTTTGACATGCAAAAAACTTTTTCCCTGCAACTTTTAAGTTCTGGGCTACATGTGCAGGATGTGCAGGTCTGTTACATAGGTAAACATGTGCCATACTGGTTTGCTGCATAGATCAACCTGTCACCTAGGTATTAAGCCTGGCATCCATTAGCTATTCTTCCTGATGCGCTCGCTCTCTCCATCCTCCGTCACCCCCAACAGGCTCCCTGTTGTCTGTTGTTCCTTCCCATGTGTCCATGTATTCTCGTCGTCAAAAAATTTGTTTTTAAAGCAGAGAAATGTTGAAGTAAAATCTGAGGCTATAAATAATAATTTTAAAAGAAGTAAAATTTCAGTCAAAAGGAAGAGGAAATTAACTTCTACTGTACATCTATTATGGTTAGGTACCATGTAAGATATTACATGTTTGAAATTTATTTTATCCTATGATATCCTGCCAAAGTCGTTGAACCTTATTTTATAAAGAAACTGGGCTAAGGGAAATAAAATAACTTGAGTTGCATTTACATAGCTAGTAACAGGAAGTGCCAGAATTAGTTCAGCAAAATCACTATGTTCTTTAAGTTTGAATAGAAAAGACTAAACAGAGGAATACTGCCAGTGCCATATAATGGAAGCATAAGGGCAGCATTCACATACAAATACTGAGGAGACCGCATAAAGACAGGAATCCTGCTCTCACGGAGACAGATAATTTCTCTCCATGTTAAAGTAGACAGAAATTAGTTTAAAATAGAAAATAAAACATGGGTGCTATGTTGTAAGCTGTGCCAAGATTATGTACATTAGTGTTAATGATCAGTATTTGTCATTTTTATTTTAAAAGGGGATACTTAATGTCAGGAAATCTGTAATATGTTTTATTTGAGAAACATAAATAATGTATACAGATTTATATGGGATGGAAAATAAATTCAAGTTCTAGGTTTTTTAAAGAAAGAAACTGCTTATAATAACAAAATTAATAAGTATTTATGTTTGGCCATGAAAAAAAGTTCACTGTGTTTTTATTCTACCACTAGTCCCTCCTAACTGTCCACAGCATCAGTGAAACTCTTAAATCCCAGAAAGTAAGCATAACGTATACTGTCTTCATTTTGAGTTATGATTATGAGATAATAGACTTCTCTCCCAACAATTTGTTTCTACTAGCACTCTTTGATCAATATGTCAAATTATGCCATATGTTTTGTAAGACAAAAGGTGGCTTCTGAATACAAATATTTTTACAATAAAGTGTTACCTTTTTCCAGTAGATGAGAGTCTTACAAATAGTTTGTTGGTGATGGGAACAACTTTCTGGATAAACACCTGTTGATCGTCTCGCTCTCCAAAAGGTCCTTGATCAGAAAACAAAAATGTCAAAAAATTAAAATTTTAGTTCTTTCATTTTACAAAAGGAACATTACTCTTAATACAAGAAAAGAATTTCTCATACATACCAATATGGTATCACATTTCAGCTCACAATCAGACATGGAATAAATGTATACAAGTACTTCAATTTGCATTAAAAAATTTTTAAAGAAATACACAATTATTTCTAAGTTATATTTTACATATAACTAAGGCTGTAAAAGCTAAAGGAAAAAATGTCCTAAGGTGCTACGTTAACAGTACTAGCCGGAGACCTGTTAAGATATTTACTATCTTTGCGGATGTGCTTAGATTCTTATAACTTAAAAAAGGCATATACATTAAGTCATTTCATGTACTGATTTTACTTTTTTGAGAAGACAACACACAAAATCTTAAAATATAAAGTGAAACTTCATCAGATGGAATGTAATTAGTTGAAGCTTCTGTTAACCACATTTCTTCCTTTAGTATTTCTTCTTTTTAAGGATGCAAATTAAAAAAAAACACACAATTTTATATAAGGTAATTGGTAAACCAAAAGAGAAAAACAAAGTACAGTATGAAGACTAAAGTACAGCATAAAATTTACTACTGGGTTGCACCCTGAAGCTTTTCAATCTAAAATGAAAGATTCAATTATTTTCACTTTATTGTATTTGGCAAGACAGATAAATAGCCTATTATATTTTAGAAAGATCCTGAACAATAACATAAAGAAAAAAGTTTTTGTTTAAAACTTAAACATAAAATTTTAATAATTCTCTTTTCCCATTATACATAGTAGCTAAAACAGTATCAACTTACAATTCATAAAAGTATTGTAAAAGTTTTACAATAAAATTTTAAAGACAATATATCCCAAGTTATGTTACACGAATCATGCATGTGCTTAATAAATGAACCAATGTCATCTTTATTATTAGTTAGCAAATACTTATACTGTACTTAGCATGTGCCACCGTAAATGCTTTCCAAATATAAACTCATTTTAATCACCATAATAACCACTTAAGGGAGGTGCTATTATTTACTATCTCCATTTTACAGATGAGAAAAATAAGGCACCAAGAGATTAGTTAACGAAAGATCTCATAGGTCTTTATATGACGGAAGTGGAATTCAAACAAACCTAAGCTGTCTGGCTCTTCACGGTACTACGCAGTTGCTCAATTACTGGAACTTTCTGATCTCTAATTTTATTAAAATGAAATGACAGTCCTCATTCAATAACTCATTAACAAGGTTAAAATAGTGACCATGAATAAAATAACTCAGAATAAAATAACTAGGAATAAGAAGACTATAGAACTGTATCTTCTCTCCCCTTGAACCTCATATTGACATGAGACTGACCCATAATCTATTCTTCATAGCTTAATTCTTTGCCCTCTCTTTCCCCACCTCCCTTCCCAAATTGGCTCCTTTCCTTGGAATACAAAATATCCCCAGATCTTTCCTAACTTTAATGAGGGAGAAAGTTGGAGGAATAAAAAATATGACCTTCGACTGCTTCTCGGCCTTTTGGCTAAGATTATGTGTAAAAATATGACCTTTGAACTTCCTTGCCTTCCAACTAGCTCCATTACTTCTTTCTTTCATGGACACCTCCAATATCTATTACCCCATTACGCACTACAATGTAGATTCCACCTTTACCACTCTACTGAATCTGGACTCTACGCTGTTCCACTGATCTATATGTCCAATTATCTCTGAGGATATATGTATTTTAAATACCACTGTAAAGAGGAATGAAAACCCTCCCTGTCCCCTTTATCTTACTGGGTTTTATAATTAATTCACAGGGCTGTTTATAAATATCTTTGTATTCACAATACACATGCTCTCCTTCAACAATACATCTACTCCTGGGGCTTTCAGGTGCTTCTTATATGCAGAATACTCATAAACATAACTTCTAGTTAAGGTCTTTCTCCAGAGACCAGGTATATCTTCACACCACAGAATAGTATCCATATGTATTATCACTCAAAATACACAAGTCTGAATTCATCTTTGTTTTCAAAATAAGTTCTTCTTTCTATATTTCTGTATTTAGTAAGTAATACTCAGCTACTCCATTTCCCAAGAATCCTTAGGGTCACTTTAGACTCCTTCCTCTCTCATGCCTGCCACATCTAGTCAATGACCACCATGCACTTTGCTTAATAAATTCCTCCTTTCTGGTTTCCTTGTTTCACTCTCTTAAGTCTTCACTGTCAAGTTTTCTTGCATGCTCTTGAAAGATGAATTATATATATCACAAATCTAGTATCAATCTCAAAATTCTTCAAAAGGTCCCCATTACTTACAAGATAAAATCTAAATTTCTTAGTTTGATATATAGATGCCTTCCATGATCTGGCACTGGCCTATTCACTCAGTATGTCTTACTATTCTTACCCACATGTCCTATAATCTAACAATTAATGACCTTCCTGACATTTTCCAAACTTGCCAAGTTCCCCTGGCTTCTACCCTTTTAACCTGCTGTTTTCTCTGCCAGGAATGTTCCAACTCTAGAATCTTACACACCCAACAAATGTCTATCCTTCATGTTATCAGTTCAAACATTAAAACCTCTATGAAGTGCTGTCTGAATCTCAGCTTCCGTCAACACTAAGTGGGGTATCTACCTCCTAAATTGTCAAGAAGATTAAATGAGAGCATATATTACAACCTCTAACACAGATCCTGGCACTGTCTCCTCTGGGTTCTTTTTGAACTATGCCTTTAAGCAGAGTTGCAAAATACAATTGTTTCATTTAACTCCTACTGCTCACTACATCGTAAGTTGATGTTCACTGCACTTTTTTAAATGTCTAGTATCTAGAACACAAGCACTCAATAAATATTTGTTTAATAAATAACAATATAAACTTCCAGTGCCTAGCATCATGCAGAGAACTGGGATTACATAACAACTGTTAAAACTGGTAACACTGCATATTTCTCTTTCTAAAAACCATAAGGCTGTGGTAGTAGAATTCTCTTAAGTGGCTTATAAGGACAGTAAGATTCTTTCAAATGGGGCTGGGGGTGGAATGATCTCTATGAAGACTGTGTATGTGTATGCACACGTGTGGATGTGTGAGTGTCCATGTGCACATGTATGTATGGTGTATAGAGAGAAAATCTAAACTAAACTTATACACCTTTTGCTGAAATCAGAGAACATCAATGGAGACATGCTACGTTGTCTCGTAATGAATATTATGATGTCATCAAAATGACTCATTATATAGGAACATTTTCTAGCTTCAAATTTTATTTTCAGTAGATTAACAAAAAAAATTTCAAATATCAAATGTACACAGCTATTACAGTTTTAATCATAAAAGTAGCTAACATGTGAAGATGACATTCTTTAAATGAGGAAACATTAATAAGAAAAATGTGCTCTCCTAACATTTTAATGAAAAATGCTGCAATAAAATAATTTCATGAATTTATAGAATTTAATCAGAAAGATACACTAAAATTCTGTTTAGAATTTCAAAATTAAAATAAAAAATTTGTATTTAAAACTCATTTTTATGGTTTTATTAGTTGATATGCTTCTTCTGAACAGCTAATATAGTACCTAAAAATGCCCTAAAATAACCTAACTCACCTATGTCATTTCCAGAGGAATAGCTACCATGACTTTCTGTCTCTTCCAGGGAGAGTATCTTGAATGACGCTAAAGGAGTAGAACCTGGTTGAGTAGAGATCATTCCTCTGAATCGTGTTACTGTCCACGTCCGGACATGATTATTATCTGCACAGACTAGCAGAGAAAGAGAACACAAAAGAATGCAAAATTACTTTTAAAAACTCATTTTAACTTTTTTCACTATCATCTACATTAAACAAATCAGAGTATAAGTGGCAAATAATATATTTATCTTAAAACCATACGTAATTTGTATCTACTTAACTGAGAAAACTGAGTATGCTTTACCTTGCTGAAAATATAAGGTATGTCAAGTAAACCTACAGATCCTCATAAAAATAGCTTGTAGGGTATAAATGTAGTAAAGGTTAAAAATAATGTGTGTGTAAGAAAAAAGATGCTGAATATTGTCCTGTTCTGTGGCTAAACTACATAGTAAACAGTTTCCTAGTTTATTTTTCCTAACTATAGAAACTGCTGCTGCTTATGCTACTCAAATATTAACCTAGATCAGGACTTACCGAAAAATTATTGGCACAAATGACATTTGTCAAACATCTTAAGCAATCAGCTATTTATTGCCCACTCATCGTTACATTAAGGAAAATTAAGATTCTGTACTAAAGCTGAGCAATATTTTTATATAAAGAAAGTCTGCATTTAAAAAACATGCTTCAATTAGTTTTATTATGCTAACAGAATATTAACTGAGCATATACTGAAATGTCTCCTAATCTATCTCTACTTTTTTTTGTCTGAGTAGATACTCTGTTTGAAAATATACACCATAAAATGTATTACTAACGCAAAAACTACTTTTTTGGCATGCTTTAATAAAAAATATACTAATTTTGCCACTCATGATTTTAGAAAATCTGCTATTATTAGCAATGAGCTATGAACTCATCCGTAAATATTAGGAAAGTATCCAAAATTTCTTATATACACACATACATAATATTTACTACCAGGTAAAAATGTGTTACATATTTTACAGTTACACATATTTTAAACAAAACTTTAGAAAGAAATTTAATTTTGGCAAATAGATATAAGTAACAACTGTGTACTTTCTATTCTTATGTAACAAAATTCTCAATTACTAGACTGTCAGTTTTCTGGTGAAAAGGAGACATTTTGTACTAGGCTATTTAATTTCATGGGAAATCATTTCCTGATTTCACTACTAAGCTTACTAGGATTCTGAAAAATAATTTAAATATTGTTAGTTGATTCAATTGGACAACTACGTCAATTTTGCTAATACCAGTCATTATCTAAAGTTTTTCTTTAAGGGATCAAACTGCACTATAAGGAAAACAATGTCATTACATATGTGTTAATATCCACCAGGTGGCAGAATAACATAACTAAGTATACATAAAATACTCCAGATTTTTTCTTAAAAAGGATATTTCTCTTGATAAACTTACATAAGTTTCAAACCTACATGAAATATCTGATGTTAAAATACAAGTTTTACAAAGTAGTTTCTTGGTATCACATCCCACAATAACATTATAACCACAATAGCAATTATTACAGAGTATCTCTATACGTTACCATCGAAACATCACAGTAACCCTGCAAAACGGCCTATTTTCCCAGAGCATTGAGTTGCCTTATCTCATAACATTTATTCAGCATCTTTTATGTGTCAGAACTATGCTAAGTGCTGAGAACAGAACAAAGTTTCTGCTATTGGAAAACTTCTCTAGAAGACAGAGATAATAAACAAGCAAATAAATGATTAAGTGATAAAGCTATGAGGAAAACAAAGCAAGGTACTGTTAGAGAAAGTTATTGTTGGACAGAGGTTTGGCTAATTTAATTTAAAGCAGGTGGCCAAGGAGTCTTCATTGAGAAGGGATTTGAAATGCCACCAGAATGACAAGAATGCAGCCAAACAAATATCTAGGGGCAAACCATTTCGAATAAAAAGAACAAACGCAAAAGTTCTCTAAGGCATTTTTAAAAAATAGAAAAGCCAAAGGTTAGAGTGTTATCAGCAATGAGAAAAGTGACATGGGAGTTGGGAAGAGATTTTAAAGGTAGGTAGAATCTAGAATAAGAAAAGCCATATAGGCCATGGTAGAAATTTAAATTTATTCTAAATACAATCAGAAGCCATCAGGAATCAGACTTGGTTTGCATTTCTAAAAGATACTTCCGGCTGCTGTGTGGAATATGTACCACAGAGAGGGAAAAGCTGAGAAGTTACTAGTCATCTAGGGGAAAAAGGATGATGATGTGAGATAATAGACTGACAGCAATGAAAAGTGATTGGATTTCTGACATAATGTGGCAGCAAATCCAACAGGACTTACTGGTGAATTGTACTATATGGGAGGTGAAAGAAAGGGAGAAATCAAGGATGATTCCTAGATTTTCAGCGTTAGTAGATAAGTAGATGGTGATACTGCATACTAAGATGGCTTTTGAGACAGAAATCGTTAAGTTCCATTTTGTCCAACTTAATTTGAGATGCCTATTAAACATACAACCAGAGATCCAGACACTGGATGCACAGGTTTGGAACTCTTTGGATGGTCACAGGTGGAGGAAAGTTTGGGAGCCAATGACATATAGTTACCTACTATTCAAACAACCGGGAAAGTGCAGATAAAGAAGAATAGAGAGTACAGGAAAGAGCTCAAGGGCAATCCAACACTCACCAATTGGGCAAAAGAGGAGGCACCAGCAAGAGTTAGAAACTCCTCAGTGGGGGAGGGGAGTAATGTTTTATGAAAACCTAACAGAGACTGTTTTAGCAAGGCCTACTTATACCACAAACAATTATACATTCAATAAAAGCATAATCAGTCAGCTATGGACTGAATTTCAGCTCCACATGGTGTTTAAATAGATTGAGAAACTTTCACTACATCTTTCACAAAAGATGCATTACCTTCTAGCCAGCCTTCATAAAAACAAATCTGATACATGAAAATCACGTTTGTAAAAGTTTTAAGTTGGGTAGGAACTGCTCTACAAAAGGAGTTAATGTAAGACTCCTCTAGAAAGCAAGCTCTACTGACATACCCAACTCACAATGCAACTTTCACAAAGCCTTTTAGAAATCATCTTCCATACACAATTAATTTCTTCAATAGAATTTTACTTTGTAATCGGAAAGTACTATTTGTTAAACTTGAAAATTAGTAATTTTTTATGTATCCAATTAGTATTTAAATTTTAAAAATTTTTATATGACTATACAAGAACTCAAACCCATGGAAAAGGTTATTTTCTTCAAATAATCCTCTATAATTTAATTTTTATTATTTTATGAGGATGACAATATTCAAAACCCCATTTAAATCCACAAGTTTTAGCATAAACCATTAAGGGGGATAACCGGGATTTATAGTTAAAAAGAAAACTTGAAAAATTTAAGTAAAAAATTCTCTTAGCACGGGTCCAAATAATATTTGCAAATAAATATGGCTGAGAGGCTAAAAGAGAAAAAACTCACATTGCGGCGCTAAATGTATTGGTCATGAATAGTACCGCAAGGCAAAATAAAAATCCCACTTCTTTTTTGGTAGAAACGGGGTTTCACCATGTTGCCCAGGCTAGTGTCGAACGCCTGGGCTAAACCAATCCACCTGCCTTGGCCTCCCAAAGTGCTAGGATTTATAGGCGTGAGCCACTATGACCAGCTCAAAGAAATCTTTAAAAGACAATCATAATTTCCTCAGTTATTAAACTTTTCTAGTACTTCTTTTAGTATATTTTTCTCACATAAACACTGCGTTTTCATTCTTTTAATTTGCACGGGTACAGAAAATAACACACAAGGCCAAGTTCTTTACCAGTACTAATGAAATTATTTTACCTGATACAAGATGCTTCTCTGATAGCATGATTTTTGTTACAGGACTTCGGTGAACTGTGAAAGTCTGAAAAAGCTGAGGACCTGATCCAACTGTCTCTGGGTGTTGTACAATCACTCGTACTGCTCCAGAGCTCGTACCATAGGCGATCTCAATCCAGTTACCACTGACACCTATATCAAGTCGAGTTGACAGGTGATATATTACGGAATGATAATAAAAAAGCTACCCTTGCAAAGCTTCCCTTAGGCAGAGCCGGATTCACTGTTTATATCAGCCCTAAATCCAGTTCAGTAAAAAAAAAATCTTAAGACTTCTCGGGTCATCTTAAAATCATTATTTCCTTGACAAATCTTTTCCTAACCTCACTTCAAGATGTAACTACTCACCTCCTGCCTTGCACTATTAGGTTCTATCACAGCAATTATAACACATTATTCTGTACTTATTTATATGTCTAGCTACTTCTACTCCTTATTGACAAAGACTGAATCATAATCATCTTTTTATCTGTCACCTTACAGAGTACCTGGGACATAGTAGATACTCAACATAGTTTAAAGAATTCATAAATCTGCCATGCCAAGAACACTACATAGTATCCCAAAAGCAATATTCCTTATTATGTGTAGCCTAGAATTACCATCTGTTCTACTTAAACTACAATACTAAATCATTCTCAAATGGTCAACTACAATACTAAATCATTCTCAAATGGTCTCAAATGGTCAATCATTCTCAAATTCTCAAATTCTCAAATGGTCACATAATTCTCAATGGTCAATAAATACTATATATATAAATACTATTGAAGTTTCAAAACACTGTGCTAGGGAATAAACAGATCCATTACATTGCTTCCATCATACTTACAATATGTTGTTTCTTCTAATCATCTAAGGTTCAGCAGTGTCTTTTCTTTCCTTTTTTTACAAAAGTGCCCAGTCCCCATCATAAATTTAGATAGGAAAAAATTCAGCAACCTATACTCTTAAAAGCTTCACAGATAGAGAACCTCTTAGCTTTACTAGCTGTTCTAGTTTTACTAACTGATTCATCTGAAAGTACCTGAATCAAAGGAAAAAAAGCATGTCATGAAAAACACTTCCTATAACCAGAAAGATGACTGCATTTTCATGTCTTAAAATCCCCGCCACAACAAAAGAAGTGCTTTGATTTGTAAAACTTGCCCAGTTTTATGCCTGCTTTTTAACTAGATTAAAAAAAAAATCCACATCTCATTCTAGAGCAGGGGTTGGCACACTTTCTGTAAAGGGCCAAGTAGTAAACATTGTAAACTCTGCATGCCACACTGTCTCTGTCACAACCTCTCAATTCTGTCATTGTGGCAGAAAAGCAGCCAAAGACAGCTGGTATCAAAAAGAGCCAGCTTGGCTAGAAATCCATGGTTTACTGAACCCTATTTCTAGAGCAATACAATTTAAGTCCTACTATGGTTTCAGTCAAATTCATGGGTATACTCTTGAATATTTCTTTCATACTAAAAATTATGGTTTCCTTTGTTAATTTAAATAAAATGATGACTTATATAAGTAGCACATCCAAACCTATTATTATTACTGAATATATATTGTTTATTAGAACTCCTTTCATTACAGATAAATTTTAAATTTCCCCTTTGTGTTTCTCTCTTACTCCTTTACAGAACTAGTCTGTTACTTTCATTGCAATGGCCTCTAAAATGCACTGAAAGTTATAAAACACCTTTTTTCTACAGCTTACATTTTTAAATTCCCAAGAAAATAAGCTTAGTTTCCAGTAGTAGTCTAAGAACTTTTTATTTTTTAAAGTTCCTAATTTTGATGTGAAAATTAGTTATTTTAATAGGAAGATAAATGTGCAGATTTTTTTTTGTAATTTCAGCTAATATTATAATAATATGGCTCAACAAATGCAATTCAGCAGAAGTTCCAATTTTCCGCCTCAAATTATGTTTGTTTACTAGTCATGTTTGACTTCAGTATAAAACTGAATACAAATTTTAGACTTTGTAGAGATGAAATCCTTAGCACTACAATTCTCAAAAAGAAAGACACCAGTTTAATTTGATCTAGTCACATAATAAATTAATGAATAAAAAGATAAAAAGTCAAGAATGTATATAATTGGCCATGTACTAACTTGTTTTGGGTGTGAGGTAAACACTCAGAGCAGTAATAGCATCATTTGAAGGATCATGATACAGTTCAGTTACAAGAAGATCATTATCTTTCATCCGCAAGGGGAACTTCTGCATATCTAAAACATAGACAATTTAAACAGCATTAAAATAAATAGCATATCTATTTAAAACTGATAGGTAATGTTTTCTTGTTCTCATTTAAAAAATTACATTAAGCAGGAGCATTTTAAGTGACTGTACACTTACCTATGTAATATATCGATCCATTGTTACATCCCAGCAGAAGGAATGATCCAGCAGTGTCGTAACTAGTTATAGGAACAACATCTTGAACCTGATGTAGTAAGAGTATTATTAGATGTTAGATAGTAATTACAATTTCTGTTTTCTGGTCAATTTCCTCAAAACTTTGATTCTTCTGGTACAGAGGCAACCAACACCCAAATTTAGTAGGGCTTAGGAAATAAACTTTCTACAGGTGCATGCATGCACACACATATACACAAACACGCTATAGAGAACCCACCAATATACTTCCTTCAAAATATTTTTTTAATTGTATTTCCCACAGCAGTACTTTCCTTTCTCAATTTCAATGGGTTGTCTCCTCTTTTTTTGCATGTGATCACTAGATCGCAGCCCACTGGAACTGAAAGGCCAAGTCTGACCAGCTCCCTCTCTTTTCCCCTTCTCATACAAGAGATTAAACGACCTGTCCAAAGTCACACAGTAAGCCAGTGATAGAATTAGAACTAGTAAACAAAGCAACTGATTTCCAGAAAGTACTTGGTCCCTTGATAATTTATTATTTCTCTGAAAAGGTGGTATTCTCTATTTTTCATTCTCCTTATTAAAGATTACTTGCTTTCTAGGAAATGGCAAGGCAAACAAAGTCTCATATGCATTTATTTTTTTAAAGTACAGGAATAAAAAAATTAGTTTTTCCAGGAAAATCAATCTAGTTTACAAATTAATACCTTTCCATATTTGCACTAAAAGAAACAGCAAAGGGCTTGAATTTTACCACAAAACAAAACAAAAGCAAACAAACAAAACCATAAAAGTGTGGGCGTGGTGGCTCACGCCTGTAATCCCAGCACTTTGGGAGGCCGAAGCGGGCAGATCGCCAGAGGTCGGGAGTTCAAAATCAGCCTAGCTAACATAGTGAAACCCTGTCTCTACTAAATATACAAAATTAGCTGGGTGTAGTGGCGTAAGCCAGTAATCCCATCTACTCGGGAGGCTGAGGCAGAAGAATCACTCGAACCCGGGAGGCAGAGGTTGCGGTGAGCCGGGATCGTGCCACTGCATTCCAGCCTGGGCAACAGAGTGAGACTTGGTCTTCAAATTAAAAAAAACAAAAAAACAAAAAAAAAGTGTTTGCTAGGATAGTCGCAATACTATTTTAGTAGAGTACTATTCTACTCTTCATCAAAATTGATCTTTCCTGTTTAGAGCCAGGCCAGACATGCCTATTAAGCTTCTTCATAGATGGCACTTAAATGAATTATTAGACACCAAGTTTTGCTTCCAAGTCTAAAAAATGTCCAATAATTTAAAAGTTAAAAATGTTAAGGGACTTTTACTTTCATATACTATATCTGGCTTTCATTTGAAAAGTTAAAATCTAAACATTATCTGCTTAACATTTAAGTACTTTTTATGTACCACATATTATCCAAGAGAACAAACACTGAACTAGAGATAAGGGATGTGGGGTATCTCCTTGCTCTCTAGGAGCTGGTAAACTTGTGAGAAAGAAAAATAACAAACAATTGTAGTGTGTCAGGCACTACAATAGACTAAATACAATCAGAGGAGAGAGGGGAAGAATTGACATCTCAATGCTGGTGGGTGAAGAGCAAAGATCAAGGAAGGGTTCACAGAGGAAGTGAAGCTTGAACACTGAAGTCAACTATGAGTTAAGTAGGGCAAGGGGAAAGGGAATATCTGAAGAGCAAGTGAAAAAGCACAGAATCTAGTTTCATTCTAATTAAAAACAGGAATAACTAAAACTTGGAAATAATGATTCCTCTAAGCTCTTCCTGATATAACCCTAATTTCTCTATGTACCCTCTCAATGTCATGCAGTTATGAGTTACACTAGAAATATCTCAAAGAACTCAATTGTCATGCCCTATCCTGAGGTCAGGCTTTTAATTAAAGCTAATGCCAAAACATTTTATACCAGGTAAACATTAAGCACTTTTCAGTGATATCGGTAAAGATGTCTAAAGGATGGAGGGGAGACTGCTTTACACACCACTAACCAATTTTCTTACCCAAGTTAACTAAATCATCTTAGCTCTAGCACTAAAGGAAAGGGCTTAAACTCCTACCCCAGAATCTTCATGGCAGGAAAATGGGGACAGATAAGGCCATGAGATTCTTCTCCCTTTGGACACTTTTTTCTTTTTTTCAATGAAAGAGCAGGAGGAGCCTAGCATTTCCCAAGGCACAAAGGCAAACATTTTAACCATTTATTCTCCGGGAGGATGGGCGCTAGGATTAAAGCCTTGCTACTTCCTTTTCTGTAACCCTTAATCATGATCTGCTTTTCTTTCCATGTCTACCCCTCAGTACAGGGAGAACAGAGAAAGCAGAGGATAAGCAGAATCACAGTGAGTTAGAACTGCCGAGTTCTTCTCTCCTAGCACAAGCAAGGAAGCAGCCACTGTGTAGCCTCCTCTTCTTTATCCTAACAACTTCATGGCAAGAATCCAAGAAACCATACTGATTAGTATGCATGGTTCAGTCATGTGGTCACAAATAAAATATGGAAGTGGATTTTTCTCTTATAAGGTAGCACACAGTGATTACCACTAATCTCTACATGTAAATTTAAATGTTTTACAGTTTTAAAATACCAGTCTATCTTCCCATATAAGGCCCCTAGAATCTTTTAACTACAATCTCTATACCTGTAAACTCATCATTATTTTTTACAGGATGTTTTAACCTTCATCCATTAATTTTCAAATAATCACTTACCTAAATTTACCATCGTATTTACCACTTCCCAATTTCCTAATCACTGCTTAATGCATTCCATTTCTTCCCCTTCAAATACAACCTTCTTCTCAAAAGGCATTTTTCTTTAGTAGTCCTTTCATTGAGGGTTATTGAGTGAGAAATTCTCTCTGAAAAAAACCCTTCTCATCCAGGTAGTTTTGCTGTGTATAAAAACCTAGGTTGAAAGTTACTTTCTCTGCCATTTGGAGAATGGCCATAGTCTTCTTCTGGTGTCTACTACTGGTGATGAGGAATCTGCTCAAAGTCTAATTATAGGCAAACTGTCACTATTCTGTGAATACTTTTTATCGTAATGTATCTTTTATTACAGCACATTTAAACATTTAGGCTGCCAAGACTTGGTACATTTCTTTAATCAATAAATTCATGTCCTTTTTCATTTCTCCAAAATGTTAGCCACTGTTATCTTTTCCAATATGGCTCCTCTAGCCTGTTCCTACATGAAATACTTTCTCACTTTTTCCTCCTTTTTCATATTTTCTATCTCACTCTCTTGGCTAAACTGGAAATGATTTTCTCAGATGTGTCTGTCAATTTACTAATTTTCTTTTAGCTCTGCTTCTATTTAACCATTAAATAAATTTTTAAAAAATTTTCAATGATCTTTTAATTTTTAGTGTTTTATTTCCCTCCATTTTCTGATTTGTCCTATTCCTTCAATACAGCAGCTTTCTAATTGTTCCATTATTTCCAATTTGGGGATTGCAAATTTTTTATGTTTGATGACTTTTCATCATTTGTTTCCATGTGAAGTTTATAAGTTTTGGGAGGTTATTTTAGTAGAAATTACTCCTTTGACAGGATTCTTGTGTGCTCTCTTTCGTGAAAGTGTTCTAACTGGTGTCATGTCTGTATATAGAAATGTAATTGGTCCTAAATCAGTATCTCAAATTGGAGCTCTCATACAACAAAGGCAAGTCTTTGTGCTTCAATTCACTCCTAATTTGAATATGTTGGTTTCAGTTTCTAATGGTTTACTCTTGCATCTCCATTTCCCATTCCAAGACACCAAACACACATCAAACTTTCTTGTTCCAAGACTACTGGGCAAACTTTTCCCAGTGTTCTCAGGGAATGAGAAACTTAAACCTTCAGATTTTTGCAGGAGGCTCAATTTCTACTGTCCCATGAAATCATGCCAGCTTTTGCTAAAATCCCAGATCCCAGAGACTTTACTTTGGTATGTGGTATGCAAGTGTGTATAAACAAACTAGTCAATTAACATAATTTAATACATAGTATAACAATATACATTGTTTCAATATTTGTATCTAATATTTCTATGTATAAATTTAGAATGTCTAAATCTAAGTAAGAATCTCATATTTCTTACTATAAATTCTGTAAGTAAGCAAACAGATCATACTTAAGAAAGCAGTCAAGACATCATACTGAGAAGTCAATCCTCTCTCTCTCCAACAAAATGTGGACCCAGGATTCCAATGCCTGCCTTATTCCTATTTCTAATATGCGGAGGTCTGTAAACCTATCACACACACAAAAAAAGTTTGCTTCTAACAGCAGTGCTACAGGTGCCTCACAACAGGAAAGAGAAAAGCTAAATTAAACAAAACTCCCAAATTCTTGTCCAGCCTAGTCCATCAGATCACAGAAATTCACTTTGAATTCTTCTTCCCAGAACCAGTATTTCCTCCCCAAACTCAGCCTCCACTGTGTACTTAGAGGCTAGGCTATCACTCAGATGGTACTATGGCTGAAGATCTCTATTTCTCAGAATACACATAGAGTTATCTGATTCTTTAGGAAGTAAAGTAGATAAGGCCTTTCTAGAGCTAACTTCCAAAGCTCTCTGCTTCGATCTGAGAATGAAACATGTATAATCCATGTTTCCAATACAAATCTAAATTTAAAATATCAACTTGGGAAATAGTGCCTAAAAATTGCTCTTATGCTATGTAACAGCCTAGGCTACCTACTTGACAATACCAATTAATTCCTTATTAATCTTCTTTTGTAACATAATTTTGTGTGTGTGGGTGGGGTGGGGGTGGAATTAAACAAAAAATGGAAACAAGAAACAGAAACATTTCTTTAAATTTTTTTTTTTACTTTTATCTTACCCGAATCAGACTCAATGCTTTTATAACATTTTCATTAATATTTTATTGAAACTGTCCTCATGATTTTGCAAAAAGCTTTTAAGATTACATACAAACCTGGTTCATCTGACTCAAATACTTAAAATCAACCTTGATTATGTAACTAAAGAACTACATGGAATCCCAGGTCTACTGCAAATATACTATTTATAATCTCTGCAGTACTTGATAATAGTCTTCAATGCCTTTCTCTTTACTCCTTCCTTACCCTTCTGTCACAGAGAAAGAAATGTCTCTACTCCCTGTGGGGTCAACCCTTCTAACTGTGCTATAGATTCCACATACACTCTTCACTTTTATGGGACCAGAAATAATCTCCATTCTTTCAATCTTCAGGTCCTTCCAGCAACTCTTCTCTCTAGCTACAAGTGTGCTCAAGCCTGTCCTAACCTAGAGGAAAAATAAAGCACCAAGTATCTTTTTTTTCAAACCAGCATTGATCCTTAAGCCATCACTTTGATTCTCTGCTTTCCTTCACCACCAAACTTCTTGAAAGGTATTTGAATCTGCTGTCTCCTTTCTCTGATCTTTTACTTCCTCATTTCCTGCCATCTAGCTTTCTTCCACCAACACCTAACATCTATATTTGAAAATGAAATCTACTGCCAAAATTAATGTCATTTCTCAATCATGTCATGTGTCTTTGGCTCTTCGTCGTCTATCCTGTCCCCTTAAATGCTAACGTTCCCCCAAAGTTCTAATTTGGACTTTGCTTTCTTTCTATATACCCACTCAATGGAAAATCTTATCAATTTTCTTATCACATAAATATTATGGAATCTAAAGATTTCTTACCCTTTCTTCTTTCCTAAATTCCAAAGGAGTACTTCCAACTATATAACTAACAGCTACACTTGAATAATCATAGGAATCTCTAAGTAAACGTATTAATCAATTTGACCATTCTTCACCCGACCCACCAGCCTATCTGCTTCTCTTCCCACGTTTCCTATCAATTCAAAATACTACCAGCTACTGGATTGCCAAACTAGAAACCCAAAAATAGAAATACATTTCTCTTTCTTCAATTTCCCACATCAATCAGATAGCAGACCTGTCATTTTAGGAAGGTCTATGAAATATTTTTCAAATGTACTCATCTTTGCCACCTCGACCACCACTGCCATTAGTTGAAGTGCTCTGCCTCTCGATTGCTGTATTGCTGTAGTAGATACCCTCCTGATCTCCAGTCCACCTTTCATTTTAGCAACCACTGTTATCTTTCCAAAACATGGATCTGCTTATGTCACTCCCTGCTTAAAGTCCTTAATTCTTCCTCTTTCCTTTAAGAATCAGGTATTAACCTTTTTAAAGTCTTACCTCTTTCTTACTCCTCTCAAGTACTTGAGAATATTTAGCGTGCTATCATCTCTGAACAGATTATGGGTTTTCACACAGATCTGTGCTCCTGTTCAGGAAATAAAATTTGCCTGGACTACCATGCTAAGGCATTGAACTTCGAACATTTAAAATAAATGGAGAAATGCCAAACCACAGTTTAAAAAACTCACTTATTTTCCAAAGTAACTTAAACTCTTGAAAATATGCTCAAATATGCATCTAGTAAAAAAATTGACCACTACATTTATTCAATATTTGTATAATCGAAACCAGAAACAATATTCTACAAGGTAAAAAAGATACATAATCAGCATACGTTTCAGAAATATTTTAACTTCTGTAATATGCTTTAGTTAAAACTAACCTGCCAGTGCTGAGTGACAGCATTCCACACTCCCACTTTCCCTGTATGACTCGTGGCCACCAACTGGTTACCAATAAAGAAGAGAGCATCTACAGGAACACCCAGGCTGAACACTCCTTAAATGACAATAAACAATGAAAAGGTTAATCAGTCACCATTTTTATAATTAATCAAAACCTGGATTAAAAACATCTTAAAGGTGACTAATTTAAACCTATTCTCATTACTACAAACTATGTGCTATACGTGTTTGGGGACCAGAAATAAGAAACTCACAAGCTCTTAAGCAGCTTACAGAACTACTAACGAAAGGAAGAATCTGCCCCAAGCCATCTCACAGTGCTCTAACACCTTATCCTGAAGCTTGGTTCCTAACCTCAGTTGATCATCAAAATAACCTGATTGACAGATTTAAAATAAACAAAACCAAACAAAAAGGATGCTGGGATCCATGCCAGACTCACTAAATCAGAAAACCTACTGTACTGTTACAAAATCCATAGGCGAGTTAGATGCAGCTTGTCCATAGACCCGATATTTAGGAACTAGTGATCTGAACACACAGACTTGGCAACCTCAACTATCCACAATGTGTCTAAATTCTGGAAATAAGCAAAAAGGAGAAAAAAGCAGCAAGAAGGCAGGCAATACTAAAAACAAACATTTGGGCCTTTTACTCAGAGCTTATTTTAAACCCCATGTTTTCCAGCACTGCAATCTCAATTTAATTAATTCAAAAGACACTACATTAGGCTTTAGGATTAAAAAACATAAGAAGATGAGATGTTACTAAGAACTTACATTTTAGTAGAGAAAAAAATGCAACCAATTATAATTTGATACAATAACAGAAGGATGCACAGGGCACAATAGTATCTACGGGGTAAAAGAGGACATATAAAGGTGGTTGAAAATATATCTTAGAAAAGAAGCCATCTGAGTTGGAGTTTTTAAAGGTTAATAGGAGTCCATCTAATTGGGAGACTGAATAATGGCAAGCTCAGGGAATCTGAGCAAACAGAAGATAAGTGTAGGTGAGCGAGGTTGTAATGAGCACATATCACACATCAACAGCAAAAGACCCAACAATGCCTAAGCAGAGAATTCTAGGCTCACCTTGGTATGGCATATTGGCCTTATACAGTTTTCTCTCTTTAGCAGAGTACTGCAGTAGGAGTCAGGAGAACCTGGGTTGGGATCCTGGCTCTCAGAGTACCTTTGTTTGCCACTTTTTTGGTTCTTATCTCAACTACAAAATAGGGTTTAAGCTAAATGTTTCAATGATCACTTGAGCTTAAAAATGTTATAACTGGCCAGGCACGATGGCTCACGCCTGTAATCCAGCACTTCGGGAGGCCAGGGAGGGTGGATCACTTGAGGTCAGGAGTTCAAAACCAGCCTGGGCAACATAGTGAAACTCCATCTCTACCAAAAATACAAAAATTAGCTGGGTATGGTAGCACATGCCTGTAATGCCAGCTACTGGGGAGGCTGTGGCAAGAGAATTGCTTGCACCCAGAGGCAGAGGTTACAGTGAGCTGAGACCACACCAGTGCACTCCAGCCTGGGTGACAGAGCAAGACACTGTCTCAAAAAAAAAGTTATAATCGAATTCTAGCACTTAAATAGCATTATCTTAATTATTTGAAAAACACTTTATGGGAAATATATTTTTATCTAATAATGCTGGGAAATAAGTCTCACCTCTAAAATACTATTTTATATAGATCTTTGGCTGCTTCAAGTATCAAGTTTATTTATTTTTAAAAAGTACCTGTGCCAATACAAACAACTTCGTCAGCATTTAGCTGAGAAAAAAATGCATGAAACCTTGAAGCACTCATGGGAAAAACAAAGCAACTGAATGCAATTATAACATGCTTTAAAAGCATAAGCCAGAAAGATTACTGATTTCTTTTGAATCTTATGCTAGTGCTAGGTATTCTCTTTTTGTTCAGAACTGTACTATACAGAAGACCAGTGACAAATAACACCTTGAAAACTTTTAATCAGTCTTGTAAAAGCAAGGCATCTAGCAAGAAGATGATACATGACAAAAAGAAACCAAACAAAAAACCTGCTAAGTATTGCCAGAAATATATTTTATATAAACATTTTAATTATATGTATAAAATCCATAATTATACAAGCATGCATATGAAACACATTATCTCAGCCCAAAAAGCTAGAACAAAATAAAGTACAACACACACACACACAGAGCTAAGTCCTTTGCCCAGAATTGGTTAAGAAATGAACCTGCCACTTCAAAGCATAAAGTCATCAGTTCACATTGTATATACAATTTTAGGGATTCTACATAATAGTACTTTACTGATGATAACAAACAAAGTGAACATGTTTTAGAACATGTGAAGCCAACTGTATTCAGTATCATAGGCTATGTGAAAGGCAGAAATGAAAACAGGAAAACCAACTAACATCGATTACTCCAGAGAAGGATGAGGTTCTCGGAAATCAAGGAAGACACTCTGAATGGTCTCACGAAATTTAAAATGTCACTCCTGCTTAGGCTCAACAATCCTGAGCACCAGTGACAGGGAAGACTACAGTATAAATAATGACCAGTTCCTGTCTTAAGGGGCCCTCTTGGTAAAATATTGCTTATAGCAGCAACCCAGTAACTCTGTCTTATCTAAGTTATAATGAAGGGAGTTCAGCGTCTGGGAGAGCCCTATCATGGATATACCACCCCTAACAATTTTCTTTGGATAGTGTTGTCATGTTCTGAAGAACATTTGTTAACAACAAATGGCTTCTTTTACAAGGCATGAACAAATTACTACTGTACCAGCTCATAACATAGCTACCTATCACATTAGCCTTTGAACATTAAGCAAGTAATAAAATTTCCTTCACTTATTGGTATGTTTCCAATAGTTACTTGAAAAAGGAAAAAGAAATCATAACTAGTTAACCTTCTGTTTAATTACCAGTGTATTATAATTTCAAAATTGTTTATGTTACTTTTTTTTTTTCCTAAAGTTGTTTGGGAGGACTTAAGCTGTCGACCACGATAGAATAAATGGCACCCGATTATTCTCCACTTCAAAACAACAAAAAAATTGGACAAAATACATGAAACAATTGTTTTTAGGTATTGGACAACAGGCAGCAGAGGACCTGACAGACGGAAACACACTGACAAGCCCCCACATTCCCCCCGGCTTTCTGCATAAGAGTACTTTCTATCACAGCATAGAAAGGTGAGACCCAAGTGATACGGTTTGGTTCTGTGCCCCACCCAAATCTCATCTTGTAGCTCCCATAATTCCCAGGTGTTGTGAGAGGAACCCCATGGGAAATGACTGAATCATGGGGACAGGTCTTTCCTGTGTCGTTCTCGTGATAGGGAATGGATTGTCTCAAGAGATCTGGTTTTAAAAACAGGAGTTTCTCTGCATAAGCTCTCTTTGCCTGCTGCCACCAACGTAAGATGTGACTTGCTCCTCCTTGTCTTCTGCCATGATTGTGAGGACTCCCCAGTCTGTGGAACTGTAAGTCCAATTAAACCTCTTTCTTTTGTGAATTTCCCAGTCTTGGGTGTCTTTATCAGCAGTGTGAAAACGGACTAATACACCAAATAAAGAGAGATGATTTCCCTGAACTGAGGAGACAAAGAACTTGAGGCTAGAATTTGTAGGTACAGTACAAAAAGGAAGGGAACCGTGCCACAGTGTGGAAGGGGTGGCATAAAAGTTGCATAAGCGTTTCCCTAAGACCCTGGCTAAGGCCACACTGCACCTGGGCAGGGCAAGAATCTCCAAGGAAAGAAAGGCTGCTGGCCGGGTGCAGAGGCTCACACCTGTAATCCCAGCACTTTGGGAGGCCGAGGCAGGCGGATTACGAGGTCAAGAGATGGAGACCATCCAGTCAACATGGTGAAACCTGTCTCTACTAAAAATACAGAAATTAGCTGGGTGTGGTGGCACATGCCTGTAGTCCCAGCTACTTGGGAGGGAGGCTGAGACAGGAGAATCCCTTGAACCTGGGAGGCGGAGGTTGCAGTAAGCCAAGATCGCGCCACTACACTCCAGCCTGGCAACAGAGCGAGACTCCGAAAAAAAAAAAAAGAAGGAAGACAGGACAGGACAGGACAGGACAGGACAGGACAGGACAAGACAAAGACAAAGACAAAGACAAAGACAAAGACAAGACAAGACAAGACAAGAGAAAAAAAGGCAGGCAGGCAACTTTAGGCCTAAGAGGTAACTGGAGATATCAGATATCACAGATCATGTGTGGGTAGATCGAGTAGTTCCAAATCAATACAAGTAGAGAGTTCTTGCTGAGCCCCTCAGGCATTCAGTTAAATAAGATTCCAGAAAAGCAACATCTTAAAAATAAGGACTACACCCTTGAAAAGAAGCCCTGCCCTAAAATTAAAAATAAAGCTAGAAGAGGCTACCTACCCCTAACAAAGTACTGAAACAAGCCTAACAGGTTCAAGATCCTTCCGTAATTTAATTGCCCACCAGAACAAAGCTCACAACTTTTAAAGGACGGCAACATGATTCATAACCCTACAAAATGTATCACACACACGTGTACAGCACATAATCAAAACTCTCTAGACATGTGAAACAGGAAAATGTGACCCAAAATAAAAACATGATAACCAGATATTGATATCAGCAGACAAAAACTTTAACAAATTAAATATCTATTATAAATACTAAAAGTGAGCATAATGAACAAAATAAATCTTAGCAGAAGAAACAAACTAGAAAATGGAATCAAAAAATAATGCTAGAGTTAAAAAGTCCAACATTTCAAATGAAAATTCACTAGATGAACTTAACTGCAGATTGAATACTGCAGAAGTATAAAAGACATTAAAGGTAGATCAATAAAAGATATCTAAACTGAAGAATAGAGAAGAAAAAAATGAAATAAAAAATCAGGGCTCCCACAACTTCAGGTTAATAAAGTGATCTAGAAAGCTCAAAAGTAGGAAGAGGGAGGGAGCAAGGGAGAGATGGAGAAAAGAGGAAGGAGGACAGGTACAGGCCTCCCTCAACTGTGTCAACCAAAAATAATGTCTCTAGACATTTCCAAATGTCCCTTAGTGGATAAGATTTCCTTAGTTGTGAAACATAAATCTAGAATATGTAAAAAAAATTTACAAATAAGTAACAGGATGACAACTTCATCAAAAAGGGGGCAAATGATTTAGAGACACTTCTCAAAATATACAAATGGTCATTAAGTACAGGAAAAGATGCTCAATATTATTAATCATCAAAAAAATGCAGTTAAAGCCACAATTAAAAGCACCGAACCATTAAAATCCACAGTGATGGTTCAAATTAAAAAGACTGACAATACTAAGTGTTGATTAGCATGTGGAGCAGCTGCAACTTTCACACACTGCAAGTAAAAATGTAAAAAGGTACTTTTGGAAAACAGTTTGGCAGTTTTTTGTAACCTTAAACATTCACTTTCCATATGACTAAGAAATTCCACTCCTATATATTTGCCTTAAGAAAGGATATGTCCACAGAAAGACTTCTACTTGAATGTTAACTGCAGCTTTATTCATAGTATCTCCAAATTAGAAATAAGCCAAGTGTCTATCAACAGGTGAATGGATAAACAAATTCTGCCATATTATTTCAATGGAATACTACTCAGCAATAAAAAGGAACAGACAACTGATACATGCAACAACATGGATGAATTTCAAAAGCATTAAGTTTAATAAAAAGCCAGGCACAAAAGAATACATACTATATAATTCTACTCCTGAAATTCTAGATAAAGGAAATCTAACCTATGGTGACAAAAAGCCTAAACTGCATAAACAATGCAGCTTATGTTGAACACTTTCTTTCCTTCTGGGAATCTGGAATCTCGATACATACTAGGCAAAGGATGCTGACATAACTGGCCTCTGGTAATGATCTGGAAAACCAAGTTTCTAGTAAGTTTCTCCGACAGATATTTCACAAGTATTGTCACAATTTGTTGCTGTAGGAATTAAGCACATCCTGAGAGACTCCACTAGAAGAGAACTCTTAGAAGCTTGCTCCTGGTTTCCTTCAGACTTTGACCCATGTGTCTTTTGTTGTTGTTGATTCTTTGTATGCTTTCATTGCAATAAATCATAGCTCTAAGTACCTCTATACGCTGAGTCCTGTGAGTCCTCCTAGCAAATCACTGAATCCAGGAGTGGTCTTACGACTCTTCACACAGATATAAAATTCTGCAGTTCAGTTAAGGGGTCCACATTAGATATATAAACATGCAAGCCATCGGCATATAGAAAGCATTCACAAAGGCTTTAAGATCATGAACAGAATAAATACAAAAGATGGAGTCCAAGGACTGGGCCCTGAGGTACGCCAATGTTGTGTGGTCAGGCAAATAAGGAAGAACTATCAAAAGGAACTAAGAAGAAACACAGAACTAGGATGAAAATCAGTACAACAAGGTGTCCTGGAAGGCAAAAGAAGAAAGTCTTCAAAGGCAAAGGAGTAATTAAGCAATATAAAACATACCAGACAACAGCTCTAGTAAGAGAAAGACTAGGATCTGATCATGGGATTTAGCAGAACAGAGATCATGGGTGACACTATCAATAGTTTTATGGATTGGTTGAGGGGAAAAGCACAATTAGAGCAAGTCTGAGAGAGAAGATGACATGGAAACAGTAAGATGAGATAACTACTCTCTCTCTACTGGTGCCTTGATACTGGCCTACTCACAGCCTTTAGAACTGTGACAAATAGATTTATAGAATAGATCTATCAGCCACCAAGAATACGTTTTCGTTACAGCAGCCCAAATGGATTGAGGCCCACTAGCTTTAAGAGAAGCAAAAAAAAAAAAAAAAAAGGAGGAATTTAGAAGAGAATGTAGGGTAGTCTTTGTTATTGCTTTTAAGGCTGAATTACTGCACGAATGTATGCTGATGAAAATGATGCCACAGAGTGGGAAATTTTTATTGATTTAGGAGAGAGGGGGAATTGCAATGTACTCGAGGAGTGAGGGGAAATAGCATCTAGTAGACAACTGGAGAAACTGGCCCTAGGTAAGAGCAGAGAAAATTTAATCACAGTAACAACAGAAACAATGGAAAATATCAGAACTGATACACATGTGACGATAACAACTTAGGGAAAATTTCTCCTGGTTTTCTCTATTTTCTCAATGAGAATGAGAGAGGTGTTGTAAGTTTACGGAGAAAGAAAAAATTATGAAGTATCACCCAGGAGAGTAACAGAGAGAACCAAAAAGGATTATATAGTAGGATTGCTGGGTAGCTTTAAAGGCACACTTGAGAATAGAGGTCAGGAATTGAGACAGCATTGGTGTGTGTGTGCATGTGTGGACATGTGCACGCACATTTCTTTTTCCCAGACATAATCAGCCATAGGGATGGACAGACCCAAGAAACTCGAGGCTCTGTGCTAAAGAGTGATTATAAGGACAGACTCCACATCTGACAAAAAGGGGAAGTGACCAATAAAGAGAATCCAGTGGGGTTGAAAAATTCAATCAGGGAACTGGAGCTTATAATAACTTCAAAGGAATGAAGGATAGTAACCCAGAGGGCAGCTGAAGGCTATGTCAAGTTTAAGTCTAGAAGGCATGAGATCCAAAACCAGAAGGGAGAGAAGGAAGGCTGGGAAAGAAGGAAAGGAAAATGGTCTAGAACAGTGGTTTTCAAAGTGTGGTCTTGGAAACATGGTTAGCTAAGACCCTTACCAGAAGTCTGAGAGGAAAAGACTATTTTCATGGTAACATGAAAAAAAATTTGCCTTTAAAAAATTTTTATTCTCTAAGAGTATACAGAGGAGTTTTCCAGAGGCTACATGACACGTGATGAGGTCACCATTAAGACGGCTAACAGAATCTGCAAATATATTTTTATTTTTTCCATAATTTTCTATAGTGGTGGGCTTACAGTATAACTAAACTTCCCAAGATTAACATAGTTTGTTCTAAATACTTCTAGTATGCTCTTATTAGCTATCTTCAGTTTATATCTGCTATAATCTCTGCAACCTCATTATTGTCCAATAAATTATTGTGAAATTCAAGTTTTCATGCACCTACAAAGAAGTACAAGAAATAAGTAAATACTGCTGTGTTGTTCTGCAATATTAGTATTAAAGATGTTTTGAAAGTTTTCTAAATTTTTATATTTTACCGAAAACTATTAAAAATTTTTTGTTCCACAATTTTAAAAAATATATTCTTACACGTAGTGATGGATCACTGGCTTTAAAAAGGAAAATTAGCACACTCGCCTGCTCAATCCATAGGTGCACCACCTAAGTCTAAAGATGCTGACAAAGAAAAATATGACAAATCAGAATTCTTTGACTCATAAAAGGAAAGACTCAAACAATTGAGCAAAACTGTAAATTTTTTTTTTTTTTTTTGAGACAGAGTGCCATTCTGTCGTCCAGGCTGGAGTGCAATGGTGTGATCTTGGCTCACTGCAACCTCCGCCTCCTGGATTCAAGCGATTCTCCTGCCTCAGCCTCCTGAGTAGCTGGGATTACAGGTACATGCCACCACGCCTGGCTAATTTTTATATTTTTAGTAAAGATGGAGTTTCACCATGTTGGTCAGGCTGGTCTCGAACTCCTGACCTCGTTATCCGCCCACCTCAGCCTCCCAAAGTGCTGGGATTACAGGCATCAGCTGCCATGCCCAGCCAATAAAAATTTTAAAATAACAAAGACTATTTTTCCCTCAAACTTTATAGATCTTAGCAACTTAACGTTATTGTGCTTTACGTAGCAAAACATTTTTGAATAGTATCATGTCAGTTGTAGGTTCACTGAGACTGAATACTCAAGAGTTTAAAGAAAAACAAATTGGCCAGGCACAGCGACTCACGCCTGTAATCCCAGCACTTTGGAAAGCCAAGGTAGGACGATCACTAAAGCTTAAGAATTTGAGACCTGGGCAACATAGTGAGACCCCATCTATACAATGATTAAAAAATGATAGCCAGGCATGGTGGTGTCTGCCTATAGTGTAGCTACTAAGGAGGCTGAGGTGTGAGGACTGCTTCAGTGCTTGAGTCCAGGAGGCTGAAGCTGCAGTGAGCTAGGATCACTTCACTGCACTCCAGCCTGTGTGACAGAACAAGACCCTGTCTCAGAAAAAAAAAAAAAAGGAAAGAAAAGAAGAAAAAGAAATTAAGTATTTTAAATAAAGATGTAAAAAACTCATTTAATCCAGAAATTGTTTGGTATAGACCTTCAAACTAGAAATGAAAAAGCTAATGAAGGATCTCAAAGGTAAGTTAAGACATCACAGTGGCTAGAGAAATACAACCAATTGCTAAGAGACTAATAAAGCCTTGAAAAGATGACAATGCTGAATGCCTGCTAGATGAAAAGTCCATGAAGAAATAACATGTTAACTTTTCAATACAGTAACTTTTCAATCTGAAAATCTGGCAGAGAGTCAATCTCTTGTCTGTAGAATTGTATTTTTGTCTTGCAAACTGATGAACATATAGATGTGGCTAGACCTGATATTTTACTTGTATCCAGCTGGTACTAGCTGGACCTGGTGTTTTACTTGTATCCATCTGGTATTAGCTTCAACTGATCATTAAAAATCCTTTATGTGAATGCACAGCTATAAACACAGGAAGTGCTGAAATAGTCAAAGTGGCTATTTCATGGCTTATTCGAGAACATCCGTGTTGACATTTACACCGATGATGCAAAGCAATGTTTGGTAAAAACAGCAGGTACCTTACTTAGCACAAACCAGGACAGTGGCACTAAACTTTACTAGTGACCACTGCATTCTTCTCTGCCATTGGCTTTCAAGAATATAAAAGGCCAAATCAAAGATTTAAAGATTAAATTAAAGATTAAAGATTTGGCCTTTTGTGTTCTTGAAAGTCTGTGGCAGAGAATGTAATGGTCACTAGTAACTAAAGAATGTCCTTGATGAAGCAGTAAAAATGTGTATTGACCAAAACTTAATTTCAATTATATATCTTAATATTCTGTGTGACTAAGTACTATGGCTATGTCAAGGAAAAAGCACCTTCACAATTGCTGGAGCAAAGAGCTACACACGCTGCTCTGTTCATTAAGTACCATTTTAATTTGAGATGACTATGGTTATTCAGAGTTGGGTGGCTGGCAGAACTATCCTCAAAAAATAAACAAAGTAAGCCTATTATTTGAAGGAAAACAACTGATGTTATTTGTTGCCAATGATAAAAATTCAACGTTTCAAGTGAAAATCTGCAGTTTGGAAACTTTTATCTGCCACAGTGAGTGTGACAACTCCCTAACACATAGTCAGCAGGGACACTGAATGAAGACAATTTTTTTCATATTATACAATGAAAGGTATCAACATTTGGAAGATCTACATAACTCAGCAAACCAACAATTTCCAAATGCCCAACACGCTATAAAATCATGTATGGTAAAAGATTCACTCAAAGTACAAAATAGTCTGATGGATTTTAATTTAACAAAATATGAAAAGTTCACTGATATGATTTCAGAGTTTTGATAATCAAAGAAGACTATGCACAATTTTCTGAAAAGACTAAAAAAAAGTTTTTTCCAACTACATATCTGTGTAAGATCAAGTTTTCTTCATATACTTCAATCAAAACAACATATCACAGCAGATTGAATGCAGAAATAGATATCACAGTTCAAAAAGAGATTTACAAAACTGTAAACCCATGCCATTATTTTACACATTTTGGAAAATGTGGTTATTTCTCATTAAAAAAGTTACTTAAGTTATGCAATGGATTATTATAGCTATATTAACATTTGTAAAAATTTCCATTTTAATTTCTAATATAGTAAATACTGACAGAAAATAACCTACACAAAGGCCAGGCACGGTGGCTCACGCCTGTAATTCCAGCATTTTGGGAGGCCGAGGTGGGTGGATCACAAGGTCAGGAGATCGAGACCATCCTGGCTAACACGGTGAAACCCTGTCTCTACTAAAAACACAAAAAAATTAGCTGGGCGTGGTGGTGCGTGTCTGTAGTCCCAGCTACCCGGGAGGCTGAGACAGGAGAATTGCCTGAACGCAGGAGGCAGAGGTTGCAGTGAGCTGAGATCATACCATTGCACTACAGCCTAGGCAGCAGAGCGAGACTCAGTCTCAAAAGAAAAAAAAAAGGAAAAAAAAAAAAAGAAAATAACCTACACAAACAAAGACCTGGTACTAAGTAACTTTTTAAGATTAAGGGGTTCTGAAACCAAAAAGTCTGGGAATGTCTGGTCTAGAAGCAACAACTAGGAGCAAGAAAGTAACTTACCCCACATTCAGGTTCAGTGGTTTGAAAGAGGTGGAAAGAAAACAGAGAAAACAGCCACCACTAAGTGGGATTCAGGAAAAGCAATATTCTCATAGAGCAGCCAGGTTTCACTTAAAGTGGTGAAAAGATGCTCCCCATGTCTTTTCTAAAACATCATTTTTCCTTCATTATCAGATCTTTCCTCCCATAGTAAATACTGTGGCAGCTCTAGCTAAGTGATAGTCCAGGTTAATTTCCATATTCAGTGTCAATCTCTTTTATAAACTTCAAAATATTAATATCATCAAATTACAACATAAACAAGATTCTTCCTACCAATTTCACTTCCACTTCCCCCATCCTGAACACTCCACAAGATGATGCTACTCTCTGAGGCAACAGCAACCATTTTGTCTTTGTCTCCATGTGGCCCTCCAACCACCTTTGCATTTAAAGCTACTCGTTCGATAGTCCAATCCAAATATGGGCTCGTAAACACTTGCTGCCATCCTGAAGATTCTTTGATTCTGTTAAGGAAGAACAAGCACATAAGGTAGACTCGGTAGCAATTAAGCAAATACAATACACATCAATGCACCAAAAACAAAAAACAATGACAAAAAACAAAAAAACACTAACCAGTTACCCATCCACCTTCCTATTACAAATAAAATTTCGTTGATATATATCGCCTATGAAGCCACAATATTATCCTTGGGGTATTTTATACCTGCATACATAGGACATATAACGACTTGAAAGAGACTACAGTTCTATATTTCTCCAAAGAATAATTTAGTAAGTCTTCTAAATTTTAAAAAAATTCAAAAACTTTAAAAAAAGATGGTTTTATCTTTCATGTTTCTCTACACATACACACACATACACATACACGCACACACACAAATGATACTGTCATCTTGTGAGTACAATCAGCAAAAATCTGAATTTCAGAATTATTATACCTTTCAGTTATTAATCAGCTTTTCAGTGTTTATTAACTGAAACGACACACACTGAATCTCTTGCTTTTTGTGCTTCAGATGGACAGTCTATCCAGAAACACTAAGATAAGTGAGTGCATCACATGCATTCCAATACCTTAGCACTATTATATAAAAAAATGAGAAGGTGCAGAATATCTTGTGAAGACTAGTTTTTAAAGGTCTAAATGCAAAACTGTATGGAACTATTGATTACCCAAATGTCAAAGTTAGTGTATTCTTTAATACCTAATTTCTCTATTAAATATTCCTGTCAGTTTTTAATAATTCTTTCTGCCCTATATGCATTTAGGTTTTAAAGACATGTTTTCTATGTGATTATATGTATAGCAGCCTTCATACATTTAGAGCTTTAGCAGTTACGTAATCATAATAATGAATGAGTTGAACTATGAAGTATCTATTTTTAAACTAAACAAATGATGCAAATATAACTATAAAGCTTCTCTTTTGTCTTACCTAAAGAGAATAAATAGAAGATGAAAGAAAAGAAGTGTTCTTTTGCAAACTACCTGACATTCACTGCAAAAAGCAAACTTAGGTATTCATAAATGATAGTCACCTAAGGGCCTAAATGGAAACACATCAACTTCATGTTCCCTTAAATATGTATGCCAAGTAATACAACTATAATTCATAAGAATATACAATTGAGCCTATTAATTTGAAGAACTAATGATTTCCTTAAACTTCAAAGCAACAGAGAAAATGTATCAATTTTCCTAAGCATTGTATAATTTGTAACGATCCTCTTCAGCCACCAGATGGGATTCATTTGTTAAGATAAACAAATGAAAATACTTAAATACTTAACCTAATAAACACTAAAATTTGCTGACATTCTCTTATCCCTTTACTTTCTTAATGAACTTGCTTCCACTTTACTCTAAGGAATTACCCCAAATTCTTTCTTTTGAGAGATCCAAGAACCCTTTTTTGGGGTCTGGATGAGAACCCCTTTCCAGTAACATCTTCCTGGGAAACCATGAAATGAGATAGTGGAGAGACCCCTGACCCAAAGGAAATAGACTGCAGCACCAATTAGCTGAAACTTTGGAGTCAAGAACACTTTTCTTTTGAGATTTTGCAGCTTTTAACAATTGAGTAAAGTATACTCTTAGAAACAAAATTTGAAGCATATTTCTTTCTCTCTACCTGATCTCTCCAGAATTTGGAAACTATTTGTGAGTATTCTTAACTTACGGCGATATATAACTGCAATAAGAGTCTGTTTTCTTTTGTAACAGAAGACAATTAGAGAAACTGGTTATTCTACCAAGGCTTTGACTGGAATAGCATACTTTCAGATATGGACTTGTTTAAGGAACCAAATTTGACTCATAGTGCTGATAAAAGCCCCTTGGGAAAACTGGCCACATACCTTGTCTACATGGTCCCTGTACAAGGTTCCTGACCTGTCTGGGGTAAGTAAAGAAAGTCACTTTCTGACATGACCAGAAGCCCCAAGTTATCATGAAACCTCAAGAGGAAAGAAACTTATCTGATTCATATAGGTGTTTGCAGGCAATGATAAATCCATGGCAAGGCTCAAGGCTTTAAGAAGTCTAATTTGAGATTCTTTATGGATCAAAGTTTCATCAAAGTCAATTTAAAAAGAGCCTACATAGGAACTAATCATTCTTGCTGCACTTTATACAAATAATCAGGCCAAGTATAATAAGACTAAAGTTTATTTTGCAAATAAATCAGTCCTACCACGACTTGTCTTTAGTAAAAATGAAAGACTGAAGAGAGGAAAATTGTTTCAAAAATTATGGTATATCTTTTATTAGATTTGTCTCATCAGTGGTTTTTGAGTTTTTTCTGCAATTTGGACTCACCCTGCTTATTCCTGTGGACCAAGCGGTGATCTGTGGCTGCTGTTCAGAAGAAACAAGAGGCATGGGTAACACAAAAATCTGGATCAGTATTCTAACTGTGGGCATGTATTGGAATTGGCTAGCGTATCAGCTTGGTTCCAAGTCCGTATCAGCTTGGTTGCAACAATTTCCCAGTTCATGAAAAGCCTTCTTATTTAGTTTACTTGGGATAATTTTACTTATTTTGCCGTGCTACTGTAGAATATATTGCTGTTGTTCTCTTTGTGTAGGAATGAAAGATAAGCTTACTCAGTGCTTTCTTATATTGAACACTTATTAATTTTCCAGTCATCACTTTTTGTCAGAAATCAGAGTTCTCACCATACTGATAGTTTCTGACTGAGCATTCCTCTACTCTGAATGCAGAAGACCCTAATAGGCAGAAATATCATCATCCCTATTCGACTGCAGAAGTTACAGAAGATGAATCTTCTCCCTCTGCAACCCTTAGGATTAAGAGTACCCTTGTAAAAGGGAAGGGGAAAATATGTCAGAGGCGTTCAAACCAGAGTTGAATGGAGACTGGGTAAAATAAGGCTGAGACCTGCTGGGCTGCATTGCCAGGAGGTTAGCATTCTTAGTCACAGAGTAACAAAGGAGGTCAGCACAAGGTACAGGTCACAAAGATCCCGCTGACAAAACAGGATGGAGTAAAGAAGCCAGCCAAAACTGAAACCAAGATGGCAACAAAAGTGACCTCTGCTCGTCCTCACTGCTCATTATACGCTAATTATAATGCATTATAATGCTAAAAGACACTCCCACCAGTCCCATGATAGTTTACAAATGACATCTAGTGTCTGGAAGTTACCCTATATGGTCTAAAAAGGGGAGGAACATTCAGTTCTGGGAATTGCCCTCAGGGCTGCTCTGGCTAAGGAGTAGCCATTCTTTCATTCCTTTACTTTCTTAATAAACTTGGATTCACTTAAAAAAAAAAAAAAAAAAAAAAAAAACTATATAATCTCATCTTTTACAGAGATATTACTTCTTCTAAGTTGTTTTTCTCTATAGTAATTAGGGTACTACACAATAAAGATATGTCAAAAAAGGGTAAAAGAATCAGGACAGCATATTTAAAAATGACTATAACAACTACAGAATTTAACTCTTAATAAGATATGTGAATTCACTTGTTTTTTAAAAAATTACAAAGAAGGTACATATTTGCCCTATAATTTTCCATACAAGTAATCCATTCAAAATATGTAGAACAAGGCCAGGCACAGTGGCTCACGCCTGGAATCCCAGCGCTTTGGAAGGCCGAAGCGCGTGGATCACCTGAGATCAGGAGTTTGAGAATAGTCTGGCCAACATGTTGAAACCCCATCTCTACTAAAAATACAAAAGTTGGCCAGGTGTGGTGGTGCACACCTGAAGTCCTAGCTACTCAGGAGGCTGAGGTGGGAGAACTGCTTGAACCCAGGAGGCAGATGTTGCAGTGACCTGAGATCATGCCACTGCACTCCAGCCTGGGTGACAGGGCGAGACTCTGTCTCAAAATCTCAAAAACAAAACAAAACAAGTAATAATAATAAATAAAAAAAAATGTAAGAATATGCTCTGTTATTTCACCTCTCCATCATCTTACTGCTGCCTAGTGAACCAACCCTCTGAAGTTAAGACAGCTATGCGAAGAATGTGGTTATGTCTAGTTATTTCCTACGTGAAGACCTCAATAAAATACAGTAGAGAGGACATGCCCTGTGAGATTTTGAAACTTACTATGAACATACTTCACCTCAAATTGTATGAGAATAGACATATTTCATAAGGACATGAGAGAACTGAAAAACAGATCCAAGTATATACACACACATAAAGCAAGATAAAATGGGCTATCAGATTCACTGACAAAGAATGATTTACGTAATAAATTGTCAGAACATAATTACCTATCCACTGAGAAGAAAATAAAATAAATCCTTAAATCTCATACCACATACAAAAAGTAAACTCCACAAGGATTAAAGATCTAAAGTGGAATATACGCCCCAAGGGGGCAGCAATTCACACAACTACTCTTCATTAATAGAAATAACACTGTCATAAACTCAGCAAGAAAAAGAGACATAAACATAAAGCCTAACCATGTAGAAAATTAGTGAAGCTAGGAGAACATCCTACAGGTCTTCACTGTACTACTCTGTTTTTAAAGGTTTTGTAACTTACTGATATAAAAACTTGAGGAAAACAACTTGTAGAAAAGATTACACTTCTAAACAGTTTAAATATTTTCTTTCTTTTGAAATCTTTTATTGCCATTGTGCTGAATGATTTAACTATATGTGAGGCAATCCAAATATGTCCTCAATTTTCTTCCTTCGTCGTTTTGCATGAGTATATTGCTCTGAAATGTCAGACACTTGGTGAAAGCAAAGAAAGATCGTGATCAATGCAAACACAAAGACTGGAAAATGTAATAGCATCATCCTGCTTACAATTATTACCCAGTGAGTAATAATTTTGCGTCATAATGTGGTGTTTCCGGAAAAGAGCAATCTTCAGTATTGTGTACAATGACAAAATGAAAGTTAGGCTGTTACACTTCGATTACTTATTTCACAATCCTTCTGGAATTCGTTATTGACAAAAATACATACATAATATGTAAACAAGAGTCTACAAGTCATCCCAATTCAAATACGTAAGATGATAAATTCAAAACAACGCTTCCTAAAAAAATACCTTTACCAAATTAGCCTTGCCTCATACAAAACCATCCCCAAAAAAAATTACGCAAAAAAAGTCCATGCTATTTCATAATTAAAATTAGAAATCCACAAAACACTCTTTCTTAAAACATTTATTTACTTATTTATTGAGATAGAGTCTTGCTCTGCTGCCCAGGTTGTAGTGTTGTAGTACAATGGGGAGATCTCAGCTCACTGCAACCCCCACCTCCTGGGTTCAAGCGATTCTCCTGCCTCAGCCTCCTGAGTAGATGGGATTACAGGCATGTATCACCACACCTGGCTAATTTTTGTATTTTCAGTAGAGATGGGGTTTCACCATGTTGGTCAGGCTGATCTTCAACTCCACCCACCTCGGCCTCCCAAAGTGCTAGGATTATAGGCGTGACCCACCGTGCCCCGCCAAAACACTCTTAAAACATAAAGTCTGCAGCGCTTAATCATTACTACAAGGAAAATATAAACCTGAGATTACTGATATAAACAGCACTACCAGACATGCCAAACCTTTCATAAATTCAGATTAAAAAAAATACATCTGGGATTCTTTAAACTATATCTGTAAAGTTTAGAAGACATTTTAGATATTTTTCGACTTATGACTATTTTTTCTTAACTGAACTCAATAGTAATAAACAAATAGTTTATATATCTTTTATTTTTCTGCAATTAAATGAAATAATAATCTAAGCTAGTATATTCCAACCACTTTTGTGCTTCTACACCATTCTCTGTCATCAACATTTCTCAATGAATACAGTGATTTTGAACTAAGAGTCCCAACTGAAAAAAAAAATTAACCGGTCTACACTATTCTTCATTGCTTCTCAGGCTCTGAGAATGTAAGCATTAGTAAAACCAAACTACTTCTTTGTAAGTTTCACATATTAGATATTAAACTATACCACTTGTGCAACAACTGCCCTGCTTTACTACCTCACTTCCCAAAACGTGGTAATTATGACCAATGTACTCTCCCTTGCTATAGAATACAAAACACTGAATCATTAGAGGTAGACCATCAGGGAGCTCACATTAATAATCCTGTTTAACATCATTATATACTACAGTCTCAGAAGCTAGGTATAAACAATAAATAATACATCAAGATATCTCAGTTTCATGACAGTCCACACTTGTCTGTGAAATGTTTACAACGCAAAAAGGCTACCAGAAATATTTACCAAATTAGCTGCAAAAATAAAAGTAAACTAAACCTTAATCAGATGACACAGACATGAGTAAAATATGCAGGGAAAAAACTTGATGACTGAAAAAAATAGCTTTTCAATCTAAAAATATAAAATCACAATTAATTTTAAAACTACCACCTCTAAAAGCAAAGCATTATTAATTATACATTACCTGTAACACACAGCAAAATGGGCATATGCAGCTACAATCCAGTTGTGATGGCCAGCTACTATTAGCACCTTTCGTGGATCCACAGGAAATCCTGTTGATTTTGGAAAAAGAAATATTTTACATTCTAAACTGGGGTTGGAAAATTACAGCCCCAGGCCAATTTCAGCCTTCTGCCTGTTTTGGTTAATAGTTTTGTTAGAATCCAGCCATGCTTACTTGTTTACATATCGTCCACTATGTGCTCACGCTATAATGGCACAGTTGAGTAGGTCTGACAGAGAACGTGTGGCCCACAAAGCCTAAAATATTTAATTTCTGGCTCTTACCAGATACATTTTGTCAACGCTGTTCTTAAGATTCAGAGAAGACAAAAGATTACATAGTATTTTAAATAAAAATTAAGTGTTAAACGAGACCTTTCCAAGATATAAATGATAAATCTGCATAAAAAAGGAGATGAGGCAAAATCTTTAAAAGTAATTACTCAATATCTAAAATATACATATTTTCTTTTCAATTTCTGTAATCTTTGCTTACCTAGCCTAACAGTTTCTTCTCCCGTTCCAGAGAGAACAGGCTGTGTACCATTTCCCCGAGCTTCACCTTCTGTAGAATTAAGTCCATTCCTAGAATCAGCAGATCTGACTGTGCTGTTTATTTTACGACTGGGAATCCCTATAAAAGAAGAAGAAGAAAATACATTCCTGAGTTCACCTTTCAAAATTAAAATATCACATTGTAACAAAGAAACATAAAAATGTGAATTTCATTAAAGCCGAAATACATCTTCCAATATAGCAAATTATTGCAAATAATTTCATTACAATTAAAAAATAAAATGAAAATGAAAAAAACAAAGAGAAAGACAAAATTCTGTTAACAGATTTCTGCTACTGCCATACTGTTTACAATAAATAAGCTTTAGGTTACCGAATTAATGGGTAATTAATCCAGTCTGTCAGCCACTCTTTACAATTATGGTACAGGTATTATGTGTTAGGTACTACGTACTAATTTAACTGATCTAGGACTCAATTTCCCTATACTTTCAAACATTTTTTTATTTGACGGGGAGCATTTTTTAAAATGAAATCTTGCTCAGAAGTACATTATAACACAAGTAAAAGCAGGCTCTTCTAACTAAACTGGGGCTGAGGTGACAATGACTTATCCTGCAGAATTCCTTAATTTTGCCAAAAAGCAGTTTGACAACCAGTGCTCTAACATAGAGGTCAGCAAACTATGGGTCACGGAAAATCCAGCCCAATGCTATTTATGTAAATAAAGTTGTAGTGCTTACAGTTACACTTATTCTTCATGTAGTATACACAACCGAGTTAAGTAGCTGTCACAGAGATCCTCTGGCTCATAAAATCTCTCTGGCTCTTTACAGAAAAAGTTTGCCAAATCCCTGCTCCAATATATAATGTGACTTAATCTCTGTAAAAATCAAAAGTTCTTACCATTTCTAGCAGACTTACAGATAAAAAACTCAATAATCAAGGAATAGTTTTTCCTATTCATATGCTTATACTTGCTTCATGATAGAAGGAATTTTAAAAGATTAAATAAAGTAAAATACCTGGTGGAGGCAAGTAACCATGAAAAGGACACTGCCACAAGAGGAACGCTCCAATTCTTCACATAAGAGAAGCCTTCTTACTAAAACATTTCAAAGCAAACTTGTCAAGAGTACATGCAAACAGAAAACAGTACTCCATTTTATTTTCTCTAGTTCAAGAGGATAAGGAAAGAAAAGGAAAATTTTAATTAAGTCACAATATCTTTTACTATGAAAATCCACAAAACTAAGCACTGAACAAATCCATCAAAAATGAGGACCTGATATAAATACAATTCATTTAGGGCAAGTTTCATACATGAGTCAAATCAAATATTAACAGAGCACATAAACACCAAATATTAAAAGAGCACATACCTAATGGGGTGATCCCGTAAAATTCTGCTTCATGCCTGAGAACATTAATACTCACTCCCCTACAAAGAAACAAATGATACAAATTCTCTAACACTGGAAACCTGTATTATTGTCTGAGGTGAAAGTAAAAAAATTCTAAGTTCTTCATGTATACAGTCATAAGGCTTTAAAATTATTTTCTCCTAATATTCTTTATTTCTATTATCCTTAATCATTAAGAAGTCTAAATAAAACTGCATGTGAAAATATTCTGTTATCTACTTAAAACCATTCATATATATACATATATATGAACTGGGTCACTAAAGGAGAGATTAGGGCTCTATCAGGCTGGTACAAATAAATTGTCTAGAAGGCAAACGACAGAAATGGAAATCATTCTTTTATGGCATTAGTTGCTTTTAACTTTTTATCATAATCATTTCTATACATATTTATCTTAATCTCCCCAATTACACTGTAAATTCCCTGCAAGCATGATCTATTTCTGATGTATACCTCACAGTGCCTACCATAGTGCTTATATAAAATAGTTATGTAATAAATATTTTTTGAATAAAAAAGAAAAAAAAAAAAAGACTAGCCTTGGGAAGGGCTATGTTATCCAGATGAAATGATGCTACTTCATAGTAGTAAAGTTAAGTAACATGAAAATAAAATTTAAAAGAAATGGAAGATTCAGAATTTATAATACTAATGATTCAATTTTAGGTTTCAGTTGGAATTTGTCCTTATTTTAAAAATATTCCCCAGCCTTAATAAACACATACAATTACTACGTTAAATTGTTTTTATTTGTGAAACTGGTTATAACTAGTTTAATATCGAAAGTGCTTAAAACTTTGTGTCTGGGGGTGGTGGCTCACGCCTGTAATCCCAGGACTTTGGGAGGCCAAGGCAGGTGGATTACGAGGTGAGGAGATCGAGATCATCATGGCTAAAACGGTGAAGCCCTGTCTCTGCTAAAAATACAAAAAAAATAGCCGGGCATGGTGGTGGGTGCCTGCAGTCTCAGCTAGTTAGGAGGCTGAAGCAGGAGAATGGCATGAACCCAGGAGGTGGAGCTTGCAGTGAGTCTGGGCAACAGAGCGAGACTCAGTCTCAAAAAAAAAAAAAAAAAAAAAAATGCTTGAAACTTTCTTATTCTATTTCAAAACTATTTGTGCTAATAGTACAGCAGTACTGGCCAGAGGCATGATCAAAGCTCACTGCAGCCTCAAACTCCTGGCCTCAAGGGATCCTCCTGCCTTAGTCTCTTCTCCAGAGCAGCTGGGATTACAGGCGTGTACCACCACATCCAGTTTCAGTGTGAGGAAACTTTTAATCAAAGTATTAGTAAAAAATAAATAAATAAATAAAACCTTTTCTGGCTAGGCGTAGTGGCTCATTCCTATAATCCCTGCACTTTGGGAGGCTAAGGTGGGCAGATTGCCTGAGCCCAGGAGTTCGTGACCAGCCTGGGCAACACAGTGAAACCCCTTCTCTACTAAATTACAAAAAATTAGCTGGGCATGGCGGCATGTGCCTATAGTCCCAGTTACTCGGGAGGCTGAGACAGGAGAATTGTTTGAACCTGAGAGGCGGAGGTTGCAGTGAGCAGAGATCATGCCACTGCACTCCAGCCTGGGCGACAGAGCAAGACTCTAACTCAAGGGAAAAAAAA
>NW_016804690.1:9333245-9340601 GCF_001698545.2 Rhinopithecus bieti
AAAAAAAAAAAAAACAAACAAAAAAAACTTTTCTTTCATAAAATATACTAAAAAGACATATTTCTCTGTAAGAATTTACTTTAAAAAGAGTGCATTTCTTACCTTAAGTCTAGTTCTTTTGTTCGAAGAAAATTTAAAATGGGTGCAAATGCTGCTGGATCTCTATCAATAAATATCTGTAAAAAAGAGAACTGTTTTATTTTCAAATCGCAAATTAATCTTTTAACTTTAATATCTGTAACACTAATAGGTAACAAAGTCTGAATTATTTAAATACTACATTTCCTTGTTTCCACTCTTAAATTTTAATGTTTCTAATTGGAATGTAGTTCTGTGTGCATTTCATGAGATGGTGTATTTTTCTTGCCCTGAAGAGTTACTATTAAACTGATATTTTAATACGCAGAAAAAACCTTACTTAAAAATCACTTATATTGACACCTTTGGTAAAAGTGACACCTGAGGAAACATTTTTATCTGAAACAGTCTAGAATTCAATTAATACTTTGAAAATATGAATACATAATACTTTCTCATATTGTTCAATAGTTAAAACTACAGTGTACTTTAATAATGCACACAGGGGTAACTGAGAAAAGTACTGCACGCTGCTGTCGAAAGTAGAAAGGAATACTATTCTCATAACACTTTTACTAATCTCAATTTCCTTCAGAGCTAGGGAGAGGTAATGACAATTTTTTTTTTAAATAAAGCACCACAAAATACATAAGAGGAAAACAAATTGCTTAAAAATGTAAAATACTTAATTGGTAACTTTTGTTTGTTTGTTTTGACACAGCGTCCTGCTCTGTCATCTAGGCTGGAGTGCAGTGGCATGATCTGGGCTCACTGCAACCTCCACTTCCCAAGTTCAAGCAATTCTCCCGCCTCAGCCTCCTGAGTAGCTGGGATTTGAGACACCTGCCACTACGCCAGCTAATTTTTCTATTTTAGTAGCGAGGGGGTTTCACCATATTGGCCATGCTGGTCTTGAACTCCTGACAACCTCAGGTAATCCACTTGCCTCAGCCTCCTGAAGTGCTGGGATTACAGGCATGAGCCACCTCACCCAGTCCATAATTGATAACTTTTATGGAAATGTATACCAACACCTATTTTGAATCATTTACAAAAGATCTGGCCATAAAAACTTAACTTTTAAAACTTATGTAAATCAACTAGAAAGGGAAATGGCAGCCAGTAATAAAACTCTGCCTACTATGATCAACTATATATATACAATCAACGAGATTCTAAGCTTTATAAATTATTTCTTTTGTTTTCATTAGAGCAGATCAAAAATTGAAAAACATCACAGATTTGTGGAGATCTTATCACTGATAACTTTTTATAATTTCACATGGACATATCTGCCTTTGTTGCCTTATTTCATCTGCAAATCTCACCACAGTAAATAAACACCATTCGTCACTTTGTTGCCTTCAAATGGATAAACCAATTTTTTGCACTGAAACTTTACAATTCTTTCCTTCCCTCACTGTACCAATGGTGTACAAACAAATTCACAAGATTATTATCCAAAATAAAATAAAAAACTGTAGGACTTTACTAATTTAACCTCATATTCTAATATAAAAACATTATAATATTTACATTTATCCACTTACTGTTAAAGTTTCAATTATTGATCTAAAAAATATTTCTTCTAATGCCAATGTAAGCTCACATTCTACAACTGCTCTAATCATGAATACTTAAATTGCCATATATAGTATTCCCTATTTAGGGATCTTCTCTGATTATAAAAAACTATGTATGACAAGAAATAAAATTACGCCACTTTCATTCAGTGATTATTAAAATATTAGTTTTCCTATATTCTTAGAGTAACTATATATTAGGAACAAGTACTATAAGCATTAATTGAGAAATATGTATCAATGATTATTATACTCACAGCACCAGTTTCATCTCGAAGTGTTGAAATTCTCCCACTCAGCAAACTGGAAGTCATTAATAATCTAAAGTTAGTTTTTAAAATCTGAGTATAAACAAATGTGATAATTCTTTATCAAATGTTAAAGACCACTAAGAGTACGTTATCTATCTTCCAAGTTAAAATATATATATATTTTAAGAGTTAACCTTTTCTATTAAAAAAAAACAATTTAACAAAATTATATTTTGGTAAATAAATGTATTAAAATATACACTAAAGAATTATAAGACATACCTGGAAAAAAACGAATCTGGAATCCACATAAGAGTTTGTCTTGAGGTACTAAATCTGCAATTAAAAATCATCTGATATTATAAGTAAGAATATGATTTGAAATTTCAGTATTAGTTAATTTGTTTTCATATGCTGGCTAATGATTTACAAGATGTTTTATAGTTATAGCTGTAACAATATATTTATTACAGTTAGTATTTTTAAATGTTGCTACTTTCAATTCAGAGTTAAGATTATACAAACAGCTCTCAATAACAATAAACAACTAGTTATCTGCCATATAATGCATTTTAAAACACTACTTTCCAATAAGTTGATCTCTGCTGAAGAATCAACAATTAGCCCATCACACCAAGTCTCAACTTCTCAGTACAACATTCAAAATTACCTTCAGGTTCCATCTCATCTCTCCAATACAAACGCTGGTTTTCCCCTCTCATACGACAAAGCTTCTTCATATCCCAAAAAACTTCATGCTTACTACCATTTTGGTATCTTTATTCAGCTAGATCACCCTCCTCATGTCCAATAATTCAAGATCCATCCATCTTTCTTGATACCACTCAGGCCTTACCTTCCAGGTAACAGCTTTTGTAAATATCCTATTCTGTATTATCTCTTTTTAAGCTCATAGTAATTTTACTGTAAATTACTCTTTTAACACCTTCTTTATATGCAGTCTTGGGCTATTTGCAACTGCTGACTTCATTCATTCAAAAATCATTCAGCCAATACAACTGTTCTGAGGTTGTCATTTGATCAAGCTTGTATATTACCACCAATTCTGGGAGGATCTTTACCAAAGTACAGTATAATAGACTGGGACAACAAACCAACAATTTATGTAAACTGATATGGCAAACAAAGCAATATAGTACTTGCTCAGTCCAGCCCTTCTCTGAGTATTTTCATTTTAAGATATCACCTTGAACTACAATGTTACCTCACCCAGCCTAGTAAACCTCTACCTTCACTCCACATTTATTTTCTGGCATTATATGAAATCCCCAAATTTATTTTTATCTTTCATACTTAAACTAAACAAGGTGACTGAATAGTGGCACTAGTTACCATGCACTATCACCAGGAAACAAAGGCCAAGCCCCAGCCAAAATGACTAAGGGATGTTTCCCAGACTGTGCAGGTATATACTGTATCACCCCTCTATTGTCTGCCATTACCTAAATTAGCAGCCTAGAATTATCAAAAACGTGGAAGGTGCTTACTTTTTGCTCACTTCAGCATAACCTCAAAATGCATCCTACTTCCCACTCCCATCTTCTAAGTGGGATATTAAATAGCACTGGATTGCAGGCCAGGGTGAAAACTTTGACTACCAAGGCTTATATAGAGCAGTGTCAGAAGTCTCATGGATCTCTCAACTTTGCAAGTCCATCCAGGCACCTGAGGCTACATATCTTGATAAATGGATTATCTGTACATTCACCTTTCAAACTCAGCTTCAAAAATGGATTTTGTATTTAAAAAGTATATGTTGCTTTTTCTTAAAGCCAGAGAGGATGACCTAAAAGCATTGTTCTTGGCATCTAGCACACGCTCAGTAAATGTTTATTGAAACTTATGTGTGATAAACAGAACCACACTCTATAAACTCAGTTAAATTGTTCTGTACAAAACGGAGACTTGATTATTCTGTACGATCAGCATTTTGCGGTTACAAGAGAGCACTTTCAGAGTACACTAGTGTTGACAAACAGATGTCACTAAACTGTCCACTTAAACCATTTAGCAGTTACCAGTCTCAGTGTCAGTAACAGCAGAAGCAGTGTATGCACTGTTCCATAAAAAGTGCCTTAGTCTCTAAAAGAAATTTTCTTTTATTACCAAAACATGCTTTCCAATCACAATTAAAAGTTTATCATAGCTAGGCGCCGTGGCTCACGCCTGTAATCCCAGCACTTTGGGAGGCCGAGGCAGACGGATCACGAGGTCAGGAGATCGAGACCATCCTGGTTAACACAGTGAAACCCCGTCTCTACTAAAAATACAAAAAATTAGTCAAGCATGTTGCCGGGCGCCTGTAGTCCCAGCTACCCGGGACGCTGAGGCAGGAGAATGGCATGAACCCGAGAGGTGGAGCTGGCAGTGAGCCGAGATCATGCCACTGAGCTCCAGCATGGGCGACAGAGCGAGAGACTCTGTCTCAAAAAAAAAAGTTTATCTCCACTTCTTCCCACTTACAACTTAACAATTTGTAAGGAAAAGTATTCTTTCATTGGCTAACTGAAGGAAAGACAGTAAAACAATTCATTTATTAAAGACATTTAAATGTAAACTACAGTAAAGGGTACTTTAGGGAACACATAGAAGTTGACTACTAACGAATTTCATAGGTTATGGACAGTCTAGGTGTTTTAAGTAGTTCCTATGCCCATTTATCTGATTAACAAAGAAGCTACTTTATTTAAGAAAACACTGAATATACTTCTAAATGCATTTCTTAGTAGACTCTCAAGAAAAAATAAAAAATACACAGATTACCCCAGTCACAGAAAACTGACTTGGTCCAAAATCAAAGCAAATCCAGTCAGTGGTAAATTGAAGGCTCCAAGGATTCACGACAATGCAGATTCACTGTTTTGGAGGCCATCAAATTCATTCCAAAGGAGGACAGCTTATAACTTGCAATCTTTCATATTTACCACTGATTCAGCAATTGTATTCCAAATAATTAAAAGTATGTACTACTTAGAAAATCACAAAGGTCTACTTAAAATCATATTATCAGTTTCAATTTTAATCAGTATTTTGGGGAAAGGTTAGTAACCTGAAATTTCTGGGCAAAGGCATCCTCACCAATTTTTTTAAAACATCTGGCCCCAAAACTAGTCTCAAATATAACTTCATGAAAACTAGCACACTTAAAATTACACATGATGAGCATAATCATTTGAAACATACATGAAAGCCTTTTCTGTTTTGATTTGTTTTTTATCCCATACCCACAGTGTCTCAAGAATAGGGTCAGGTACAGTCTGGTCTCAGCAAAAGAATTACTAAAGAAATCTGCATATCCACAGTTACACTTCATGCAACTTGCCTCCTACTAAATTAACTTGGAAGCAATCTAACTAGTTATCTATTCTGCACTGTAAGTAGTGATAAAGACACTAACCCTTGCATTTCACATTTATTACTTCAAATTCCTATAACAATCTGACAAGGTTGGTACTGTTGTCTGTCACTTTACATTTTAATAGACTAAGCATCAAAATATTTGTCCAAGGTTGCTAGGCTAGTTAGAGATAAAGCCTGGGAACTGAAAACATATACCTGACTCAAAAGCTCTTTGTCCTGGAGTCCTCAACGGCTAGTCCCAGCTCTCTTGCATGAGGCCTAAAATCACATTTACCCATAACACAATTAATCACAAATTCAGTCAGTGAATTCACTTCATTACTTTCTGTAAATAACAAATATTAACAATTCTAAATGAAACTTCATCTTCTCTACTTTCTGAATCACCCACAAAGTATTAAACTATAAAATTAGTCATTTCTGTAATTCCTTTCAGTATATCCATTCTCATGTCTATTCTCTTGAGAAAAAAAAAAAAAAAAAGACCTTACCAATAGCATATGCTTCTCTGCTCCCAACAAACTCCTTTTCAGTTTGACTCTATCACTTCAGAACTTCAATGCTATGCCACAGCAGTTCCTGAACTTCAGTGGCAATCATATCAGGATTTTTCTCTTACAATGGCTTAAGTGACTGTGTGACACTGTGTTTTGTACAAGATACAGATGACTTCTAGAAGTTACCTAGCTCTAAAATGCTGCACGAGTGCATGATTCAAAAGCAAATCTAGAAAGTATTTTTAGAATATGGAGTCAGATGTTGTTTTCTACAGGCCATACCATTACTTATTTTATAAGCTATTTTACCTTAACAATTTTCTGAAGTTTTTTTTAATGTTTCCATTCCCACTAACAATTTTATGTCTTCTCAACTGTTCAAACCAGTAATATATGTATTGTTTTGTATCTTTGCTAATATCACTTAGAAAAAATTAGAACCTGATAAGCTCAAGTTCCACAAATAATATAACACAAGATAAAACATTACAGTGCCAAGATAACCGCCTTATGAGTTAAAACTTTTAAATGAATTCTGCAGTCTTTAATAAGAGTTCACTCAGTATTAAGCCATCCATACAGTAAATAACAATACTGCTTAATTTTTATAATAATACTGTATGTCCTTGTGAATGTCTGAATAGAAAGATATTAACTATCGGCCAGGCTCGGTGGCTCACGCCTGTAATTCCAGTACTTTGGGAGGCCGAGGCGGGAGCATCACGAGGTCAGGAGATCGAGACTATCCTGGCCAACGCAGTTAAACCCCGTCTCTACTAAAAATGCAAAAATTACCTGGGCGTGGTGGCGCGGGCCTGTAACCCAGCTACTCGGGATGCTGAGGCAGGAGAATCACTTGAAACCGGAGGCGGAGGCTGCAGTGAGCAGAGAGCGTGCCACTGCACTCCAGCCTGGCGACAGAGCGAGACTCCATCTCAAAAAAAATAAAAAATAAATAAAAAAAGAATAAAAGAAAATTAAAGAAAAGAAATATATTAACTATCAATAGCAAGTAGAAACCAGTATAGGGATTTTAAATTATTATACTGCTATTCTTCAGTATAATCAACACACATTGCAGGCCTCCTCTTTCGGAGTATTCCACAAGTTACCAAACTTCCAGTATTTTAACGTGAATTTAGGAAAAACTCCATTTCTTACATTAGAAGACATAAATCTCCATAAGACTGGTTTCTATACAACTGCAATAATGTTGTAAATTATCTAAGTTTTGATTTAGGGGAAGAGGAAAAAACCCTAAGAACGAACGAAGTACCACGGTTTTCTGTCTTAAATTCTAGAAAGCTATCAAATGTATAGGATTAAAGCACTACAGTAGACACTTTGGCACTACGGTTCCAAGACATTAAAATACTGTTAAAATGCTAGTTGAAAATCATATTCTTAAGCACAGAAAAATACATTGTATTCCAGAGCATTTCCTTGTTTATTTCCTACCCAGCCTAAAACTCAACTAACTCTTCTTTCAAACAGCTGGCAAACTCCCTTTTCTGAGAGGAGTGACTCATAAGTTATAGGAAATCCACAAAAACTATGTTTCCCCCC
>NW_016804690.1:9341718-9342676 GCF_001698545.2 Rhinopithecus bieti
AACTTAATAACAGGCACAGAAAGAGGGGCGGAAGGCCAGAAAGAGTACAGAGAAGCGCTTTCAGTCTGTTTACTCCAAGGGCGCGCCACACCGTGCCAATATCCAGAGCTTCCTAAAAGCAAATGTTCAAACTGCAGTTTCTGGACACACTGTCCTAAAAGTTGAACAGATCCTTCAAGCCCATGCACCAAGAAATTCTGAAAATAAATAACTAGGTACTGCAAATCTACTGCACTCCCATTACAGCAATCTTTCAAATTACAAATCCCCTAATAAGGCGCGGAAAAGAACACCGTACTCAACCCTAAGAAAACCGACACCTTTTGACCAAAGAGAAAGGAAGGCAGGTTCATCTCCAACATCCAAACCACAAAGCCAGGCTTCTACTAAATAAATTCCTCAAATACACTCTAATCTGAGATGAGGTAAGGAAGACTATGTAATGGTCCTCCTTGCCTGATACCTTAGGGGGAGGGGCAAATGTTGGCATTCTAGGACAGCAGCTACTAAGCCACATGGGCCTGGTCCTCGGTGATTCCAAGCGGCCCTTCTGCCCTTCCCTTCCCAGAGCAGATCCTTCACCAGCTCCAAAATTCGCCCAACGTTCTTCCCGCCTGGAGGCCCCACGTTCCCCTCCAGGCTTGGCTCCCACGCTCGCCCTCGTTCCCGCGACTCTCAGTCCCCGTCGAGACCAGGAGGAGGAGGCCGCCGCCGCATCCCCAATGCAAACCCCTACCCGCCGGCTCACCTGGTCCCCCCCACGTTCAGTTGTACGATCTCGCCGCTGCCGGCCGCCGCGGCGGCGAAGCTGCCGCAGTGCCCTCCTGCCATCTCCGGCGGCTCTGGGCGCGCTCGCCGCCCTCCTTCCCCAGCCGGGACCGCCGAGCCCGGGGCTGTAGCCCGAGGCAGCGGCGACGGCTGCAGGGCCAGCAGGGCGGCGGCGGCCGGAGGGCGGGGG
>NW_016804690.1:9342948-9350520 GCF_001698545.2 Rhinopithecus bieti
CGGAGGGCGGGGTTGCACGGGGCTTCCCCCACCTTCCCGGCGGCCGGGAGGGGCTTGCTAGCTTCTGCCCGTCCCCCGTCAATCCTGCGGCGCACAAGGGCGGCCCGGCCTCCACCTTTCGCGGCCTCCAGGCCGCCGGGCCGCCCGCCCGGGCCCCTCCTCCGCTTTCGGCTGCCACCGACGCCGCCGCAGCCTGCCTGAGAGGAGGGGTCACCGTTCGGGACAAAATACCGCAGCGCTCACGCTTCGCCCGCCACTGCCGCCTAGAAGGAGGAGGAGGAAGGAAAGGCCAGGGAGGAGCTTCCCAAGGCCGCAGGGTCGGCACATAGGGAGGCTAGGGGAATGTGCTCCTGGCCAGCCGCCTGCCCGCGCGGGATTCCATTTTTTCCCTCCTCCTCTGGGGCTCCGATCCCAGCCCCTCTCGCTTTTACATTTCAGATTTTCTAAAACAAGGAAGCTGATTCGCAGATTGCGGGCAGATCTGGGCAAACTATCTACGGATCTTTATGACCCACTTTGTCCACATGGATTGGGAAAGGAAAAACTAATCCTAGAGGTAGTAAAAGTTGATGCCTAAATGTAGGCAGTGCAAATGCAGGGAACATTTGGGGATTTTAAAACCTTATAGCGTTTACCCCAGAAAACTGCTTACTTTACCCTCTTTAATTTAATCCCCAATCTCCCAAGCAGTTTTTTGGGTTTTTTTGTTTGTTTGTTTTTGTTTGTTAAACAGGAAGGAAACCAAAGGACAAAAACCCCTAGGCTGTGTAATGCCCAGCAACCTATTTCTGGAATATAGTAAGCACTCAACTAATGTTAGACACACACGGATAACACACAATTTTATGCACTTGTTTATTTATTTGTTTTTGCTTTAAACGGTATATATTCAAACCCAAAACCTTAGTGGCTATTAAAATATTTTTTAAATCGGAATACTGTAATACCTGATGCCCTGCTAACAAAGACTAACAAATATAGTGCGTTATGTTTCAGAGGTCATTAGTTTGTGGTACTAAATTCTTAACATGAATGGTGTTTTGTTATAGTTGTACCATAATAATTCAAACTGATACTGTATCTGATGTTAAGTTTTTATTCTCATTGTCATAATTTTCACCAAAACATAAAAAATGGTTTCTGGCAAGCATACCAATGATGTGATATACTCTATCTAGATTCAAATTGAAAGAGGTTAGTAGTACATATGCTTGTAAGATAAGTATTATTTATCCCAGTTGATGATAAGATTAATAATAGCTAATTTGTGTTTATCATATACCAGGTGGTTTAGATATTTTGTCATCTTTCTTCTTCACAACTATTGTTATAATTATTTTTTAAAAAGGAAATTCGGAATGAAAATGATCAGAAAACTTGCTCAAAATTACATAGGTAGCAAGTGGGATGGCAGGAATTTCATGGCAAGTAGTTTGAATTCAAGGCCACTGTTCCCCACCCTTAACACTACATTGTACCTCATTATCTTCACCTTGGACAGGGAAGATGAGTAACAGTTCCGATTAAAGTAGCGGCAAACTAGGAATCTAAACCAGGGTGTCCAATCTTTTGGCTTTCCTGGGCCACATTGGAAGACAAATTGTCTTTGACCACATATAAAATACACTAATACTAACAATAACTGATGAGCTTAGAGAAAAAAAAAATGAAAGAAAGTTCATGAATTTGTGTTGGGCCACAATCAAAGCCTTCCTGGGCTGCATGAGACCCATGGGGCTGCAGGTTGGATGAGCTTGCTTTAAACAGTGTTAACTGCCTTTGCCCTAACACATAATATCTGCTTCTATCAGGATCTGAAACTTTGCTTTAAAATTTGCAGTAGAGATTTAGGTGGTAAAAGAGCCATTTAATTTTCCTTAGGTTCAAACCTTGGAAGAGTATGAAAGAATACTTGCTAACAGCTTTTGAATCCAAGAGGCAACTTGGAGTTAGAATAAGGCCTTATAAATTAAAATACATATATATTTGTGAAAAGGCTTCTTATTTTTCCTGAAATAAATGAAACTGTGTTCATCTTATTACAGTGTACTTAACTATTAGGAGAACATCTCTTCAAGAGAAGGAAAAGTTCTCAGTATTTTATAAAACAAATGGTCATGACTTCTTGATATGTCCAGATCAATATAGAAATATCTGAAGGCATTTCTTGCTCATAAAACTTAAAATTAGGATATGACTTAATTTTTAAGAATAAATTGGAACACCATTAACAAAAACAAACAGTAGAATGAGAAAAAATATTTGCAATATATATCAGATGACTGAAAATCTATAATATCTGATCATATATGTATACATTCTACAAATTGAGAAAACAAGTAATAAAACATATGGAAAGAATATCAACAGGCAAATGATAAAAACACTAAAATGCTTATTAAAACAACAGAAAACCGGGTGTAGTGGCTCCTGCCTGTAATCCCAGCACTTTGGGAGGCCGAGGTGGGCGGATCACCAGGTCAGGAGTTCGAGACCAGCCTGCCCAATATGGTGAAACCCCGTCTCTCCTAAAAACACAAAAATTAGCCAGGCATGGTGGTGCGTGCCTATAGTCCCAGCTACTGGGGAGGCTGAGGCAGGAGAATCACTTGAACCTGGGAGGTGGAGGTTGCAGTGAGCCGAGATCACCCCACTGCACTCCAGGCTGGATGACAGAGCAAGACTCCATCTCAAAATAAATAAATAAATCAGAAAAAAATGTATTTTTACTTATGAGATAAGCTAAAATCAAGAGGTTTGATAAAATCCAGGGTCAGTGAGAGTGTGAAATGATCATACTCATGCATTGTTGATTGAATTCTGAATAGGTACAGAATTTTTGGAGGGCACCTCAAGAATATCAACATTTTAAATGTAAATACCCTTGACCCAGCACTTTTCTTCTAGGAATATATCCTATAAACATTTTGCACAATTGGAAAAGGAACATGTGAAGAAGAGCATGTTCATAGTAGTAGTGTTATAATAGCAAAAACCTAGAATCAATCAGAATGTTTAACAATAGGGGATGATTTTAAAATTATATCGGAAGTTATAACTGTTTTGGGGGCAACTTCATGTGACCTGACCAGAAACGATCTCCAAGTATATTATTTAGTGGGGAAAAAAATCAGGTTACAGAATAATACATTATAAGTATAATCTCATTTATTTAAATAATGGAAAAACTAAAATCATGTGTCTATCCACTTATATTTCTATATAAAAAAAGTATTAAACGATGAAGAAACATACATATATATATATCCTATTAGTTCTGTCCCTCTAGTTCTGAGACTGGGTAAACTCCCTTTATAGATAGATAGATAGATAGACAGATAGATAGATAGATAGATATTCCATTAGTTCTATGTGTGTGTGTGTATATACACACACACACATATATATATTCCATTAGTTCTGTCCCTCCAGTTCTGAGACTGGGTAAACTCCCATTTATATATATATAACTTTATATATATATACATACCCCATTTATATATATATATAAACTCCCATATATATATGTATGGCTGAGGCAGGAGAATCACTTATGTCACTATATATATTATATATCTTCCATTTGTTCTGTCCCTCCAGTTCTGAGACTGGGTAAACTCCCCTTTATATATACATATATATAACTTCCCTTTATGTATACATATAATCATAAATGCCCCTTTATATGTATATATTTTTATATATGTACTTATACACATACATATGTGCATATACATATATAAATATATACATAAAAAGGGGCGTTTATGATTATTTGTATATATAAATGGGACTTTACCCAGTCTCAGAACTGGAGGACAGAACTAATGGAATATATATATATGTGTGTGTGTATATATATATATACACATAGAACTAATGGAATATCTATCTATCTGTCTGTCTATCTATAAAGGGGAGTTTACCCAGTCTCAGAACTAGAGGGGCAGAACTAATAGAATATATATATGTTTCTTCGTCATTTAATATGTATTTTTTTTTTTGAGACGGAGTCTCGCTCTGTCGCCCAGGCTGGAGTGCAGTGGCCGGATCTCAGCTCATTGCAAGCTCCACCTCCCGGGTTCACGCCATTCTCCTGCCTCAGCCTCTCGAGTAGCTGGGACTATAGGCGCCGGCCACCTCGCCCGGCTAGTTTTTTTGTATTTTTTTAGTAGAGACAGGGTTTCACCATGTTAGCCAGGATAGTCTCGATCTCCTGACCTCGTGATCCGCCCGTCTCGGCCTCCCAAAGTGCTGGGATTACAGGCTTGAGCCACCGCGCCCGGCCTAATATGTATTTTTATATAGAAATATAAGTGGATAGACACATCATTTTAGTTTTTCCATTATTTAAATAAATGAGATTGTACTCTTAATGTATTATTCTGTAACCTGATTTTTTCCCCCACTAAATAATATACTTGGAGATAATTTCTGGCCAGTTCACATATGTATATGTACATATATATGTGTATATATACATATAAGGGGGAGTTTATTATTAATTCACATGATCACAAGGTTCCACAATAGGCCGCCTTTAAGCTGAGGAGCAAGGAGAGCCAGTCCGAGTTCCAAAACTGAAGAACTGAGAGTCCGATGTTCCAGGGCAGGAAGCATCCAGCAAGGGAGAAAGATGTAGGTTGGGAGGTTAGGCCATCTCTCTTTTCACATTTTTCTACCTGCTTATATTCTAGCCAAGCTGGCTGCTGATTAGATTGGGCCCACCCAAATTAAGGGTGGGTCTACCTTTCCCAGCCCACTGACTCAAATGTTAATCTCCTTTGGCAACACCCTCACAGACACACCCAGGATCAATACTTTGTATCCTTCAATCCAATCAAGTTGACACTCAGTATTAATCATCACATGGGGTCAAATATTTGGTCCTACTGCATGTAACTAAAACTCAATTCATGGCACACACATCTTTATCGTTGCAAGGTTGACAACATGTAAACTGGTCTATACCCTGTTCAATGAGACAAGACCACTGGAACACCACCGACAAATAGCTCATGTTGTTGCATAAGGCAACCATAAATTACTATAAAAGTTTCCAAGCTCGGGCAGGCACTGTGGTTCACACCTACAATCCCAGCATTTTGGGAGGCCGAGGTGGGCAGATCACCTGAGGTCAGGAGTTCGAGACCAGCCTGGCCAACATGGTGAAATCTCTTCTCTACTAGAAATACAAAAATCAGCTGGGCGTAGTAACATGCTCCTGTAATCCCAATTACTTGGGAGGCTGAGGCAAGAGAATCACCTGAGCCTGGGAGATGGAGGTTGCAGTGAGCTGGGATTGTGCCACTGCACTCCAGCCTGGGCCGCAAGATGAGAGTCCGTCTCAGAAAAAAAAAAAAAAAAAGGTTCCAACCTCTTACTCTCATTTTTGTGCTTATTTCATTGCAGACTGGCAACAATTTGTGGATGGGCATCAGTTCATGAACCACACTTAAGTGGCCACACTTAAAGTAGAATTTATTAGCACTTAAGTAGCACACTTAAAGTAGCATTTACTTGTAGTAACCACACTTAGAGTAGTGTTGTATTAAATGTTCAAGTAAAATGTTGAATAAGCAGTTGTATAAAGGACCTAGAAGTTTCAGAAAGAGAACTAAGCCAAAATTATCTTATTTTAGTGAAATAAAACTTTGAGAATGAGTAGTATATAGATGGCTGTTAGAGCCATGAAACTGCCTAAAGTCATAAGGAGTTGAGTGTGGAATGAGACAAAATAGATATCAGGATGGAGCCCTTGACTATCCAATATTAAAAGACTGAGGGGAGTTCCAGTGAAGGAAACTAGAAAGGAGTATCAGCCAGATGGGAGGAAAACCAAGGGAGCATGGGGTCCTATGAGATCACAGGACAAGTAAGATAAGAACTAAGAATTGACCTTGGATTTAGCAACATGAAGAAAATAGTATGGTGGAAGTAAGGGCAGTTCTAGTGCGGAAGTGGGAGAAAACCATGATTAGTGGGGTTATGCTATAAAGAAGAGCTAAGAAACAGACAGTAGCAAGATAAGGAAGTAAGGCCAAGAGAATGTTTTGTAAAGATGGATAAAATAAATAAATAAATACATGTTGATGAAAAGCAATCAGTAGGTAGCAAAATCTGACCGTTCAAGAGAGGCAGTAGATAATTATTGGAGTAGTGTCTGAGTAAATGAAGGAGGATATCTAGTCATCAAGTAAAGATAAAGAAACTGAGCCACAAGGACGATCAGTAATTTGCCCAGTGTTTATTGTTGCTGCTATTATTGTTATCTTCTAACCCACTCTATATTTAGATACACCCATTATTATTATTATTATTATTATTATTATTATTATTATTATTATTTTGAGACAGGGTCTCACTCTGTTGCCCAGGTTGGAGTGCAGTGGCACGATCTTGGCTCACTGCAACCCCTGTCCCCTGGGTTCAAGCAATTCTCCTGCCTCAGCCTCCCGAGTAGCTGGGATTACAGGTGCCTGCCACCATGCCTGGCTAATTTTTGTATTTTTAGTAGAGATGGGATTTTACCATATTGGCCAGGCTGGTCTTGAACTCCTGACCTCAAGTGATTCACCCACCTCACCCTCCCAAAGTGCTAGGATTAGAAGCATGAGCCAGCACCCCCGGCCTATTTTGAGTGTGCCTCTAATGATATACCCTGCANCTCGGGCTACAGCCCCGGGCTCGGCGGTCCCGGCTGGGGAAGGAGGGCGGCGAGCGCGCCCAGAGCCGCCGGAGATGGCAGGAGGGCACTGCGGCAGCTTCGCCGCCGCGGCGGCCGGCAGCGGCGAGATCGTACAACTGAACGTGGGGGGGACCAGGTGAGCCGGCGGGTAGGGGTTTGCATTGGGGATGCGGCGGCGGCCTCCTCCTCCTGGTCTCGACGGGGACTGAGAGTCGCGGGAACGAGGGCGAGCGTGGGAGCCAAGCCTGGAGGGGAACGTGGGGGCCTCCAGGCGGGAAGAACGTTGGGCGAATTTTGGAGCTGGTGAAGGATCTGCTCTGGGAAGGGAAGGGCAGAAGGGCCGCTTGGAATCACCGAGGACCAGGCCCATGTGGCTTAGTAGCTGCTGTCCTAGAATGCCAACATTTGCCCCTCCCCTAAGGTATCAGGCAAGGAGGACCATTACATAGTCTTCCTTACCTCATCTCAGATTAGAGTGTATTTGAGGAATTTATTTAGTAGAAGCCTGGCTTTGTGGTTTGGATGTTGGAGATGAACCTGCCTTCCTTTCTCTTTGGTCAAAAGGTGTCGGTTTTCTTAGGGTTGAGTACGGTGTTCTTTTCCGCGCCTTATTAGGGGATTTGTAATTTGAAAGATTGCTGTAATGGGAGTGCAGTAGATTTGCAGTACCTAGTTATTTATTTTCAGAATTTCTTGGTGCATGGGCTTGAAGGATCTGTTCAACTTTTAGGACAGTGTGTCCAGAAACTGCAGTTTGAACATTTGCTTTTAGGAAGCTCTGGATATTGGCACGGTGTGGCGCGCCCTTGGAGTAAACAGACTGAAAGCGCTTCTCTGTACTCTTTCTGGCCTTCCGCCCCTCTTTCTGTGCCTGTTATTAAGTT